>NW_027184064.1:1552806-1905613 GCF_041296385.1 Aphelocoma coerulescens | reverse complement strand
AAAGTAAAATTTAACACAATATGTTGCTTTGGAGGACTCCAGCAGGTTCAATTCTTGGGATTCATCTCGGGCATTTGGCAGAATCTTTGTCCACTCGTCCCAAGTGTCTACTGGGCTGGGCATCTTACCTGTGGTGCAGAGGAGCTCTGAGTTAGTGATGGGCCAGTCATCTGCTACCAAGGGAATTCCTACCAGACACGTAGAGAGTGGGCTGTCTATGCTGCCCATGGACAGGCACAGGTTGTCTTGTTTGAGTGTCTTTGCTAGGGTCACCCAAATATTATGGTTGGCTGTGGGACAAGCCAGCTGAAGGCATGTGGTACGGCAAAGAGCATCCAGGCAGCGATGAGGACAGCATCAACGTAGATAAATTTCATCTTTGGACAGGGATGGGGCTTCTGAGAGAGAATAGAAGCGAGATTTGTTAGCTTTGTGGTGAGAGGGGAGGTTTTAGGGTTTAAGGAGGTTTGACAAGGGAAGGGGGTATGGGTGGTAACATAAATTAAGGATCAATTTTTTCAGGCTGTGTCTGGCGCCTACGGCTTGACTTTTGCCGTAGCATCTTGTTCAGCTTTCTGTTTCATCTGCTGCCATGTGGTGGGACAATCTTTTCTCTGGTTGGTGGGCATTCGGCGACATCTTCGTCTCCATGCAGAACTGGTCTGGTTTTGGGGAGGTCCTGTGTTTGACTCAGGAGATTTCTTGTTGGTGTTTGTAGAAGCAGTGTTTGTAGGACCTAAGTATGGTTTTATACTTTTTCCTGGGAAACACTTCGGGCCAGATGGTAGCTGGACACAGGTGTAGCCTCTCCCCCAGGTAATCAATTGGAAAGGCCCAGAGACCTGGTGTGATTCTGGGTCCTTCAGCAGTACTGGTGGTTTCTCTGTGAGCTTAGCTTGGGTGGAACTGGAGAAGTGGCAGAGTATTGGGGGGTCAGGCTCTGATGAGGTACCATTTAGGAAGTTAATGACGTCGAGAGCCTTACAGAGTCTTTCAACAGGAGACAAGATTTCTGTTTCTCTCCATTGCTGATTGAGGACTTTTTTGAGGGTTTGGTCGGTCCTTTCTACGATGGATTGTCCTGTGGGATTGCCAGGTATGTCTGTCTTGTATTTTATCTCCCATTGGTTAAGAAATCTTCTAATTTACAAGAGGTGTAGGCGGGCCTATTATCTGTTTTGATTTCTTCAGGGACTCCCAGGGTGGCAAAGGCAAGGAGAAAATGCTTGATGACGTGGACAGCATTTTCCCCTGTGTGGGCTGATGCAAACACTGCCCCAGAAAACGTGTCAACTGACACGTGCACATATTTGGATCTCCCAAAGGATGGGAAGTGGGTTACATCGGTTTGCCACAAATGGCAGCTGTTCAGACTGCGGGGGTTGACTCCAATACCCATAGATGGTATTTGGTAGTTCTGGCAGTTTGGGCACATTGCGATGATAGCTCTCACTTGATCTTTTGAGAGCCTGAACATTCTGACAAGGGCAGGAATGTTTTGGTGAAAAAATGCATGTGATAACTTCACTTGGGCAAAGATGTCGGGGACGTTTGCAGTTTCTGCTGGCATGGCCAGTGCATCTGCTCTCCTGTTCCCTTCAGCAATGGGACCAGGGAGGTCGGTGTGTGACCTCACATGCATAATGTAGTAACGTTGTTTTCTGTGGGAGATTAAGTGAATTACTGTAGAAACCAATTGGTATAATTTTTATTTGAGACCTCTTTGAGAAAAGCATATTCAGCCCTCATAGCTGTGCCAGTGACATAAGCTGAACCTGTGACCAAATTAAAAGGCTCCTCTTTGAATTTCTCAAAGGCTCTGACAACGGCTGCTAACTCGGCAATCTGTGGAGATCCCTCTTCTATTTGTATGTCAGACTCCCATTTTTGAGTATTGGGATGCCTCCAAGTCATGACAGACCAATGGGACGAGCCAGAGCCATCTGTAAAGACGGTCGGAGCTTTGAGAGGTTTTCTACTTTGGATTAATTTTGGAATCAATTTAAAGGCTGCATCACAATAGAAAAGTCTATGTTTTGGCATGTGGATGGAAATTTGGCCTGGGTAGCTATCTAGGGCGAACTGGAAGCTCTCATTGGTCTGGAGAAAATGCTTCAGATCTCCAGTGGTCAGTGGCAAGTATATGCCTATGAACTCACACCCTGCAGGAGAGCGGATACGAGTTCTGGCCTTTTTTATTAAATGTGCCATTACTTCTTGGAAGGTGGTTATTGTTTTTGTAGGTTGATGGCTTATGAAGACCCATTCAAGTATCAGCAAAGGGTCTCTGAGTTGAGGGTCCCATTGGAAGATCAGTCCATGGAAATGGGGAGCCTTACCCAGAACTGCAAACTGGAGAGGCAGGCTGGGTTTGATGCAATGGGCTTGGCGTGAACACAGGGCTTCCTGGACTTTGGTGATGGTATCTCGGGCTTCAGGTGTGAGGGCGCATGGAGAGTCCAAGTCTCCGCTGCCGCGGAGGAGGTTGAAGAGAGAAGTGAGGTCGTCTGTTGTGACTCCCAGTAAGGAGCGTATCCAATTTATGGATCCACACAAGCTGTGCAAGTCTCTTAGGGTCTTTGGATCATCTCTGATGGTGAGTTGCTGGGGTACGATGGTTCTCTCACGGATCTGAAGGCCGAGGTAAGTCCATGGGCTGGAGTGCTGCACTTTGTCCTCACAAATCTCGAACCCTTCTTCTTCTATGGCTTCAATTGTCTTTTTGACAGTTCTGTCCAAGTAAGTTTTTTCTGATGCACAGATTAGGATGTCATCCATATAGTGGTGGATGATTGCTTCTGGGAACAGGCTTCTGACAGGGGACAGAATGTGGGCGACGTACCACTGGCAGATGGTCAGGCTGTTCTTCATGCCTTGTGGGAGGACGAGCCAGCGGTATCTTCTGAGTGGGGCTTGTTCGTTAAGAGAGGGGACGGAGAAGGCGAACCATGGTGCATCCTGGGGATGGAGCGGGATGTTAAAGAAACAGTCTTTAATGTCTATGATGGCCAGCAGCCAGTCTCGGGGCAGCATCGATGGTGATGGCAGGCCGGGTTGGAGAGGGCCCATGTCTTCAATGAACTCACAGATCTTCCATAGGTCATGGAATAGTCTCCATTTGTCTTTGCCAGGCTTTTTCAGCACAAAGACAGGGGAATTCCAAGGGCTGGTGGTCTCAGTGATATGACCTTTGGCAAGTTACTCTTCCACCAGGGCTTCCAACGCGTAGAGATTTTCTTCTTCAAGGGGCCACTGTCTTGTCTATTTTGGGTTGTCAGTCTTTCAGGTGAGTGGGGGAGTAGATGGAAGCACACATTTCTCAGTGGCCGCAGTCAGAAATCCTGGCTGGGAATGGTGAGGGTGGCACCCCACTGGGAGAGAAGGTCTCTGCCCCATAGGGTGATGGGGGCCCTTACCACGAATGGTTGGGTGGTCACTATCTTGCCCTTGGGTCCTTCGATGACGACATGCTTCTCATGAATACTGCAACTCCACCAATCCTGGAGATCATACCTGCCACTGGCTCCAGTTCCCAATTCCCTGGCCACTCACAGCAGGCGATGATGGTCATGTCTGCTCCGGTGTCCAGCATCCTTGGACAGTAGATCTTCTCTCCTTTACAGAACAAGCTGCACTCAATGGTCGGTTTGTTTGAGCCTACAATCTCTATCCACATTGCTGTTGGATTGAGAGGGATCTGTTCTGGGTGGTTCTGTGCAATCGGTGTTCCCTGTGGGAGAGAGAAAGGTGTGTCTGTGCAGCAAAGCTGGACAAGAATCTCTTGTCCAGGGTGCACTGTTTGTATCTCTGGTAATACAAAGATTTGTTCTGGGCCATGTAGAGTATCGCTTAGGATAAGAATGTCCCATGGGCCATCATGCGGTCCATACTTTCCTGTGGGGATACGATAAAAATGCTTGTCAACAAAATTAAGCGACAGTGACATTACCAGCTGGCACCTGGTTCCCATCAGTAGCGTTCCGTGTGTTGGATCCTTCTCATGTGTTCTGGGATCGCCTGGGATGATGGTACCGGGTGAGGTCCAGTTGTCTGCTCTCGGTGATCTGATGTGGAGTTCACAGGCGGGACGGGGTAGTATGGCCTTTGATTTGTTATCTGAGCATGGGACCTTGATACCATGCTCCAATGGAAGTTTTTTGAATGCTGCTGGTGCTGTTGCTGTCTCTGGTGCCTTTGGTAGGAAGCACAACGGTCCTGGGTGGGTGACCTTTGTGGGCAGTCCTTTATAAAGTGTCCAAGTTCGCCACAGTAGAAACAGTGGGCATTCTCCTTAGAGACTGCTGCAGCAAATGCACCAGAAACTCCCTCTTTGATGCCCTTTACAACTGCTTGGGTCATTGTGTTCTCTGTGGATGTGTCTCGAGTACAGCTTTCTATCATTTTTTCTATTGTGGGTTCTGTGTCCATGGGTAGGGCCCTCAAGATAGTCTTACATTGTTCATTAGCATTTGCCATGGCAAGTTTACTCAAAAGTTCTTTTCGTCCATCAGGACTCTCTATCTGTTTCTCTAAGCTCATTTTCAAACGATGAATGAACTTAATGAAGCTTGCATATACTGACTGTTTGAAGTCAGAGAAATGTTGTGTGGGAGCAGAGTCATCAGGAGTAAGGAGCAGCAATGTTTTTGCTGCAATAGATATGTCCTGTAATGCTATTTCAGGTAAAGTGGTAGCTTGGGCTGAGGGTTTTTGGAGGTCATCTTCTCCAGATAATTGTTAGATTGGCCAATCTGTCTGATTCGTGTCTTTAGCATAGGTGTCAGACAACGTTTTTAAATGTCTCTTCCAAAGCCTTTCCCATAGCATATATTCATCAGGGGAAAGGAGGCAATTAACAATGTTTTCAATATCATGTGGTATGAGTGAATAGGCGGAGAAGGTGGATTCCAATAAGTTTCTAAAGAAATGTGACCCTCTCTCATGTTCTTTTGCTGCCTTGCAAAGCTCTTTGACTTCTTTGTCAAAGAGAGGGGGATAGGTTCCCATGTTTTTGTAGTTGATGGTCCACCCCTCCTCCCTTTCCCTATAAGGACTGGGAAGGCTGAGATCTTTTGGGCTATCTCCCGATCTCCTCGGTTGGTCTCCCTGCGTGTGTACGCCCAGCGGTCCTCAGATTCAGAATCAGAGCTGCTGCTACTGTCATCTGAAAATGAGGAGTCAGCTGTGGCGGGGCAGGGCTGGGCTACAGAGGGTGTAGTGCAGCCTTTTTAAATGCCGGCTTTGCCTTAGCCAAGGTGGGAGTGGCAGGGGGTCGAGGGTGTTGTGGGGTATGGGAGGAGGGCATGTCCTGGCCCCAGGGAGGCAGCGGGGAAGCTATGCAGCAGCTGCACGTTTTGGGGGACTTGGGTTGCCGCCCTTGTCGCTTTTGCAGTTCTGTGTGAAGTCGGAATAGGCTGCAGGAGGTTGCAGAGGGGGTGGTAGGAGTGGTGGGATTAGTGCCAGTAGCGAAGGAAGTGGGAATTTCACAAGAAACTATGGTAGAGGGAGGGGGGGTGCTTTGCCATCGTTTGCCAGGCTGGCAGTGCCGCTGCTAGCGGAGGGAGGGGGCATCTGCTCCAATGGCGGCAGCCTGGATGCTTGATGCTGTGTGGCACCGTAGCTGTCTTCTGCCGGCAGCGGTGGGGGCAGACGCTGGGAGCGCCAGCTGCAGTGTGAGACATGTGCCCCATTGTGCCTGCGTGGGGTCGGGCGGGGCTGGTGTTGTGCTCCACAGTGCCTGCACCGTGGGTGCGGGAAGGGGCAGAGGTAGCAGGGAGGTTTGGTGGAAAGTGGTGGCCACCATGGTGTTGGGGGGGAAGAAGGTGCGGCAACAGCAGGCTGCAGCAGCGGCCCAGAGGTGGCGGCGGGCAGGGGGTGGGGCGTTTGCTGCACCATGCTCGTGCCAGTGGAAGCGGGCGGTGCCTGAGCTGGCACCCCTGACACCTCGGCGGGGTGGGGGTGGAGTGGGGGATTTCGGCAGGGATGGGGAGGGAGGGTAAGATATACCATGTGCTGGCACGAGAGGGGGTTTGGTGTTGCACGCGAAGGATTGCGAAATAGCAGGGGCACAGGCGGGTTAGTCGGGAGGGGGCTCAGAGCTGTCCGTTCTGGGGGGAAGGAGTGGGGGTGGGGTGGATCCCATGCACACTGCCTGGAGGGTGGCAACGGGACAGAAGGGACAAGCGGGGGAGGGCTGGGGATGGGAGAACTGCTGGGAATGGGGGGTAGGGATTGGGTGTAGGGGTAGCCTCCGAAGCAGCTTGGCTAGAGCTGGGGGGCCTGGCATGCTCCGCATACAGGCAGACATCTGTCTCAGGCAGAGGCGGGATGGAGGAGAGGAGGGGAGGGGGTCGGTTTGGCTGAGGGTTGCTTGCTACACGACACTTCTTTTGTATTGACCTAACTATTACATGAAATAAAGGGATAAACCAAAAGACAGAGAGGTCTCCTGAAGCTTGAAAAGAATTAATTTTCTTTCTTACATTGTCCCAAAACAGATTAGAAAGGATAGAATCTCTGCTGACATCAGGAAAGTTTCAAGATATCCAGTAAGTGAAAGATTTGAGATTTTTCTTAGAAAGAGCACCCTTAGAGAATTTAAAGTCAGTTTCGGGGAGGGGATTTAGGAGAAGGGAGTATATGTCTCTCTCTGGTTGGGAGAGGCAGGGTTTACCCAGCCTGCTTCCCATCTTTGAGTTCCCATGCCTCACTCAACAGGAAAAGAGAAAAAAAAAAACAAAAAAAGGACTCAGAAATAGAAAAATGTACGCGAAAAAGCCCGGATTTCAACTTACAAATCGCGTCTTCAGGTGGGGCTGGATCCGGTAGTGTCCAATAAAAATCTGCTATGTGGTGGTGAGCCTGTGGTTCAATCCTCAGGACTTTCGTCGTAGATGAGAGGCAAGGGTCTTGAACCGTCCACTTCGGAAAGTGTCTGCTATAACACAGGGGCTGTCCTCAGAAGAGTAACGCACAAATGTCTGTTTCTGTCCTGAAGCTGCTCAGGACACAGCTCAAGCCATGGGCAGTCCAGGGTCCAATGGCTGTTTGGGCGCCAGCTGTAGCTGCTAAGTTGGGGTCTGTGGCTCAAACCCAGGAAGCCGTGACCAACCCAGAGAGAGTGTCCCGCAAGGGACAGTCTTCCAGAAGTCTACGGGATTCCCTCAGCCACCGGGGTGCCTTCGCAGGGGGTGCCTGTCTCAGCAGGCTGTCAGCTCTTTAGTGATTCAGCAAGAGTGACTTCAGCTCTTGTTCTGTGAGGCAAACCCCAGGCTGGACCAGCAGGAGAGAGACGAGAGGCTCGTTTAGTAATTCCATGTGAAGCAGCTTTATTAGTCTGCACCCTGCGAAGGGGAGGCTAGGGACGAGCTCTCCGAAGTCAAAGGGGGAGAAGGGTAGATCTTATGGGGATACAAGGGTGGATGTGAGAGAGTAGAAGCCAATGGGTTACAAAGAATCTGCATAGGGTCTCCCAGAGGATCATGGTTCTTCTTTTCTCTCACCCTCACCAAAAGTGCTGCCTTTTCCAAGCGGATCTTGCTGGGAGGTTATGCAATCTCCTTACCTCAGCAGGCCTCCCTCCAGGGCAGGGGCTGGGCACATTCCACAGGGCATCTCTCTTATGAGGAACGACTGAGGGGTCTGGGCCTCTTTAGCATGGAGAAGAGTGGACTGAGAGGATATCTTATCAATGCGTTCAAGTATATTAAGGATGGGCGTCAAGAGAGTGGTGTCAGAATTTTTAGTCATGCCCAGGGACAGGACAAAGGGTAATGGGCACAGACTAAACCACAGGAAATTCCAACGTAATATGATGAACATTTTTCTGTGAGGGTGACAGAGCACTGGAACTGGCTGCCCAGTGAGGCTATGGAGTCTCCTCTGGAGATATTCGAAATGTCCCTGGACACAATCCTATACAGCCTGCTGTAGGTGATTCTGCTTTAGGAGAGGGGTTGTACTAGATGACCTTGAGACGTCCTTTCCAAACCAAACTATTCTGAGATTCTGAGATTCTGTGATTCATGCTTCAGACTTATTTAGGATTAGTCAGAGTGAAACCCATGTACACAAACTCACAGTTTTCTTGGCAAAGTCAGATCATCTTATCCTCGTACCTGAACCCATGAAAATGGAAAGGGACCCTTTTTAATGAGTCTGAAGTGCTATTTGCATCAGTCAGAAATACCTAAATTATTGTTTTCATTAGAAGTCTAATGTCAAAACCCTGTCTAAATTACAGAACAATTGAAACAAGAATTCAAAATGCAACTGCTGATGGACCCAAAGTCTTTGCAATGTCACTTCAAAAAATCCACCTGTAATGCACAGCAGACACAGTGGTACTTACTACTTCAATTTGAAGTGATAAATTTACCTTTGCTAAGTAAATTATAGGAAGGTGGAAAAAACCAAATCTCACTTAAACTAAAGGAAATTAATTTGGCAGGAAAACAGGGTAATCCTGCTCCATTTCAATTACTTAAAGATTATTTTTGCTTGTATTTTTGTTTCACATTACTATTTATATGTCCTTGCCTTGTTTTTGCTTTCTGAGCTCTGCACACTATACTTTTTTGCCCTAGCAGAATGCAAAATCTCCCAGGAGTTTAAAAGGCCAATAAAGCAACCAGTCAATGCTGTTCAACTTTTTAAACCCTTTAATCCTTGTAAGAATTTTCCTTGAGAAAGATTTACAAGATAAAGTCAGCAGCAATTAGTTTCCAAAGGGTTTCCATTTCCAAGTGGTCCACATCGTGCTTATCCTCCTGAAATTGATTAGGTGCATCTTACTGGAAAATCTCTTGAGTCTTGACACTTCCATGGTTACGGCATAACTTGTTCTGAGGCAAGCTGTTTCTTTTTTTGTAAAGGAGAAAGAATCAGGACGAAAATTCTTATTTTAAAATAAAATCTCTTTTCTAATAGGATATTTTATACAATCACATAATGGTTTGAGTTGGAAGGAACCTTAAACATCTAGTTCAAATCTCCCTGCCATGGACAGAGACACCTTCCACTGGACCAGGTTGCTCAGAGCCCCATCCAACCTGGCCTTGAACACTTCCAAGGCTGGGGCAGTGTTACGGTCCCGTTTTTAAAGTTATTAGAAAGGCCTCTGCCTGAATTAAGATGCAAACGAGACCATATGCCAAAGTCAATAGCATGGGTTTATTTGGTAGTAAATATGAGAGAAAGAGAGAAAGAAGGAGAGAAAGAGAGAAAGAAAGAGAGAAAGAAAGAGAGAAAGAGAGAAAGAGAGAGAGAAAGAGAGAGAGAAAGAGAGAGAGAGAGAAAGAGAGAGAGAAAGAGAGAGAGAGAGAGAGAAAGAAAGAAAGAAAGAAAGAAAGAAAGAAAGAAAGAAAGAAAGAGAGAGAAAGAGAGAAAGAGAAAGAGAAAGAGAGAGAAAGAGAGAAAGAGAAAGAGAAAGAGAGAGAAAAAGAGAAAGAGAAAGAGAAAGAGAGAGAAAAAGAGAGAGAAAAAGAGAAAGAAAGAAAAGAAAGAAAAGAAAGAAAAGAAAGAAAAAGAAAAGAAAGAAAAGAAAGAAAAGAAGGAAAAGAAGGAAAAAAAAGAAAAGAAAGAAAGAAAGAGAAAGAAAGAAAGAAAGAAAGAAAGAAAGAAAGAAAGAAAGAAAGAAAGAAAGAAAGAGAAAGAAAGAAAGAAAGAAAGAAAGAAAGAAAGAAAGAAAGAAAGAAAGAAAGAAAGAAAGAAAGAAAGAAAGAAAGAAAGAAAGAAAGAAAGAAAGAAAGAAAAAGAAAGAAAGAAAGAAAGAAAGAAAGAAAGAAAGAAAGAAAGAAAGAAAGAAAGAAAGAAAGAAAGAAAGAAAGAAAGAAAGAAAGAAAGAAAGAAAGAAAGAAAGAAAGAAAGAAAGAAAGGAAGGAAAGAAATAGAAAATAGATGGGAGGGACAGAAAGAGAGTGACAGAGACAGATTAAAGAAAATATCACCCCTCCATGGATCCCACTGGTGTCCTGATGATCCTCTCCAGCTGGTCTTCTTGGTTGTGAAGGTCGCCCCCAAAAAGCATGGAATCCAATGGATTAATATACACTCAGGCCAGGTGAGAATGCCCAGGTACCTCCCCTGGGGTGGGGGAGGCAGCTTGACGCAGTCTCTTGCAGTGGACTCTGGATCTGTTGCATCACTTTGCTTCACATGCAGTTCTGTGGTGCAGTTCTTGTAAAGGAATGAGTTTTGGGAGCACTTCAGGGGGTCTTTGATTGATTATGACACCCCCTCAGCTGCCTCCCACATAAATGTCCCATGGCCTCCCTTGGGTTGAGGGTTCCACACCTGGGCTGGTTTGTGTAAGGGAGGATGGGTGTTCACTGCCTCTGACCAGAGGTTAAGACACACATCTGAAACCTCCTCCTCCCCCTTCAGTTGAGGGCGAGTCTGTGCAAACCTGGCCTCTCTGGGCTGTGGTCCCCCCCACCCCAAACCCAGCCAGGGATGATTCTCTGCTGCATTTGGCATTTCCCTCAGTTTCTCCCTAGACCTGAGATGATTGAACAATAGTGTTGCCTTTATCTTGGCAGCTTAACTCACAGTCCAAAGTTTCAGTCGGGCATCTTCAAGGAGGGGTGGGCTTCTGTGGTTGTAGCTTCTTAATACAGTTTTTGCTATAATGGGCAAAACTCCTTCATAACAGTGTTTAAAGCATGAACCATTTCCATCCCTGACAGGCAGCCACTGCTTCTCTGGGAAACCTGTTCCAGTGCCTCACCACCATCACAGGGAAGAATTTCTTTCTAATTTTCCCAATTGTTCCTGCCAGTTGTTCCTGCTGAGAGATTTAAAATGTCTCAGTGAATCTTTATAAGATTAGTAACCATTAGATAATGTTATCAAAAGAAAATACTGTCTTATTCTATAATTCTTATCTCCATGTTATGAAGTAGGTTTTTGGAATATGTGAATGTGCATATACTGTAATACGAAGGGCCTTGCAAGAATTTGAGACTTAAAAAATGCACACAGGACTGAAAATAAAAACTTTCCATTCAAGGAGATGTTCAGACATTCACAGTAAATTGGAAGTGGAATACATTTAGTAACTCTTAGTTTTGCTCATATCAGAAAGAATACTTAGGTAGGAACTGAAGCTGAAGTCTCACCCACTGGGATTCCCACTGAGATCACACACATGCAATCAGAAAAATGCATAAACATTTCTAGATAAATTATACATGAATCTGAAAAACCAATTAGCATCTTAATTTGATTTGCTCAATTTAAAGATCAAAAATATTGGAGCACAACTTTTGACACAGGAAAATCAGTGCTGTGTTTTTACACAGGGAGAGAGAAGGCAAAATAGAGAAGATAAGAAGAATGCAAGCCCCTGCACCAGTACTTTTAGTGAGATGATTTTTCAAAGTAGCTTCCCAATACAGGGAAAACCCCATAATTTTTAAGGCTTAAGATGCATTGTAAACTAACTAAACACAAATTTACATAAGTCATTTAAAAGACTAAATAAGGATGTGCAAAACATTTTCTCTGGTATCCTCTCTCACATGTGTTCTTCATCCAAGTCAGACATTTCAGAATAGAAAATTTATATTCCTTCATTTCATCTTCACATTCATGTTATATATACAAGCCTGTGAACAGCAAGATTTCCAGTCATTTCCCTGGGCCAATTTACAGTTCTCTAGAATAAAATACATATAATGACCCTTAATTTAAAAAGAACTACCAAACACAACCAAACTATTCAGATGACAAATCTTTTGTTCTATCGGACAACTTCATTTAATCTTTATGTATTTTGATTCTGTTGATACAGTGGAAAGCTTGAATTTTTTTCATGTGACACTAACTACCAAGTGGCTTACAAAAGCATTCAAACCTCTTATATTTTCTCACCAGTAATAAACTTGTGTTAATGAACAGCAAAATAGCATTTAGGACAAACCAATGTCACTATTTCTAGTTCAAAGTAGAGTCACACTAAACTCTGGGGCATAATCTATTAAAAGATTTGTTTAAGAAAACATTTCCCACAGAAATTCATTAACCTCAGTGGGCAAACATTTCCAAGATCTCTTCTGTTCTATAGTAATACAGAAATTAAAAAAAAAAAAAAACCCAGATGAAAAAATCTACATAACTCTTCTCCTCATGCCATAGTCTTCATGTCCTATTAATTCCTTGCATGTTGTAAAATTCTGGTAACCTATCTAGTTAGGTGTTCCTTAGAGAAAAGAGAAGACAGAATTCCTATTTTAATTCAAAGCTAAATTCAAAGATGACATAATGAAATGTATTTCAGCATTACATGGAGCTTTTCTTCTCTAACCTGTGTTGTCAGACACTGGGACAAGCTGTCCAGGGAAGTGGCTGAGTGCCCATCCCTGGAGGTATTTAGAAGGTATGTGGAGGTATCCTTTAGGGACATGGTTTAGTGGTGGATCTGACAGTGTTTATGATTGGACTTAATGATCTTAAAGGTTGTTTCCAACCTAAATGATTGTCTAACTCCTTTTGGGATATTTCCATTCTCAGTGGGGCAAGAATTAGGTGATTATCTTTGAACCTTTCTCCTTAACAAACAAGTCTGTTTTCCCCTCTTTTTAAATGCAATATCCACCCTTATTCCTTCTGGTATCTATGAAGTAGACAGAATATAAAAAATGTCTTGGCTTAATATTAGTAGCTAGGAAATTAGTAAACTAGAGAATCTTCAGTCACTTGCACATTAATCTATGTTCATAGATCAACAATTTTGATGACCAATGCATCATTCAAATCCGTTTTTTCCTTCCAAGTGGCTGGTGTAATCTTGATCTTCATAAGAAATAAACTGTTCCAAGTTTCATAGCAGAGTGTCCAAAGCTGATAAACCTGGAGAGGAATCACTCTCAGAATATTTTTGTAAAGCTTGTAGAGAAAAACAGAAGAAACTGTATTGAAAGGGCAGAATAACACTATATTTTGATTTAGCTGGTAGCTGGGCTATACTGTAATAAAGATTTTCTCATGTGAGAAACTATTAATTCAGTGTAATACTCTAGAAATTCATGAAGAATGGAATTGTCAAGGGAAAGTATTTGGGGTATCTTTAGGCTTTTATTTTGCCAATTATATTACAGGCTGCATTACAAATTGTTACAGTGCGGATACTGCAACACACATATCAAACGATATATATGGACCGATTCTTGATAGATGTTTCAGAGAGATGTTTATTTCTCCAGCCGCATGGCCAGAGCTCTGCCGAGGAACTGCTCAATCACGGGACCTGAGGGTCCTTGCCCACACAGGGGAACACAAAACAACCAATGGGGAACGAGGATGACCAGGGGCTAGGGAAACCCCGTGTCTCCCAGGACTACATGGCAGGGGGAGGGCTCCAACATTTCACCCATTTATTTTTAACAAAAAGGGATTTAAAACTTAACATTGGAAACAACTGGATAAACATGAGATAACAAGGACAGTTTCAAAACAAAACAAGACACCCTCCTGAGTCTTTAAATGTCCAAACAGATTCTCTGGAACATCTTAAGGCTGACAGAAGGGAGACAGGACTCTCCATGCATGTTTTGTGGGGAAACTGAGGCAGGAGAGGGTTTAATTTCTTCCCTCCCCCTTTTCCTCCCCCCCTCGGCATCGGAGAGGAGTTGTAGGGAAAGGGAATTGTATAGGGAAGCCATGGGGTGAAAAACAGATTAGGAATAAGCTGGGGATGGGGTAAACTTAGGAAAGGGTTCATATTGAGTGTAGGGTAAAAGGGGAAAGTAGGTTGTGGGTAGGGAAGCTGCTGGGATGGATATTGTTTATAATTTTGTTCATAACTGCTGCCTTTGCCTGGAATACCCCCAGGCCCAGTAACATTTGCTGCTTATAACCCTTTTCTACCTTGCAGAATTTTGAACTCCGCCACCTCTCTATCTCCCAAGTTTGGGATGCATTTTTCAGGGTTATTCTTTTTAATAGCAGTTCTATGAATGAATATGTCTTCTTGGTTGTCACATCTTGTTATAAAACCATAATTTTGTTTAACATTATACCATTTTACTATTCCTAAAACTTTAGCTATGGTGATTTTTTCCTTTTTCCAAGTGGCTGCTGTTTTCTGTCTCGCTGCATTCCTGGTTTCACTTTCTTTTTCGCTTGCTCTTGCGTTGGAGCTGTCGGGGCTGCTCGTGCCTGCACACTCTTCCCGGGTTCGCATTTGGGGCCGTGCAAGCCGGGCTGTGCAGTCTACTCTGCTCTCAGTGGCGCTGCTGCTGCCTGGCACCACATCCACATCTCAGTCAGGCCCCCAAGCGGCAGCCCCCCTGTGCCCTGCTCCAGCCCATGTCTCAGCTAGGCGCGGCTCTGCCCCACTGCCACCACCACCAGCCACCGCCCGCGCACCGCCCCTCTCAGTCGAGCGTTCATGGGGATCGTTCCACCACGCGCTGTGTGGGGCCGGGCGGGCACCGCCAGGTTGCCCCTCTCCCGCCGCACCTCTCTCTGCTGCCAACACTGCAGCTCACACCGCTCTGCCCGCGCGGGGGAATTGCCTCACTGCTGCTCAGAGAGGCTCGGTCCACGTGGCTGGGGTCACACGGACTCTGAGGCACGCTTCCCTTCGCCAAGACACAGCTGACATTGCTCAACAGTCTCGGTAATTAAATAATATTCACAAAAATATTCTTCCATCAACATATATTTTGACTCAAAAATTAACTGTGTCCAAACAGTCTTCCAAAAGTCTTTGGTAAGAATCTCATCCCAAGAAACATAGAAAAAGTTCTTGAACAACCATGCCAGGAAGAGTTTCAGTTCCTTTTGAGCTTGAATTAAGCTAAAATTTACAAATCGTTGTTCAAGAATCTTTTCAAGTTTAAGATAAATGTCCATATGCAGCTCTGAGAGCCAAGAGTCTTTGCACGGTTCCTCCATAATCCAGAGAGAATATCCAAACCAAGGTGAGAAGATAGAGTTCTAGAGTGGTTTTTACTCACGAATTTTCTGTCCTTAGGGATCGGTGTCTTGCCAGCATTACCCACCATTTGTTACAGTGCGGATACTGCAACACGTATCAAACAACAAGGCCCGTGGAAAAGAAATATATATGGACCAATTCTTGATAGATGTTTCAGAGAGATGTTTATTTCTCCAGCCACATGGCCGGAGCTCTGCCGAGAAACTGCAGCAATCACG
This sequence comes from Aphelocoma coerulescens, assembly GCF_041296385.1. Taxonomy (NCBI): domain Eukaryota; kingdom Metazoa; phylum Chordata; class Aves; order Passeriformes; family Corvidae; genus Aphelocoma; species Aphelocoma coerulescens. Next base: position 1,890,454 of record NW_027184064.1, on the reverse strand, counting down.
GGACCCGAGGGTCCTTGCCCGTGGAGGGAAACACAAAACAACCAATGGGGAACAAGGCTGACCAGGGGCTAGGGAAATCCTGTGTCTCCCCCCCAGGGCCCCTCTCCCAGGGCTACATGGCAGGGGGAGGGCCCCAACAACAAATCAAGAAATTTGCTTTGAAAATAATATTAAAGGTATTTATAGTCATTTCTATTAAAACAGATAAAAATAAGACTTTAGAAACCTAGTATATTCACATTAGGGTGGGGGGTTTGGGGTTTTGTTCCTGTTTTGGTTTTTTTTTAATATCCATAACCTGTAATTTTCTAAAAATCATTCAGAAAAAAAATTGAAAAAAAATCTCTATAGAACTTACTATTTTGTAATCAGTCATTCTTGGTGCATTAACTGCATAGTGTAAGACAGAAATATGACAAAACTGTTAAAGCTTCACAGGTTTTTTTTAACAGAACAAACATCATAGGAGTCCCATGTAATATTTAGTTTAACATCCACAGTACTTTTAAACAATCTGTTGAGAATGTAGCAAAAGGGTTTTTTATTTCCATTTTTGGTAATTGGGAATGTATGATGCTAACCCATGTATTCTGGAAAAATTCAAAAGCGGAACTGGAGAACCTCCAGCCAACTCACAGTGTTGAGAGAGATCTCTCACAGTGCCAGAGATCTGCTAGGCTGCCTTCATAGCATGCAACTAGAAAAGAGAAATTCTATAGGACACTGGGATACACTATGGGATATCTATAGAGTGAGATCCTATAGAGTATTCTGGTAACTGCAGGCTGGTGAATCTGACTTTCATCTCTTCTAGGATGGAAGCGTTTGCAACCAGGAATATGTTCACTGAGGCTGTGGAGAAAGTCTGTCAAGAAAGTGACAGTGGGGCTTTTTTAATGGAAATCCTGGCTCACCATCTCCCTGGTATTATAGGAACTGTCAATAATCATGTAGATAAGGAGAATCAGGTAGATATAAAAGCCTTCACAAAGTTCCAGACTGAAAATCAATAGGAAACTGAGCTACCATGAATTGGAGAAAAGTTACTTGCTTTGTAGGAGATGTATTTCTTTTACATAGATAGAAAATTCCTTGAAGAATGTGAAGAAAATTCCTAAAGATCAAGTATTATAATAGGGAAAAATCAGAGGTTGGGTCACTGGTGGATCAGTTTTGAACCTGTTTTTATTCGATATCTTTATAAAAAGGCTTTTACACAGATTTTTAAGGAATTCCACTTAGTCAAGTGCCAAATTAGTGGCAAGAAATAGCAGAGGATCTCAGAGAATGAAATATGGGAGCAAAAAATTGTCACATGAGCTATAGTATAGATGAAAGTAAGGCAACACATGTAACAAAAATAATCCAAACCATGTGATGCTGAACTCAGAACTGACAGTCTCAGCTCTGAAAAATGATCTGTCAGTTTTCTGAAAGAATATGCTCTGTGTTCAATGGCAGCAAAAAGAGCTGACAAAATGTTCGATACCATCAAGAAGGATATTGAGGATGAGACAGATGGTGTCGTTTTTCTGCTATATAAACCTTGGTACACAGACTTCTTGAACACTGCATTCAGCTCTGGCCCTGTTATTCAAAGTCTTGTAATTACCAAAAGGGAACACGCCATGTATACAGAGCCAAGAATGTTTGTTCAAGTGTTAACAGTTTAAATGTCCAAATTACCTAATTAGTGCAGGAAAGCCTCAGTAGTAGCATAAAACTGTTAGATAAAAATCCCTTTTCTCTGGTGCTATGCTTACTCTTACGATGAATTTTGGGTGCTAATACCAACAGTTTCAGTCTTCTTTTTAGAAAAATGTGGTGAAAAAAATCTACATCAAATCATAAGCTTCCTGAGTTCTTCAGTGGGAGGCATGTGATTTTCCTAGGGGATGGTTCTTCCTCCTCTGATTTGGATCTCCTTGGGGTTATTTGAATGTGTGGCCTGCTTCCTTATCACTTTGGGTCTGGCCATGCACCTGATAAAGACCAAGAGGGCAGTCCAGAAAGACATCTTTTTAATCCAGCCATGTGAAACACATTTGTTTTCACAGGATGCTTAGAAATAGGCAGCTTTCTTATATACTTATATAATATGGTGAAGACGTATGTTCAGGTTACAGTTACTATAGCTAGGGTGTATCTCAAATGTCCTAATCCTTGTTCAAGACAGGAGGAGTAAAGAAACATTTATTTTGAATTATTTAATAAGTCATTTTAGAATTGCTTGAAGGGGGTAATTTCTTAATTTAAAGGTATTATAACCCAAATAAGCCCAACCCTTAATTTAAAACACAACATATTTTCAGCTGGGTACATATAAGATATATTCCAATCTGATTGCATATTTACTTTTTACTATACTTTGGGATGCTCGTTTTTTGGATTTTCTTTCTTTTACTGGGGCTAGTGAAATTGGGATTGTTTTGCATTATGTAGCAGTGAATCCAAATTCAGATATATTTCCTTAGCTACTAAAAATAAAAGGAGATGCCTAGAAACTGACAACTGAAAATAATGTGGCACATCAAAAGACAGTACTGTTAGAGTCTAACATAAGAACACATAAATGCCCCAGACTGAGACCTTAATGCCTAGGTAAGTGCTATTACCTATTTTTATTAGGAAATAAAAAGTTAAAAAAGGAGGAAAATAACAAAATACAACTAAATCATATTTATTAATGTGATGGTTCCAGTTTCATATACCTTCTGTGCCCAGATTCATCACTTCACACTCAAATCCTACATATGTATATGAGCTTTTAGGCACTATTCCAAGTATACATAAGCAGTGCCTTTAATGCAGGAGTGCAGCAGTCCCTGAGTAAACTGCGCACGACAGTACGTAGCTGGGGTAGCTGAAAGAAGATTAGAAAATGGCCTTGATCCTGCAGCTTGCAGTTCTAGGCTGGAAGGATCAAGATCAATGGCACCTTGTTATAGTGCAATTTCAGCACCCTCAGCACTGCCGTGAAACATCTGTTTCATTTCAGCCCATTTTTAGGGGCTTACTTCACTCCATTCTTGATCACCTTTCTAAAGGCAAAGGGGGAAACCAGCTGGGACTGGCAATGTTTATTCAGTGTTTCATGCTGTATTTCACTAATTTGTTCTATAAAATAGAAAATGAAACTTGTTCATCAGTAATTGAGATGGATCAAATGACAAGGAAAACAAATTGATCCAGGAATCTGATTCATCACTCTGCTATTGCAAAGGTTACAATGTGCACTTAGTCAGCCAGCCTGTGAGAAGATAAAACTTTCAAGGGAAAACCTTGGGGCTGGACAAACAGCAAACAACCTGGTTACTTATTCAGTCTTGTCAATGTCTTTCCTTCATCTTTTTTTAAAGATGTGGCAAGAACTCTGTTGAAAACAAGTGCTGTGTGTAAAATTTTCAGATTGGTAAGATTTGAAATAGAAAATGTCATCCTTGTCTCAACACTACATTATCAGAATTAATTTATTTAGGTTTACAAGGACCTCAATCTCTCAAAGACATTAGGATGCTCCCAGCTTTGTGTATGTGAGAAGATTCAACTCTGACACTTTAATGAGCATATAAAGTGAAAAAGCTGTGGTCACATTTCTGTTATGAGAAAAAGCCAAACAGGCTTTTTGATAAGGAGATTCAAGCTGTGTGAACTTTTAAAGGTAAAATGACGCAAACCACATCAAGGTGATAAATAGTTAAAATTATGCTTTTTATAACAATAACATATTGAATATTGAATATGGTCTGTCAGCAGTTAGAATTCTTTATGTTGAATGTTTATAAACATATATGCACCCAAAAAGAAACTTCATTAAAAGACTGAAGATGGAGGTAAGGTTTATGAGAGTTCTTCTGCAAGTCAAGCAGTTTCACGAGCACCAGAACTAATGAGGCCTGGTTTCTAAAGATTTGTGTCTCAGGGCTGATTTGTGAGCCCTGACTGATGAGTTCCTTGCAGCAGAGACACATTTAAGAGCTCTGCTGGAGTGGATTCTTTCTAGTCTCATAAAAAGTGAACTCCTGCCACAAACTCTTCCGTAGTTGGGCAAATAAGTGAAAATATTCATGATCATCTGTCTTGGGCCACTTATAGACCCAAAACTTGTGAAATATTAATATCAGTGAGGCCTCTACATAATTCTGACAGCTTTCTTGAAATAAATGATGGAGTTTAAGAATTACATGGTGGAGAGTGGATAAAGATAGCTGCTTTTCCACATCTGAACGTGAATATATTGCAACCAAACCAAGTAAAACCATTACAATACCTTCCTTTGTTTTTCTTTCAACATGTACTTATACTAGATAAATTAATTAAAAATGTGCACTGTTCTCCTAAGTTTAATGTGTTCCTTTATTTCCAGTTAGGCAAGAGAAATATATTGGCTGTTCCTGTGGTGTAACCATGTGAGACCATTTAAGTTTCATTGTATGATATATTTCTCTAAAAATTTGAAACAAATCCTCTTACTCATAGAAAAAGAAGACCCCAAACTCTTTCATCAGGTGAGGTAGGTATGTTCAAAAGGAAAAAGCAAAATGCTGTCTGGCACTTACCAATCCTGCTTTTGAAAAATTACCTCTTCAGAGGACAGTGTTCACCTATAGTAGTGGTGGGGGGAAAGTGAACATGTTGTTCAAGTTTACATATTTGTGAAACTACATGATTTTAGCATATGGAAAGGCTATTATTTATTATGTTCATTATTTATTACCCACATGTTAAAATACAAAGGAAAAAGAATATTTTTTCTTTACTGCTCTGTAGGGACAAAGAGTGTTAATGAAAGAGATGTTTATTCTTAGCCCAGAAATTAATTCATAAAACAAAGCAGAAACCCACCTCGAGAATGGATGTCCTGAAATCTTTATATCAAAACTTCTATTTTCCCATTTTTCCTTAAAATTCTACAAATGCTGTCCTCTCCTGAGATGATTCTGTGAATGAGGATGTCTGCACATTCCCCACCTCCCTTCCCAATCCAGGTGACTTTGTAACTGATTTCTATTTGGCCCGTGTTCAGGCACTGATACCTGAGCTGCAGAGATTTCCAGTCACTGCTGCAGGTAAAAATAACTTGATTAAAACCTGACTGGGCACTTGAAGAATTCACAAAATTAAATTTATTTGGTCTCTTGTATATGTGACAAAAATCAGACTACATTCTATTCATGTTCTGTTTCCTTTGTAGAGATAATGGTGATTTTTCCATACTGTATAGAAAATGCAACACTAATATGCTGCATGAGAGAAAATTTGGAATCTCACAAACAGAAATTCATAAAGGAAAGAAAAGGTCTATAATTAGTTTCTATTTTTGATCTGTTAAACACTTCAGGAATGAGAAAACATCACCCTATCATTAATTTCAGCAATGGCATTGTGTAATTTTACCAATAAAGGAAAAAACCAGAAAGGTACAAAATATGACTTACAGAAAGTCAATGTATCTTTGATCCCATGATGGAAAACAGTGATTTTTAAAGGCTCTCTCCAAAATATGTGCAGGTCAAATTAATATAGATCTGCACAGATTTGATAATGAAGTGATTTTTTTTTTCTTTTTCTCAGTTATATTCAACTGTTGGATAATAATTTGTGATGTATTTTCTTGTTTTTCTGGGTTTGATTAACTTATTTTATTCTAACATGAGGTTTTCTGGGAACAATTACATATGAACTAGAGGGTGTGTTTTTAATTTTCATGCTCCAGGCTTGTACAATGTTTTCATTATGATTTATTCTAATTGAATCAGAAGCCATAAATCTACTCTTCAAAGGAATCACGGTCTTTGCAGATTGATAATTATAACCCTTGTCTGTCAGATTTATCTTAACATCTAAATGATACCATAAAAATGCAAACCAAATCATTCTGTAAGAAGCTTAGCCTTCATGTTTATATCTGTGTAATGTTCAAAACCTTCACTTCAACAGAAGAAAGCAGTAAAGTTAGGAAAAAAACAACCCAAAAGGTTTTTAAACACTGTAAACTGCATTTATTATCCAAGATATAACAACTACTACATATATAAAACAAGTTTCACACAGAAAGCAAAGTAAACTGTGACATTTTATATTCGCTTCAGCTTCAGATTTTATATAGAAAGGTTTCAGGTGGATTTTATTATACTAGTTTGCCAGTGCAGTAACCCACTCCTATCCCATCTGTCCAAACAGAGGTAAAGTTAACTTTTTGCCCTTTTTTTGGAGAAATTAAATTACAGACTGATTGTTTTACATAGTTTCATATTCAACAAATCTATTAATATCCAGGCTTTATTTCCATTCAAATTATTTCTGGAGGGCATTTTCCCCTTGTTTTTCAAGAGGAGGCATCAAAGGTGAGGATCAGTGAATTCAAGCAACCTGTGGAATTTTTCCCTTGCCCTGAGGAAATTCTGTTTGAATATGAATCAGTAATGCTAATTAGATGAATAGGCAGATTGTTGAGTATTTTACTTCAGCCTGTTAAACTCTGAATGTGTAAAATTGTTATTTCAGTGCTTTGCTGTCCTCAGAGCAATTGCTTATTGGAATTATCATGCTATGTTTGTGGGGAGATGGTGGAGTTAATTACAGCTTTCTTGTCTTATATTAATATTCTTTCTGTTTCTTCAGTTTAGAAATTTTCTGGCTTGGATTTGTTTGGGTTTTTAAATGTCATTAAACCCAGGTATTACCTTTTCAAGTTAAAGACAGCAGAGGTATACTGCTATAAAAACCTAAGATAGCTTCTAGGATCGGTCTTCTCAGACATTCAGGATATCTAAGCAAACACATATTCATAGTATTATTGCACCAAGGTGATTTTTTTCTCCCTTTCTAATTTTTTGTGAATGAGATTGCTCATGCAAATCTGCAGATAGGGGTGTTCAGGGGCAATAATAAAATGAATGCACATGTTCAGCAAGCAATGATTCCTTTTGCCAGAATTGCTGATTGGTCATTTACATTAAGCAAGGAATTGCAGCACAGAAATTCCTGACTTGTCCCCTAGCAAACATCCACATTGCTTTCACACAGCCACACTTGCCATTCCAGCACTGGCTCAAGGGATGTTAGCTTGGGAGTCACTGCTTCAGTGTTGAAGGAAACTCAGTTTTTATGGGAGAGAGAAAGAGGCTGTACATCTTCCCCCTAATCGTGTTGCATCACTCAGCTAGGAACAGGAGCTGATGTTGGCAATGATGTTAACAGGGGTAAAGAAGGATAATTCTGCTAGTCCCCTGAGAACCAGAGGAAACTTCTGTCTAGTGCTCTATTAGACATGACTGCCATTATGTATGTTTTCTCTTTTCACTTTTCCAGAACACTGACAATGCTGAGAAGGTGAACACCAGTTAGTCTCATCTATTTTGCATCAAGAGATATTGCCACTGACAGGAAAAGGAAATAAAAGTTAGGTGAGGAAATTTTAAAAAAAAACACTGAACAAACCAAGTATGACACTTCAGACAAGTATGACACTATAAATTGAAAGCAGTAGGTGTGATCCTCTTTCTATGACTTTTACCAGAGAAACCACATTTTCCCCTTGTTGAATAACCTAAAAAATTCTGATAGACTCACTGCTATTGAAACAATCATGAAGCAAATTTTTAATATGGCAGAACCATGACCATGAGCAACTATTATGGGGAAAGCTATTGTACTTTTTTTTGGAAAACAACACAAATGAGTGCATTCCTGAAGTGTCTGTATGCTCACAGATGCAACACAGGGAACACACAAGAAAAATTAGAAGTCAGTGAAAACTACAGGACCATAATCCCTTTGGTTTCACAGAGACATGGTGGGATAGGCCACACAATTAGGGTTGTGCCATGGATGGATACAGGTTGTTTAGGAAGGTAGGCAGAGAGGACAAGTTGCAAGTGAAAGAGGAGCAGGATCACAGAGAATTCTGCCTTGGGATGGGCGATGAGACATTTGAGAGGTGATGGATCAGGATTAGAGGTCAGAACAGTGTGGAAGATGCCATGGTGGGTGTTTGCTACAAACTGCCTGTTATGCTCTGATTAGCGAGAGATGCCTCTGCCTGAGTTAAGGTGAAAATGAGAACATATTCCAAAGTCAACAATACAGATTTTATTTAACAGTAAGTGTGAGGTAAACAGATTCAAAGAAATCAGAAGAGCTGGGGAGGGAAGGAGGAGAGAGAGAAGACAAGCAGAAGGTAGTCGCCACACATGGATTCAGAGGCTTCACGTTGGTCCTTCTTCACCCAGGGCTTCTCAGTGGTGGGGGCCCCAGAGTCATCCTTCTGAGGTTACCACCTTTATACAGTCCAAGTTCTCGGTATCCAAAGGGCAGTCACAGATGCCTTTCCCATAACTTGGGGTGGTATGCATGACAGTAGTTCCTTCCTTTCCCAGTTTGCCACAGTGGGAATTTTTGTCCAGAGATATTAAGCAGGATGTGGTAAACCAGTCTCACCTCACCAGTCCTGGAATTAGCACCTTCCTGTTGCAATTTCTAATCTCAAGTTCCCATTGTGGTGATTGATCTCATAGCAAGTTCTTTCTGTGGCCTTGACAGTGTTTTGAGACAGGCAATTGTGCTCTTTACATCTTTACCCTGCCTGTTCAGGGGGAAGCAGCAGATGAGGTCTATTCAGACACCTGAAAGAAACCACATAAGTGCAAGCTTTTCACCTCATAGGTGATTTGAATCACCTTGACATCTGCTGGAGGAGGAACACAAAAAGGAACAAGGAATTTTTGAGGTTTTGGGATCACATTGATAAGAACTTCCAGTCAGAGGAAGCTAACAACTTCCTGACAGAGCAGTTAGGAAGGGAAGATGTTCAGCTGGGTCTCATGCTTACAAAAAAAGGAAGGGCTTGTTGGGGCTGTGCAGGTCAAAGGCAGCCATGATGGCAATTACCATGAGGTGGAGGAATTCAGGATCCTGAAAGTAGGGAGCAAGGCTAAAAGCAAGATCATATCCCTGGACTTTGTGAGACAACTTTGGCCTCTTCCATGATCTGCTTGAAAAAGTCCCATCAAATAAAGCCCTAGAGGGAATAGGAGCCAAAGAAAACTGTTTTATATTCTGGGATTATTTCTTTCAAGCTCAAGAATTGTCCATTCCAAAAAGTAGGAAAGGCAAAAATGCCAGGAGGCCTGCATATTTGAAGAACGAGCTCTTGGCAACTTTAAGAGATGAGAAGGAAGCAGACAGAGTATGGAAAGCAGGGACAGAAACCTGGGATGCACTGTCCAAGCATGCAAAGACACAGTTAGGAATGCCAAAGCTCACCTGGGATTGAATCTGGCAAGGGAGGTCAAAGGCAAAGGAAGAACTTGTGTAAGTTTGGATGGAATTATTGTACACTGTGCACCAGTGTCAACCAAGGCATCATATTTTTGTGGTTCTGATGTACCAGGCCAACGAATCCACACAGTCCAAAAAACACGGTTTTCCCTAACCTCTACCTGGCTAGAGGCAGGGCCCCTCTATGCCTGGTTATCCTTCTTTCCCTGGGCCTGTATCTTAGAGGTTCCTTCATGGGAACTGGACATGTCATCCTCTTTTCCATCATTTCCGGCAGTTTGGCTACAGGCAACTGGGGCTACTTCCTTTTTGGTAGATCCTCCTTTCTGAGACTTGCACTCCTTCAATTCACGCACTCGTGCTGCCAAAGCAGAAGTGGGTTGTCTACCCCAGTTCCTCATGTTTTCCCCACTGTCACACAGGAAATCCCACAGCTCACTTCGTGGGATGTGCCTTCTCTCTGGGGAACGTCCGCGGAGAAGGCACTCTTTAATCTCCTGGAGACTCTTCTCCATTTTCTGCATATGTGTTTCCACAGCTGCGATTCTTGCATGTGTTGGGCCATGTACAGAGTCTGCATATGCTCGGAGCTTCACTGCCATATCCTTCACAGTCTCATTCGCACCGTAGTCTGGTTTCATTATTGCTAAAGCAGAAGCGTATTCTGGTGGCCCAAGGTGTATGAGTTTTCACCACATGCATGGAATAACTCTGGCCTGGTCTGGACTCCTCAGTCCTGGGTCATTTGAGAAGACAACCTCTACCACCCCTAGTTCTCTCAGGCGTTGGATCCCTTGCTCTATGGTCTTCCACGGGGTTTGCTGCATGTAGAGATCTCGTATAAGCACTTAGGTAGCAAAAGGAAGACTACGGAAAATGTGGACCCACTGCTGAATGAGGTTGGGGAGCTGGTAACAGAGGCATGGAAAAGGCTGAGACATTGAATTACTTCTTCACAACAGCCTTTTCTAGCTGGATCAGCCTTCAAAAATCCCAGGCCAGAGAGAAAATCTGGAGCAAGGAAGATGTACTATTTATGGAAGAAAATTGTGTCAGGAAATACTTAAGGACACTAGACACACCCACTTTAACAGGGGGTGAGATTAGATGGTGCCATGCTCAGTATATAAAGATGGGGGAAGAAGATGGAAGGGGGGGGGCATTTGGAGTGATGGTGTTTGTCTTCCCAAATCATTGTTACACGAGACAGAGCCCTGCTCTCCTGGAGGTGGCAGAGCACTTGCCTGCCCATGGAAAGCAGTAAATTAATTCCTTGTTCTGCTTTGTACGAACATGTAGCTTTTGTTTTATCTAAACCCATGAGTTTTCTCATGTTTACCCTTCCAGTTTTCTTTCCCATCCCACCAGGATGAATGAATGGCTGTGTGGGGCATAGTTGTCCTACGAGGTTAAACCATGACCTCCCTATTTAAAGCACCATCACTGCTGGGGCTTAGGATGTCCCTTGTATTTACAAGTACAATTTAACTAACAAAGTGAAACCCCAAAGTTTTATAGTATTGTGCAAAGATTTAAAGGGTTTCTGATCACAGTCACTGAAGAAAACAATGAAATAATGGAGGACACTGATGTATGCTTCTGCTTAATAAAACATGGCACACAAAATAAGAAGATGAAAACAAACCAGTAGAGAGACAAAAGCAAATCAGCCCTATTTCTGCACTGGTTGTGCCAGAAAACTGTTGAAGAAGGCAGATAGGATAAGGGAGAAAAGTGGGATTACATTTCCCAGAATATAGGACAACATCAGGTCAATTCCCTGAGAAGAAGTTATATCCTAAAGGTTACTTGTATAGAAGTAGAAACCTTTTCAGGTGTAACAATCTATAAAGATTCCATTTATGAGTTAATTTCCTGGTTTTTTGAGGGAAGTAAAAAGTATTTCTGAAGTTCCCTTTGATTTTATCACAATTTCATTGCATAGAATATTTCAAGTATTTTTTTGTTTTGGTTTGGTTTCATTCTGTTTAGGAACGCAAACATTTCAAAAATGAATATTTTTTGATGTCTACCAGAAACCTTACACTAATTGCATGATGACAAAAACGATATTTGACTTACCTGTTTGTTAGTGCTACAATCCATCCCATTGCATATAAATTTACTAGCATATAATTTTAAATAGAAAAATAAGCTGTTTAAAACTATGTAGGTTTTGGAGGTAATAACTTTGAAGTTTTTTTCAAGAATCCATCTGGACCAACAGTTTTACTCTCTGCTATGTCTTTAAAACCATTAATTATTTCTCCTACAGTTACTATGTTGCTGTTTCAAGCATCACATTGTTCTAACTTCAATTTAGCTAATTTTAGATTTTAAGCTGCTCCTGTGCCTAATTGTTATTAAGAAGCTGATAGCTACGTAATGATTTGAATTAGGAGATGAATTTCAATTAACTTCCTTTTATTCTCTAAAATAATGTCACTGAGTTTTTTAACTGCATTTTTCCCAGTCTTCATCATTGAAATATACATTTTTTTATTCCATAATTCTCATAGTAATAGATTCAGCTCAATTCTCCATAGTTTCTTATGTCATGCATATCGATTTACTTCCCTAATTCTACAATATTTTAAATAATGCTCTTCAGCTATTGTTTTTAATAGTATATATATAAAACTGAATTTTATTTTGAGAAAAAGGATATGATGATATGATATGATATGATATGATATGATATGATATGATATGATGATATGATATGATTATATGATGTGATGTGTTTGTAGAAGAGTAAATTTGCCTCTGGATGTTCTTTATATCTGAGAACAATTGCAAACATTTCTGTAAATCAGTGGTTTGCATGTAAAATTTGAAAAAATATAACTTGTATGGGAGTGCAACCAACCTTTTCAATCACCATATGGTGCATGAACTTTCAAAACTGACTGAAATCTAACGTAGTATGAGAATATGAGAAAAAAGTGAAAACTGAAAGTCTCTCTCACTATGACTTCTCCCAAATTTATCATTAGAAACATCCTCTGTGTTATTCTTCATGTACCTGTTCACCAGTGATAATTAATTTGTTGAAGAAATAGAACTATTTTAGTGACTGACTTTTTTTCTTCAAGAAGGCTTGAACACTCAGCATCATCACATATCTACTTTAAAAAATATTTTTAATTTTTTTGTCAGAAAAAAGTATATTACTATGGCCATAAAGGTAATAGTGATATTTGGACTGTCATTATCCAAGAATTATAGAGAAATGCATTTGAACACTTCTGGCAGGCAATTGGAGCCACTTGAAACAGTGATGTACAGACAAATCCATTGTAATTACTGTTGTCTTTGATGTTGATAATGATAGTTGCAGACAGATTGCTGTAATGGCAAGAAGAAATATTGCTGTCTTCCACAACTACTCATCTGACTCTGATGTTGATCAAATCTTATACAGAAGAACTAGAGCAGTGCTGAAAAAGTGGTATCAAAGTGTTGAGAGGCACAGGCACAGTTTCCCAGGGGGGACTTCTTCCATGAAAATACTGCTGTTTTTCAATGGGACATGAAAGTTCTCTTTGCTTAGGGGAGAGAGCAACTTGTTTCTATGCAGTTCTCTTTGCAGAGATGAGCTTTCCTCTGAAACATTTTAAAACAAGGTTATCAGCAACAAACACACAGGATCATCAAATTTCAGTGAAAGTGAGACGGGAAAATTTGCCCAATGAGGAGACTATCCTTGCTACCTTTACTTTATGAACACAAAAGTATTTGGGTAGAAAACGTAGTCTTAAGCAATAAAATAAGCATAGATCATCCAAGGTAAATGTCCTTACTACAGAAAATTGTGCTAGGAAATAATAATATTAGTCTTTAAAAAATCTAGAGTTTAAAATTCTTTGTGAATTCAGAAAAAGATCTTTGAAATACATAGCTCTTATTTTGCTTGTCCAAGAGTATGTAAAACAAAGATATTAGGCTATATTTATTATTCATTAAAATATTTTTTCCCAAAACATTAATCTCAGACAAACTATACAAGAAAATCATCAGATGATAGAAATAATTCTTCTAGACACACTAATTTGAAAGTTTTGGTGAGGTGGTTATATGGACAGTCAAGACAAGATTTTTATGTTTAAACCAGATGAAACTGATTTGACTTGAGGACACTTGATAATGTGGGTCTGTGTAGATGGAACTGAGGGTGCTCAGCACCTAAATGATATTACCAGCATAGAGAGTTAACATGCTAATTGGCCTCCTTTCAGCTGTCCTTGCTGCAACATGGCCTTGGATTACCAAATGACAAATTTACCTTGCAACTACACAATTTTCTGTGCTTTCTTTCCTCATATAGCTTGGAGAAATGTTAATGATAGTTGTGATTTGCTATCCTTGTATTTAACAGTTTAGCCACTGGCTAGTGGGAAGAAAAACTGTGGACTTAATGCACTTATAGTCTAAACTTTTTATTAAATGGTCAGATAAAGATTTCTCTAAATCCAGACAAGATAAAATTCTCCTTGATGAAGAGCCTGAAACATTTTCCAGAGCATGCTGAGGCACTGAACCACAGAAATGGGGGTACGCGATTTGGCAGGGAGAACTTTCCCAGTTCTCAGAAACAATTTGAATAAGAGAGTTTTCAGCACCCAGCTAAGTAACACCGACGGGAACCAGCCTTGACAGTAGCAAAAAATAGCATTTGCTGTTCCTGATAAACTGTGTGCTGTCTCCTGTCTTGGCACGCTTAGAGAAGAACTGATGCATAACCCGTGCAATCTGAACTTCGTCTCAAACTCTGAGTCAGTTATTTCAGCATTTTCTTCTCTTGGAGGCATAGTGGTATAAATCTTGTTGAATTCAGCAGGGCTTAAACACATTCTGAATTGTTTTTCTACATTAGGGCTTTAGGTGAATTGTATGAAGAAAAGAAAAAAGAAATCTTTGTAATCCATTGATTTTGATCCTCCTGCCCTGGATGGGACTGCATTGTAGAAAAGACAAAATCCAACCTAAAGGTTCAGAAAAAAAAAATGTTATTTATAAAAATATGCATACTTTCTACAAAACTAAGAATATTTTCTGAATACCTTCATTCTCTGCTAACGTCTTATTTCCAGTTCTTCATAGAATAACTATAGAGACATTCAATTTGCAGACCAGTCTTCTTAACATGTTGACTGATCCGAATTGTCGAGCTTTACTTCTTTCTCCTTAATCTTCACCACATGATGTGCTTTGAGTGTGGCTGTTATAAAAGTAGTTGTTCAAGGGATATTGTACTGTGGGAAATATAACTTATTGTCCATAACAGCTTTCGTATCTGGTATGAGATAACCTATGTGCAAATAGTCAGACTGTTAACTATTGTCATCTCTGTTCAAAGAAAATATAGAACAGAAATGCTACTCCCTTTCAAACAAATTTAGAGGAAAACCTATTTGAAAACTGCAAACAGCATCAAAATCTCTAGGAATTGCAATATTTTCTTTGTAATAAGCTAGTATATGGAATGAAAGTTCGTTTGAATTCTGAGAAAAATTATCATATTTTATCCATCAACTAGATGGCCCTCATATTATAATCCTCTGACGTGTAAAAATGGATTGAATAATTGCAACAGTAGAGAGTTTGATGCACATGAAAATGGGCACAACAACTTAAACATTACAGGCCAAACAAACAAAAAAACATGAAGTGCCCAAATGAGTTTAAATCAGAGGACTTATGACTTGTAGCAGCAAGTGTAACTAATATTTTCAATGTGGATGAAAGCGGGCAGATCCAGTGAAATTTAAGATGCAGCAGAGTACTCACTAAGATAATGAATTCAGGGTTGGAAGGCAACAAAAAAGAGAAGACAGTAAATGAACACATTTGAAGAGGACAAAATTTTTAAAGGTAGCATAAATTTTTCCAGAATTTTGCCTGAAGTTGAATAATCCTGAGAATATATTATGGCTTACACTGATCTTGGAGAAAGAGCTATCATTTAACCTCCTAAAGTAGACCTAATAATTCAAACAGACCCAAGGATGCAAATCACGATATAAAACCCTAAGACATTGCCTATATTTGCATGAAACCCAGCAGCTGGTGAAGTCAATTGCAAGGGACTACAGCGGGGCAATTACTATCCATTTTATATCCTATATGTACATGCTGATGTAGATGTAAACAAAAACATTAGAGCAAAACCACCCTTCCTGATCAGCAAGTTAGATTTGCTGGAAATGAGATACCACATATGAAAATGTTAACATTAAAGTTGGAGGACTAGGGTTTTGTATTTTTCCTTGTAATGAGATATTGGAAAAAATGTTGGTTTAGAAATCAAAAAAGTATTTGTTGATTCTTCTAAGTAGTGGGCCTGGATTTGGGTTTTTCCTATAGATCAGCCCTGTATCTCAGTTCCATGGAAGATGTCCTAACTATAAAATTAGCAAGACATCAGAAATAAATAATTCCCTACACAGTGGGCAGCAGAAAGCACAAAAAAAGTGCACAGCTCTGTAACCTGTTAGTTACACTCCCGTGAATGATCATAAACCTGGATCCAGACATGGCTTTTATTCCGTGACTTCTTGATGCCAAGTATATAAATAACCATTAGTCTATCGAACTCTCTGTAACTTAGTTTCCACATATGAAATGATTAGTGCTTCCTAATGTTTTAGAGTTGTTTTGAAAATAAACTATAAACTATAAATAATTCTCTAAATTAATACAGTTTCTTCATATTAAGCTACAACATGTACACTCAAGGCTGTCAAACCACATTTTCAGAACATTGAATAAACCATGTTATTCAGTGACTATTCTAAGAAATATATGCCAAATGTCATAGGAAGAGCAGGGTAAATAAATAAATATCTAAAAGGAAAAAATGCATAGGTTTTACTATAAACTTCCTTATTCTAAACATCTTAGAATGATAAATGCATTTTCTCAGATTATCTGCAAAGGCACGTTGAGACCACAATCTAACCTCTCCTGTGATGAAGCTGTTCACAAACCTTTCATAGTGATGGATGTAAGAAGTATCAAAAACTCCTTTCCTCAAAACAGCATTATCAAATTTACCCTACATACAGGTTTTTTTTTAATTGAACTATGAAAAGTTTATAGTCTCTTGCTCATTTTAGGAGTTTGCGCAACATTTTGAAGACAAATGCATGGCACAGTGACAAATAACATGTAATAACTGTTTCAAAATTGGCTCAACATATGGATATAGAATTAACATGAGTTGTAGAACAGTTGCTCACCAACTTACTGAGGTTAAACTACTTAGCAGCATGAAAAACTTTGAATGTATCATCCTGTCAGGGTGCAGAAGTGGTGAGCGGAGCTTTGGACACAGTTCAATCTTGACTCTGATGAAGACAGACTTTCTCTTCTCCAGTGTAAAGCATCCTCAGGTCAGGCTTGTTTTACCTCACTTTCACCATGCAGAGGAGTGCTGAACATGCCTCAGCAAACTATTTCAAATATGTCATGTCTGCAGACACAACAGATGTTCCTACACCAGCTCATTTCCTTTGTGTCTCTCTGATGGAAAATTGTGGCTGTGTGTCATGGTGCCTTAGAAATTACCTATCCCTGTGAGAACACTTCCTTCTCAGCTTTTAGAGGGAAATATCTCAAGTATTTAGGATATAGTAGATATATACAGAGACAAGTATGCTATAAGAAATTCAGAAATTGTGATGTAAGCACATTTGTACAAAGTAGAGAAAGTGCATGAAAAAATTATTATACCATCTCACCACTGTAGGGGAATGTGGTTTGTACAATCATAGAATCAGAGTAATAGAATCATAGAATCATTAAAGTTGGAAAAGACCTCCAAGATCACAGAGTCCCATCTTTGGCCAAACACCACCTTATCGACTAGACCATGGTACTAAGTGCAACATCCAGCCATTTCTTGAACATCGCCAGGGATGGTCATTCCACCACTTCCCTGGGCAGTGCTGTTACAATGCTTAACAACCCTTTCAGTGAAAAAATTCCCCCGATGTCCAACCTTGGACCTCCTCTGATGCAACCTGAGGCTGTGTCTTCTTGTCCAGTCACTTATTAACGTGGGAGAAGAGCCTGACCCCCACCTGGCTAAACCCTCCTTTCAGGGAATTGTAGAGAGTGAGAAGGTTCCCCCTGAGCCTCCTTTTCTCCAGACTGAGCCCACACAGCTCCCTCAGCTCTGCTCCTCATCAGATTTGTGCTCCAGACACTCCCCCAGCTCCACTGCCCTTCTCTGGACATGTTCCAGCCCCTCAATGTCCTTCCTGAATTAAGGTGCCCAGAACTGGACATAGGATTTGAGGTGTGGCCTCACTGGTGCCCAGCACAGGGGGGACAATCACTGCCCTGGTCCTGCTGCCACACTATCACCGATACAGGCCAGGTGCCATTGGCCTCCTTGCCCACCTGGGCACTGCTGCCTCATGTTTAGACACAGTTGACCAGCACCCCCACATCCTTTTCCACTGGGCCTCTTTCCAGCCAAAATAGAGCCCTCTAACCATGGATGACCTGTAGGCATCTGAGAAAACAATTGCACTGAAATTAATTAGAAACACAGAAGACAGTCCTCTATTTCTCAAAGAAATATATACCAGCTGCAATCTACAAAAAGCACCCCTCGATACCACTCTCCTTTGGTCCAGCTAAATCTTATTTATTCCACTGTGGGAAACTGCAAGGAGTTCTCTTAAAAATAGATGGTCTAGGACGAAATTAAGTCAAACAAGACCACATTGTATCTGAGAACCATTTATTGGTAACAGAAAAAAAAAAGGCAAAAAAAAAGGACTTGTCCTATTAAAGAGGACTAGAAAAGACAAAAAAGGAGGAAGGAAAATGGAAAAGGATGGGGGGGGGGGGGGGGGAGAGAGAGAGAGAGAGAAAGAGAAAGAGAGGGGAGACAGAGAGAAAAAGCAGGTTTTACTACCAGAGGGTCAGGGAGTTCTATCGACATCCAGGTGGTGGGTGGGGTGTGCACACTGCCTGCTGGGGAGCCTGAGCAGCTCTCAGAGAGACGCGGCTCCACAGGCACAGCTCCCGTGGTGATGGGCAGCTGGACACGCAGCGAGTGAGTGGGCGCTCAGGCAGGAGGTCCAGATCATTGGACACGGTCGTGGCAGGGATAGCAGTGAGGGGCTGGATTGGAGAGGCAGGTGGCTCAGGCAGGAACGCAGGGACGAAGGAGGCAGGGTGTCGGGCAGGAACACAGGGAGGCAGGGCAGGCGATGGGCAGCCGGTCTCCAGCCAAGCACCCAGCAAGAGAAAGAGGACGAGTGAGTGAAGGCAAGCAAGGGCCAGTGAGGGCAGAAGAGCCAAAAGGCAGGCTGGAGCCAGGGCAAAAAAGACAAAAAACAGGCTAAGGCCCAGACAAGAAGCAGACCTCAGCAGGCTGGAGCCAAAGCAAAAACACAAAGACAGAAAGACTCAAAAGGCCCCCAGACTCAAAAAGCCCCAAAAAGACAAGTCTCAAAAAGCCCAAGCCAAAAAGCCCAAAGCCAAAAAGCCCAACTGACTAGCCAAAGCTAAAAGCACAAGACCCAAAAGCCCCAGAGGTTGTGTCACAGTTACTTTTATACCCCCTGGCCCCTCTCAAATCTGCCTGCTGACAGGAGACCATTGGCCCAGTCCAACCTTGCACTGTAGTGTATTGCTGGAGACCTTTCGCCATATGATTAGATAAACCTCTCTGGGGAGTACAGTGTCCTTGATGGTCTCCTGCTGACTGCCTATTCCATGTGAGGTAGGAAATGGTTGCCAGGCAAAGTCTCCCCAGAGACAAGGCTTTCACCCATCTTCTCCTAGTTGCCTCCTGCAAGTGGCACATGTGCATCCTCCCCCACGTGCCTCTGACACCCAGTATTGAGACAAAAATCAAGATTTAATTGGCTCCTCACCAAGACCAATCCATTTTACAATTTCTTCAGACATCACAGTGTATCCTCAGCTGCAAGAGGAAAGTTTGTTGACGTAAGCATAGAGATCATCTGTATATCAGAAGATTATCTGATCTTCAAAGTCAGGCAAGTTCATCCTACCTCCACATTCTGTGGGTTCCTGACCATCAGGTTGATGAGTAAATGAAATGGTTTGGGGATTTTTTACAATTAAAAAGGTAAACAGACAAACACAACAACAATAAGAAACAAACAAAGAAACAAACAAAACACCACACAAAAACCCCCCAAACAATAAACCAGAATGAAAATAGAACAACTGCTGAGGAAATAACCACTCTCCTAATTGTAGGGATAACCAGGCATATCCCTTTAACATTTTCAGTGATGCAACAAACTTGAGAAAGAAGTTTGAAGTGCTCGGCTAATATTTCCCTTTTAATTAACAGATTGGGGACAGAATTGTTACTATCTGTTCTGTACATCTGTCAATATTCTAGTCACTTTTTTATCAGCAAATTGTTAGCTAATGTATCAAAACCAATAAAAATGTGCAAGAGAAACTATAAATGGGGGGAAAGGGGGTGGTGTAATTTTTCTTCCATGCAGCTTCAATATTAACAAGGTAGGCATAGAAGTGGTAGCATGAATTAATGGAAGTAGAAATGTGACCAAGAACATAGAGGGCACAAAAAACCAGTTAATGTAGCTGGAAACATACTGTTCTATCATGAAAATTATTACAGTATTTGCCTTTTGCTAGCCCCTTAAAATACCTTTTTTATCCAATTGAGCCTCAGAAGATGGCATTCCAAAAATTCAGCCTAGTGCTGCCCAAAATTCTGTTAAAATGCTTGGCTGACATGAAGGTTAAGAAAGCAAACTCTAGTGTGGATTCAAAATTTTTAATATCAGGAGTTACAGGTACATGCTCCATTTTTTTAGGAATAAAATCTAGATTAAATTATGCTTGACCCTAGATAAAATTATTGGAGCAGGAATTCTGGATCATTAATAAGCCAGACTTATACTTGCAAATGTTATTTATAAAATACTTAACTCTTATTTATATAGTAGATACATGTCCCAGGAGATGTAATTAATGATAAATCCAACTTTCACTATTTGGATGCTTCAGTTTTTTACCTTTACCCTCTTCTTATCATCATCCTCAAACATGCTTTGAAATAAATAAATAGAGGTCAACCTGTAATTTCTGAGTAAAAATTTAAATGAGGCCATGAAGCTGCAAGCCAGAATGAATGTGTAAATTGCTCTTCTAGCTTCCCCTCAACAAAAATGCAAAAGTAGAAATTCAATATTTTCTGTTAGTCAAAAGTTTTATATGTTTTCAAATGTTTGGACGTATTAAATTCATTTATAACAAGCTAAACACATACTGTTGATAATTGGAAGTATTTTTTTCATTAATTCCATAGATCAAAGATATTGCTAAGTCTAATTAACTGGAGGCATATCAGCTTTGATAGTTGTGGCCCAGTAAATATGATTGCATTTGCTGCTGCTGGGGGCAGGTGTTGGGCTGTTTCAGGTCCCAGGAGGTGGTCTGAGCAAGGCTGAGCAGGATTTACCAGGGCACCCCAAATTAGGGCTGGTCTCTAATAGTGATGCACAGCAAAATGGAACTTGGCTTCTGAACCTATAAGAGGTAAAATATCATTTATTCATTATTGTCATGCAAGGGATTTAAGTGCCTGATATTTTCTAGTCTTCTCCAGGACAAGATCGAGAAGTGGCCATGGGAATCCCATGAGGTTTAACACGACCAAATCCAAGGTGCTGCACCTGGGTCAGGGCAACTCCTGATATCAGTCCAGTCTGGGGGTGAACAGATCCAGAGCAGCCCTGCAAGAAGGGCTTGGGGGTGCTGGTGGGTGAGAGGCTGGACATGCCCCGGCTGTGTTCTCTGGGAGCCCAGAAACCCCCGTGTGCTGGGCTGCATCCAAAGCCCATCCAAAGGCAGGGAGGGGATTCTGCCCCTCTGCCCCACTCTGCTGAGACCCCACGTGCAGTGCTGCATCCAGCTCTGGGGTCCCAGCACAGGAAGGACAGGGACCTGTTGGAACCAGACCAGAGGAGGCCACCAAGGTGATCAGAGGGATGGAGCAGCTCTGCCATGAGGAAAAGCTGAGAGAACTGGGATTGTTCAGCCTAGGAAAGGGAAGGTTTTGGGGTGACCTAATTGTGTCCTTCCTGTACCTGAAGAGAGTCCACAATTTACAAGGACCTGGAGTGACGGGACAAAGGGGAATGGCTTCAAATGGAAAGACAGCAGGTTTGGATTAGACATTAGAAAAAAATCTTCCCTGTGAGGGTGGTGAGGCCTGGCACAGGTTTCCCAGAGAAGCTGTGGCTGCTCCATCCCTAGAAGAGTTCAAGGCCAGGCTGGATGGTGCTCTGAGCAACCTGGTCTAGTGGAAGTTATCTCTGCCCATGGCATGGGGGTTGGAATACAATGATTCTCGAGGTCCTTGCCAATCCAGGCCATTCTATGATTCTATGATAGTATTTTTTAAAGTCCATTTTTTCAGAATATCTGTAAGTTAAAATTCCCATAGCGATTAGTGAAACAGTGCTAAATCCCTGTCATGCCATGCTTTTTAAGGGCTTTGATCTACTGCTTTTACATAACACATTAAACATAAATAAGCTCCCACTTAAAGTATACTAACAGTACTACTTCACTGAAAATTCCTCATGATATTCTCTACTTTTGACACCACCTATCCGTCATATTAGTTACATTGGGTAATGTTTACATTACATTATGTAAATTGGTTTACTGTGAAATATTTTTTAATTAATTTCCTTCTCACCTTTATGTATTTGTATTTCTCAATTTTCTTAAACATACGTAACCTAAAGCTGACAAGTTTAACTCAATTTATAAAACAGTCAAACTAAATTCCCACATCCTCATAGGTTTTTCAGTGTTTCGCCGGGCTTTTTTTTCACAACACCCATTTATTAGTTATGAATATCAATGGGATAAAATAAGACTGAGATCTCTAAAGTGTATACAAATATAAAGTTTGTTTTCAGCAGAAAAAAATCTACCTTTATCCATTAAAATTCTTCAGGGGAACTATCCCCCTATATGTCACATGAAAATATATTTGTTTATTAAAACTATCGTATTAATTAACTACCTGTCCTCATTATCAGGCTTCTGTGAAAAGCTGTAAAGTTATTTCCATTTTTTAAAAAAATCCTTTCAAAAAAAGGAAAGGGTTGGAAAAGGTATTGATTTGTAAGAAGAATGTAAGAACCACTTGACAAATTAGCCCCTCTAGATTGATAGTCATATCCATAACTGCTCTTATCTGATGAGACTTACTAAAGCAAAATTCCTGAAGATTCTGTATGAGGATAGATTTAGTGAGTTATGTCAGTACAAATGCAGTTAGGATATCAGATAATACAAAAAAAATTAAGTTTACTTGAAATTTGCAACAATCAATATGTTTACTGATACATAATGTGTCAGATAGACAACTTTTCCTAACTCTTTTCTAAATCAAGCCCCTGAACTTGCCTCATTGTTATAAATCTAACTTCTGTGTATTTCTTTTTGGCTGTTTCCAATACTTCTACTTGCTAGTAAGTAAGACAAAGCCCTGCAAGACTTTCTGTTAAAATATGGATAAAAAATAGACAAAAATTTGGGAAATAAAACAACAGCTTTTATAATTTTGGTGAATTTGTTCTGCTCTTGCAGATCTGCACAGACAGACTGACACACAGATTCAGATCTTTCTCCTGCAGCTCAACTTTGTGGAATTCTTTTGCACTGGTGCACTGTTATTCTTTGTTAAATTTGATTATTTTTGCATAGGCCCACTCCTCAAGCCTGTTCAGGTCCCTCTGGATGCTATCCCTTCCCTCCAGCATGTCAATCACACCACACAGCTCAGGGTCATCAGCAAACTTGCTGAGGGTGCCTTGATCCCACTGTATCCCCACTGAAAATATTAACTCATGTTTATCCTAGTGTGGGCCCTTGAGGGATTCCACTTGTTACTGGTTTCCAAGTAGATAGTGAGCTATTGACACAGTTTGGAGGTGGCAATCCAGCCAGTTCCTAATGCATCTAACAGTTCATCTGTCAAACCCACATATTTCCAATGTAGTATCAAGAATGTTATATGGAACTGTGTCCAAGACCTTACAGAAGTCAAGATAGTTGACATCTACAGCTCTTGTCTTGTCCTTTTCATTGTACAGGGCCACAAGATTAGTCAGGCACAATTTGACCTTGGAGAAGCTATGTTGGCTGTGTCTAATTATCGCTCTGTCTTCCATATGCTTGGACATGTGTTCCAGGAGGATCTGTTCCATGATCTTAAAGGCACTGAGGAGTGGCTGGATGGTCAGTACTTCATACCTGCAAATACATTAAAACAAAGACCTGCAAATATTTCAACAGAAGATAACTTTATGAGAATATAATGAAGATTTGAAGTGAAGGATCTCCTCTGAGTCATTGCAAATCACAAGGCCAGCAGAGACTTTACAAGCTCAACCACTCTTTCTATGTCTGTACCATCCCAATTAACAAGAATATTTGCCTCGGACAACAGAATGGCCTCTTCTAAGTCTTCTGGTTTTTGTACCTGTAGCAATCTGTCATTACTGCCTTTAGTGTTTTGTGGAAAGGTTTAAATTCCTGTCTTTCTCATCCAAACCCTGGGATCATTCTGGGAGAAAGGGACTGATAAATAGCTCTTCTCTCTTTATTTTACATCCCAGAAGGCTATATTGTTTATATTATAATGTTTTCCTACTTTTCTGTTGGCTTGATGAACTGAGTGAAAGGCAGTTTTTTTCAATGAGAAAATGACTCAGAACCTTCTGCTGTGTGCTTTGTAGATTGTAGTGCAAAATGTATACACACAAGATATTCAACACACATCTTGAAGATAAATAAAACCTCACAAAGGCAATCATTGAGGTGTATCAATTCTAATGCCAGGCAAGTTAGGTAATTTCAATAAAATAGGATAACTGAGCTAGTTTTAAAAGGTACTGCTGTAGGATTTTACTCCTACAGCCTTTAGTTAGAGTGCTGGTTGTTCAATATCTCATGTTCTCTGGGTCTAGAAGAATGACAACAAGAAAATGAATTAGCGTTTTCTTTATGTTTTAGAGACAGGTAATGGATTACTACAACTTGGAAAGATGCTTCAGGACTAGACAGTCCTCCTAAACCTAGACAATTTTAGAGAAATAAAAAATCCTGAATTTTCTGCTCTAGCAGCAAATAAAACATTTAAACTTAAACAATTTCAGTAATCAATATCTAATCTGCACTCACAGCATTTTTATTATAGTTAGAAACTAAAAAGGTGAAAAGGTGGAGGGTTTTGTAGCCAAGGAAGGAGCATCACCTTTGTTACTTTATGTCTGATTTGCCACCAAAAAAAATCCACTTTCATGTTTCTAATATTGACAAAATAAGGCAATCCATCATTTCTCTCAGTTACTTCTTGCTTTCTAAACACTGGTCTTTTTTTTTTTTTTTTTTTTTTTTCCAACTGGCCCCATTGACCACGTCCTAGAGCATAATCCTTCCTTCAATGACTGTCGCAGGTTTGGTTTGTAACCAGGCAGAAACACCAATTTAGTGTAGTGGTTTGGTTTAAAATGCTCATTACTGTTTACCTTCTGTGAGATAAGAATTAGGAGAAATGCAAAGCAGGCACCAAACTTGAAAGAATATAAAGAAGTTTATTAACAGACCTAAAAGAAGGAAAAAAAAATTATACCACCTTCAGAACTCTCCTCCTCCCCCCACCTTCCTCCCTTCTCCCACTGACAATGTAAAAAGACAACCCTTAAGATGTTCAGTCTGTTTACCACTTCCATAATAACCTTGTTCAGTCCATTTAGAAAGAGAAGTCTCTTCTTGCTCGTGCTATGAAAACAGTATCACAACGAGACAGCCGCCCACTTCCAAATATTGTTCAGTCCATTTAGGAAGAGGAGTCTCTCTGCTCGCGATGTGAGTCCCTTCCCCCGACTTGCAGCTTTTCCCGCAACTGCTTTCGAGGGTCCACTCTTGAAGTTTTTGGGGTACAATTTTAAGGTTGAGCTGTTCAGAAACAAAAAACAGAGGCTCTTCTCCTTCCCTGGGAGCAAAGGGTCTTCCTCATCTTCATCGTTAGGACTATCTCTGGGAGCATCTCTAGGAACTGAGGTTTTCTCCTTTCCCATTTGGAGCAAAAGTCCTCATCTGGTCCATCTCTAGGGACTGAGGTTTTCTCCTTTCCCGTTTGGAGCAAAAGTCCTCATCGCTTCCATCTCTCCCTGTCCAAACTTCTCATGAAATTACAGCTGCGTCAGCATCTGCCTATCTCAGCGCAGGTGTTTTTGCTTACGAATTGAACACTCTACCCCCCATATTTTCATGAAATTACAACGGGATACTCTGATATATCATAGCTTCACAACAGAATTTCAGCTTTAAGCATCTCTCTCTCTTCCCTCAGGTTTTCAGCTCTTCACAGCAATAAAAGGGTTAATCTCACCTCGGCCTTGCAGCTTTGCAGCTGGAATGTTGAATTTTTCTTATCGCAGTGGAGTGGGGGGAGAGCCAAGCCGCTCCAGCTGCCCACGGCAAAGCAGTGGGGGGGGGGGTTCCACGGCTGGAACAGGTCCATCGACTCCAAGATGGCTGTGGCCCAGCCCGGCCTGGCCCAAGCAGGGCCTGCCCGGGCCCGCTGGCCCCCCCACAGGCCCCACAGCCACCTGTCCCAGCACCGGAAACAAGAGAGAGAGCTGTGGGGGGAGTTTGTCTATTCTTAAGTGTGTATCACAGAGGTGGTCACAATTTTAAGTGGCTTAAAGGATTGTCCATATTCAAACTGGCCAGCTGATAGGTTCTATCAGGTCCCAGAGGAAACTGTAAGCACGGACATCCCTTCTGGGACTATGCTTGCTAACCTATGACAATGACTTTTTCGTCATAGTGTGTCTCAGATATTCATAAACATTGGCCTGTCGCAGCCACACTTTATTCACTGTATTGCCACAAAAACTCACATAGGTGACATATGACATATGTCATATGACAACTGGTAAAGAAGGTGTGTCCATACTGCTGCATTAAAGCACAGCAAATTGCAGATAGCCAACACTAGTTAAAATGATAAGGCACTTTACAAAGTTTGTAGTTTGTCTGTGGAGGTAGAATGCTTTCCATTCAGCACATTTTTTCTTGCTTTTTTAAGACACCTAAATTAGGTGAAAAGGGGAAAGAAGCATTTTTTAATTAGCAAAATGATTGCAAACTGAACCTTGTAATTAGAAATTAGTATTTCAGGGCTTACTTATAGTGCTTGTGCACTATATTGGTATTTAAGGCAGCTTTGTAGTTCAGCGTCTGCATACAGAAATTGAGACCGTATAAAAACTCATCTCTGGAGGTCTGAGAATCATTATTTTTATTTATTTACATATTTATGCATTTTTTACAGAATAAAATAATTTTCCTTTATTTTTCATGACTGAGAAACTGCTATTAGTATAACGTGTAAATAAAATATACACATACAACCAATAGAACTTTTCCTTGCAGGTAAATATACTAAAAAATGTTTTTCTCATGTTCAGCTGGCACAGCCCATTTGCAAATGAGGAACTGGAGTTTATAGCTTCTTACTCATTCTTATAGCAATAAAGGTGTATTAAGGAAGCTGAAAAATGCACAATATTCATTACTCCTACCTATTCATAATTTAAGCTTTTGTCTGTTGTCTCATCTGAAAGCTATTAGTGCAATTTAAATCTATCTTACAAGGACTGCATTTTGGACTTAACTACGAGAAAGGTTGTCTAAAGCAAAGATGCTGCAAAGAGAATTCGACCCAGATGTGAGACCCTGCAAAACCAAGAGAAGAATTCACAATGTAGTATAAAGATTAAAGTACATAAACATGTGTAACTCTTACAACAGAATAGAGATGCCAACATGTAGAAATACCCACATTTTATTTTATACAACAGAAGAGAATATTTTTAGAGGGAATGCTTAAAACCTGAAGCTTTCCATCTGTGTTTTGGAATACTCTATGTCTGTTCATGGACAAAGATTGTTGTTGACAATGTTAGTTTATTTTTAATATTATTTAGACACTACAGAAGAGTTAATAGCATTTGTACCAGTTTTGAACAAAGCAAAATATGTTTCTTGCCATTAGGATTGTGGATTTGAAATGTAAAGTCTTTACTTTCCCTTAAATCTGCACATAGTTTTACAATAACAGACATTACCTCTGATACCCATTTTTATATCACTATTTGGCAAACACTTCATATTTGGATTCTTTCATTAAACTATATTTTTAAATTTTTAAGCATCAATATTAAGAACATTGAATTTCACATTAAAATAAAAAGATAAATATTCTGTGGAACATTCAGGCATATACAAAATTTAAGACAGATGGATTTATCAAAGATGACAACTAGTTTTGGAATATTTGTCTGGGTTTTATATTTCCTAATATTCAGATTTGCCATTCTCATCCTATTTCTTTTTTTTTTAAATTACAATTTGTGTAGACCTTGATGTAGCGTTTTCTAAAGCAGAGCTGATTACATTTTTTAAAACAATCTTAATGGTTATATATAAAAAATTCAGAGATTGCTGTAAGATCAGAATCACAGAAGCAACCTCAAGAAGACTAACGAATATTAGACAATAACATATTTTAATAGCTTGTTGATATTAATATCAATAATAATATAGCTTAGGATGAGATATCTGAGCATTGGAATCACCTAACTATGGAAAAGAATTTCCAGCAGAAAAGCAACTCAATCTAATAGCATTCATAGAGTAGAATCTGTGTATAGCTCAAATTTGTCTAAGCTGCAATCTTATTACATAGTCACTGAACAAGTAATTATAGCATCTATTATTATAATTACTTTGTCCTGTGAAGACATCTGAAAATAATTAATAACACTCTGGAAAATTATACTTTAAAAACTCTTGTATGGTACATCAAGAGAAGGAAATTCTTCCTTTTAAATCTGTATACAATAATTCTGTCTTCACTCATTTAGTACAGGGAAAGTTGTAATCCTGTGAACAGGGTACTGGAAAATATTTCGAACACAGACACTTTTAGTTGTTTCTAAACAAAATACTTTACCTGTTGCAAATTGGTTCATATTTGATGTTTTTTATAAAGAATTGTGAATCTCATCAGTTTTATTGCTGCAAATCACAATGAATTTTTATTGGGCTGATCTTAAAAGGGATTTGAGATATTTTAGATTCAGTCTTCATCCTGGCTGTGATACATTTATTCTTATTTTCAAGTATCTGTTCCTACTGCTGAGGAAACCTACAGGATTCAATTTGAATCAACAATAGGAATAAAATCTACTTTTTTACCCTCATACTTTTCACTCCTTATTCTTTTATGCCACTTGAGTTCTTTGCCCATGACCAGTGAAATCTTTCTAGGACTTTTGAGATCATTATTTTACCAAAACTACATGTCATTTCCCTGTAAAATTAACCTCATTCTTACAGCCAGCTTTTCAAATATGCACATTTGGCTATTAAACTCATTTTAGATCCTTTCAGGAGACAAGATGAAAACTCCAAGATTGCTTTACCAACAAATTTTTTTTTACTTTTTTTTCAGAGGGAATGTACATTTCAGTAAAAAGCCTCACAAACTTTTAGTTCCAACAGCCAACGTCTTAATATTTTCAATTTTTAATTATCATTGCTAACCATTAGGGCATAACAAAGTCCTATTCTTTCACCTATATTTTACCCATCTCCCTGGATTAAGTGCATGGAATATGCTCAAGGATTGCAATATGCAAAGGCACAGAACATGAAAAATAATACTAAAGGAATCCTGCCAAATACTGCTGTAGTAGGTGGCACTGAAATGCCACAGATTTCTACTGACCCTTATAATCTTCTATTCATTGTGTTACATGGTGCAATAACACTACCATTAACGAAGATGAGAGCTAGTTTGTGCACAATTTATGTTCCTGTAGTTCTAATAAAATAGGCACATATGCTTTCATCCAAAGTACTTATATCTCATACATATGCCAAATGATTACAATAATATATATCACTGATGGTCTTCACATAAATATAAATTTAGCTACAACTTTCCTATATCATTAGCCATAAAAACTTTGGGAGCACTGAGGCAGTATGAGATACCAATGGGTAAGCAATACAGCAGTGTACCTTCGGGGGATAATTTCAGCAAATCATTATCAGCTTTTCTTTCATTAACTCACTCAAGCAAAGATCAACAATCATATTGGTTTCGCTTTACTGACAAGCATTATAATCCGGGATAAAAGAACTTAGTTCATTCTAACACAATACACATAATGTGTGGTGCTAGACTGATTGTGAGCTTATGAAGTTTCTTCCTAGTCTATCAATACCACCCATTTGCACCTGCAGCAGGTTTTACCTCACAAGTTCAAGATAAACCTCTTTAAAAATGGCCTGCAATTTGATCTGTTATTATGAGCTAATTTGTATCTTATTGTCATCTTTATATGGCCTGTTATTGGTAAACAGTAAGAAAATGTGTGAATTCATGCTTGCTATCCATATCATCTATCAAGTGAGAAAAAAACTGCACACTGAAAAAGACAATGGAGATTTTACTTAAGTTGATATGTCATATTTTAATCATATTCTAGTGGCATTATTCAGGTATGTCCATTTGTGAGCTGGAGTGTCCCAAAAGCCAAAGAAACTTTATTATTTCATTTGGTCTGACATGTGTCAAAGCAGTTATATATATAAGACAATTATAAATTTATTTATGCTAAAATATTTCTTTATAATTCTTGTATATCTTGTATTCACATCAAACACAGTCAGCTTTCAGACCACACAATGCAAGCAATATTACTTTTGGTACAGAGTTGACAGGACCTTTCTGTAATTCCTTGACTGGAAATTTTATTCTGCGTAAACTGTTGCAGGAACATCAATAAACTGATAGTTGGTGCTTGATTAGGGATTTATTCATTTGGAACTGATTCAAGTCAGGGTGGACAAAGGAAATCAAGATCTAATTTAGAAGTCTGACAAGAAAAAGAGTGGACAAACTACACAGCAAAGAGAAACAAATAAGCAAATAAAAGTGGAGAATCTTGAGCTTGAATTACAATAAGCAAACCTGCTCTGAATTTTGCAGATTGAAAATCTCTAACTTTCTCACGTTGTATGAACACTAAAATTTAGTAGATGGTTGATAGTGGTCACTAGATTTCTCTACTTCTTTTTTTCTACCTGCACCTGCATCACTTTCATGCAAAGCCTACATCTACTGTACAGTGTAATTCCGCTAAGTCAAATTGCTATGAAGACCCACTCCTCTAATTCTTGAAAAATACCAACATAACTGACAAGATACTGTAGCTGAAGTGACTTTCCTTCAAATAGGCACTTTATAATTTTTAAGTAGGAAAATAGTTTCTCTCAGAATGAACCTTGTAAAAAAATACGTTATTTTGTGGCAAGGGCAATGAGCCGGTGATAGCAGCATCTTGTAGCTTCACTGATGGCAGTGTCCATCACCACAGTGACAGAAGGGACTTTCTGCTGGAGGTCACAGAGTTTAGAAACTTGTTAAGCAGACGCCTATTCCTCAGTGGCATGCGGACACCAGGTTACATGACCTCTTAAGGTCACCTTTCCACTCATCTGTGTATGATTTTTAACATTGGCTAAGGCCTTTGAACTGGTAAGCATCACCCAAGAATTTCTCTGGAATATACTTCTGACTGGAAACTTTTCAAATGTTGGTAGAGTCAGAAAAACTTTTGATTCTTTTCAGTTTCACAGAAAAAACCACTCAATTAAAAAATTATACTGCTGGACAGATGATTGGTAATGTAATGCCAGACTGTTATGACTGTTAATTCACTGTCAAACTGGGAAAGAATCTTGTTCATCCCAGTCAGATCCTCATCCAATTCTGTGTACTACTTAGGCTTAACTTCCTTAAGTGGTGAAACTGCCTTTCTCCTGATTTTATTTTAACAGCATAAAATACTATATATGTGGCTTTCTTTATATATAATTTTATTTCATGCAGAGGCCTGGCAGGTGGCCTGTGTGTGGAGGGGCTGCGTTGTGTGGGACAGAGCTGGTTCCACCAGCTACAACCAGTCCACCACAGGGCATAGCTGAGCCCCACAGCCGATAGCAGTGCCTTGGGAACAGCTGGGATAAGGGTGGGCAGAATGGTGAGGGGAACAGTGAGATAGACAGCCCAAAGAGCCCTGAGGGGAGAGTGGGAGAAAGGACAGGAGGTGCTCCAGGTATCCCAGCAGGGATTCCCTGGAAGCCCCTGGAGGAAAGCATCACAAAGACAGTTCCCCCTTTGCTCCCAATGGAGGACTGCACACGAGATCAGGGGAATAAATCATTACGGAACTGCATGGAGACACTACCCTGGAGTAGGTTTATCCTAAAGGACTGAAGCCTGTGGACTGAAGGACTGAAGGTCCCATGCTGGAACAAGGGAAAAGTGTGAGGAGGATGAAAAGGTAGAGAGGAACAACCGTGAACTGAGTACAACCTCACATTCCCCATCCCATTGTATTGCTCAGGGGTGGGGAGATAGATGAGTTCAGGATGAACTGACATTGAGCCTGGGAAAAGGGAGAATAAAGGAAGGTGCTGTTTTAATTTGTCTTTGTCTCTTACCAACTAAATCTATTTTAATTGTCAATAAATGAAATTATTTTTGCCTGAGTCTGTGTTGCCTGTAAGTAACTGGCAAGTGAACTCCCTCCTTCATTATGGGCCATGGAATTTCCATTTTTTTTTCTCCCCTCCTGTTTTGTTGTGGAGGGAGAGTCAAGAGCATCTGGAATCCAGCCAAAGACTACATACTACAGATATTTACAGCGGATTCTGGTAAAGTTGGGGAATCACCAGCAAATATATCTATCAAAATTTTAAATCGATCTTTTCAGAAAGAGTGCAACACAAAAAGGAAAGCTTTATTAATTGGCTCACTAATTAGCATAAAGTTATGGAAAATTGCCTAAGAGTGATAGGTTCAAACATTTGGAGTCATTGTATTAGATCACAGGATGAATTTTGAGGCTAAAATATAGAATAAGATAATCTTGAAAAATCCAGTAACATTGGTTTTCTAATAAAAATACCAACTTTGTAAACAATATTATTAACAAAAAACCAGCAGGGAACAATGTAAGACAAAATTAGCAGTCTTAGAATGGAAGTAAATTACTAGGCACTTAGTACATTTAACAGTCACTTAATGGTCACCCTAACAGGCTGTAGCTCTGAGCAGCCATATTAGGAGCATAGCCATAACAATGTCTTTTAATTGGCTTTGTTTGATGATTGCTGAAGGAGCACAATGGTTTGCAAAGGTATGTGTAGAACAAGTCCACAACTAAAAAACCCAAGAGTCTGAGAAGATGAAACAACTCAGATTGTTCGCTCTAAAATTCTTCAAAGATTTGCTTGGGAGAATTCTGTGGGATAAGGTCTCTGAGGGAAGGGTGTTACAAAAATGGATTTGCTTGTATTTTTCTTCTCTTTCTTCATGCACATGCTTTAGAAAGAGGAAAGCAGAATTAGACACCAAAAACCTGGTTTGGTTTGGTTTGGTTTCTTCTCACAGCAACCCACTTTTACAGACAAAGTCACACTTGAAAAAGTTTCCCTTACATGGGTCATTGAAGCCATATTTACCTTGTAGATTTTTCTTATGTAATAAAGAGACGATCAAGAACAATTGGTGATGTTCACAGATGATTTCCAAGTGTGCCCAAGTGGCCAAGAAGGCTAATGGCATCTTGACCTATATCAGAAACAGTGCGGCCATGAGGACCAGGGCAGTGACCCTCCCCTGTGCTCAGCACTTGTGAGGCCACACCTCAAATCCTGTTTGAGTTTTGAGCCCTTCATGACTAGAAAAAGACTGAGGTGCTGGAGCATGTCCAGGGAAGGGCAAGAGAGCTGGGGAAGGCTCTGGAGCACAAGTCTGATGAGGAGCAGCTGAGGGAGATGGGGATGTTTAGCCTGGGGAAAGGAGGCTCAGGGGAGACCTTCTCTACAGGTTTTGAAAGGAGGGTGTAGTGAGGTGGGGGTCAATCTCTTCTTCCAAGTAATAATTGTTAAAACAAGAGGAAATGGTCTCAGGTTGTGCCTGTGTATTTAGAATTAAATTGAGAAAATTTCTTTCACCAAAAGGGCTGACAAGACCTGGAATGTGTTGTCCAGGAAAATGGTTGAATCACAATCCCTGGAGGTATTTAAAAGATGTGTAGATGGGGCACTTGGAAACATGGTTTAGTGGTGGACTTGGCAGTGCTGGTTTGATAGCTGGACTCGATTTTCTTAAGGTTCTTTTCCAAACTAAACAATTTCATGTTCTATGATTAAACATAGTGGAATCCCAGATGATGAATGAGTGGATCTATTACACACCCCATGGGACATGATGGGGAGCACAGTATAGATCAGAGTCTCAAGTCTGACATAACATTTGGGCAACATTTGCTGTTTAACAGCAGTTTGTGCATGTCTTGCTGGATGCAGCCTGGCTCCTGCAGAGTCACATCAGTGTTCATGATTCCTGCTCCCCAGTGCTTGCTTCCAACGCTCTCTCTTTGGGCACATCAAATCAAGGCAACCAGATAAACGGACATAGTATGAATACAACTCAAAACCAGTGCCCAAAATGTACCCTCTGAAGTGAGAACCCTAAAAAATCTAGGACAGAGACAATCTTCCTGGAGGCAGCTGAGGATCACGAACATTATCACTTCTAATTGCAGCTGGAAAGCGGCAGGATTGCTGTGCTGGTCATCGAAAGAGATATGCAAGAGATAACAGCCCTTCAGAATTAGCGCTGTTTCAGAGTACATGTACTGCAGGTCATTGTGGATAAACCATCCAGAGAGGAGTGAAAACTCTTTAGAAATTTGCTGTATGTTAATTTCTTTTTATTTAAATGTGAATCTTATCATCATGTTAATAAATAGACATTGCCTCCCTCCAAAGTACTCTGTAGTCACTACCATTTCTCTACCTCAGCAGTAAACACTGTCTCAAAGACACTCCGCATACTGCTGGAGGCAGAAAGGAGGAGACAAAAAAGGCTGTGTGAAATTCAGATATGGCATGAGACAGTCACTGTGCCTGATTGAGGAGGAATCCAAAAGCAGATGGGCATTAAATGAGAGTAAAATGGAAAGTGCAAAGGAAAATGTGTCATGTCAAGTTCCTGAAATGTATATATCTGAGTAAGAACTGTCTGTGTTTAGAGCCAGTTAATTTACAAAACAGTAAGACTTTTTTACTCTGCATTCAAACATCAGTGAAGGGGTTTACTTAATACCAGACAGTGTGAGGTCAAAAAAAGCAGATGGAGATCTTGCAAGTATTTTAATAGGAGGTATGTATTTAATGATCTGTTGAATTACATGGGCCTTGGAAACTTGCTATGATTCTCATAAATCTTAATAGATAAAAGGGATAGACTATTTACAAGGACATGGAGTGACAGAACAAGGGGGAATGACTTCCAACTGACAGAGAGTAGGCTTAGATCAGATATTAGGAAGAAATTCTTCCCCGTGAGGCTGTTGAGGCACTGGCACTGGTTGCTCAGAGCAGTTATGGATGCTCCATTGCTGGAACTGTTCAAGGTCAGATTTGATGGAACTCTGAACAACCTGGTGTGGTGGAAGATGGGACATGCCCATGGCAGGGGGAATGAGATGAGCCTTAAGGCCCTTTCCAACCCAAACCATTCAGTTATTTGTGAACATGGCTAGAGCTGCACCTGATCTAAATCACTAGAACACTATGGCTGCAAATGGACTATTTAGCCAAATGGAGTGGAGAAAAGTTTTGGAGGCATCATTTTAGGCATAAAAGTTTTGAAGGCATACATCTTAGTAACTGGCATATTATAAACTGGAAACATTCATTGTACTGATAGTACAGTTCTCAAGAACCTGCATATATTGTATTGCTTTCTCCTTTTCAGCACATTTGAAATGCAACCTTGTCTTTTGGCTGCTGAGAGTAAATTCATTTAGAAAAGTACTAGATGCCAAAAAATAACTTAGAAAAATATAAATCTACATATGAGTGACAAAATAACTGCTTATGCTGGTGAACAACTTTTCTATCGTTTATAAATAAATCACTTCAGCTTCTTAAGATTCTCTGACTGAAAAAGCTCAGAAGCTACTCCAGAATTTGACATTTGGATTTTAAGCTGAAGTGCAGAAAAATAGTCCATGTGTGAAGGTCACCAACAATTCATCTAAGACATTAAACATTATAAACTGTCTAGCAACATTTCAGGTACTCATTTATTTATGAAAAGACATACATCTTGTAAGGATTTAAAATGGTTTCTGAACAAATAAAATGAAGAAGGGACTTAAACATTAGATAAAGTATCAGCTAAGATATATAGTCAGCTAGATTATAGGTGCAAAGACATTACTGCCACCATTTTTAGAAACAGATAAGTTAAATACCAATTTTTGTACTTACTTTTTTGTTGATACGCAGTTGGCAATTTATCAGTATTCCCTATGCAGAAGTCATCTGAACTTTTAATGGCATGTAAGTTTGTTCCTCAAGAATTACACCTAATATTTTATTTAAAAAAAAAAATAACACAGAAAAGTTTTTATTTTACAATTACAGTGATTAAAACAAAACAAAGAGCTTCAGTTTTTGGTTGCCTATTTCCAAATGTGCAAATGTGTAGGATGACTTCCAGAATACCATACTCATATATGATGTCCTAATACTGTGTACTTTGGATTTCTCTGATAAGATCAGCCATTTGTCACACAGAGAATAAGTAAAGATCAACATAGGTCCCTTCTGGCACATCATTAAAAGAAGATGGAATTCTGCCACACGACCAAGGTGGTCCTGTCAGAAATCTCTTAAAAGGAATATTAATATGCCCCACTTTTTATCCTAAAGAAATGGCTTAAAGTTGCAGCACTTTGGAAGGCTCTGCTGCATCAGAATGAGCTTTCTGAACAGAGACAAAAAGTGGAATAACCCATCTTTGCTTATAAATCCTAAATTCTCCTGAATTTCTTAAGATCCATAGGATTTACTCTTTGGACTAAGACCTGCAAGTCTTAATACCAGGTTAACAGCACAGGCACTTCGTTTTAACAAGTTCCATGGCAGTACGGTAAATTAAAATAATTTAAATGAAAATAATGGGAGTGGGGAAACTTAGGTCAAGAGTTAGTAAAGGTTTCTTCAAGCTAAGCTATATATATAACAAAATTTTAGTGAAAAGTAAAGCAAAGATCATAATGAAACCCTGAAGAACTCTGTTTCCCCTTATCTCATGAATCTCTGACTAGAAAGAAGATAGATCTCTTGCTCAATTTTAGTAATGTGAAAGTTTGCTGGCTACAGTTAATATTGCAAAAGGCAAATTCAGATTAAAAATTAAACCAGCTCATATGAGTACTTATTTTAAATGGGATGAGCTTGCATTCTTCTGCAATAACCAAAGAAGTAACCTGATCAACCAGCTATAGCCAAAATCAGGTTCTTGATCTAGCCCTAATCTAATCTAGCTGCCTAATTTAATGTTAAATTCCCTGAAATGAAGTCCTCTGAAATTATAACAAACAGGTGTGGAAGGTATCTTTCCAGCTTTATACCGGCTAGCGCTTGTATTTCAATGCCTTAGAAAGCCTCGAGCAGCCTAGAGAGGCAGCACAGGCGATCTAGCACTTTAATAGCTCTAAAATCAGTCCCTGTATCAGCTGCAAAGCAAATACCATCAGCAGAAGCAAAGAGGGAGAAATATAGCTCCCTGCCCGCTCAATTTCCTGCAGTTAGAAGCTTTAAAAATGAGACAGACAACCAGAGATGTTCACAGGAAGAAAGCTGAGCTGGGAGAGAGGGCAGAGCCTCCCCTCGACTATCCTTTATTCGGAGAAGGGGAAAGGGGAGGACTGGGGGCAGACCCGGGGTGAGCGGCCAATCAGACACTGCTGAAGAGTCTGAGTTACATTTGGTTTTTCCCACGCTTAGAACAAAGGAGCTCGGAGCACATGGGCAGGAGCACGTGTCCTTGGGAGGGGGAGGGGAAGCTCAGAACAGGCCGCAACAAACAGGCTTATCTATGACAAACACAGTCTTAATACACACGTGGTCTCCTTGGGCACATAAATAGGCTCACATCACATTAGATTTTTGTAGCAGACTGTGCAAACTCAAATAATACTCAGGAACAAGGAATGAAAATTAGAAGTCTATGCCATGTTTCTGTAAATTCCAGTGCACTGGTTTAGGATACTTGGGATACTGGGATCTGGAGTTATTTTCTACAACACATTTCTTAAAAACACTCGATTAACCTATAAGTAAAACTACACACAATTGAAGACACTATTTTCTTTTTCTATATTACCATATGATGATCTAAAATTAAAGATAAAATGTGGCATTATGAATGTACAGATTTACACTTTTCAGCTTCATAAATATGACATGACAGCTACATTCTATAAGGCAAAATAACCAGTCTCATGAATTTTAGAGCTGTTAGTTACTGGAGAAAAGAGAAAGAAAAACTTTGACATAACAAAGTACCTCTTATTTCTATACTTGTTATATGGAATACACATACACAGTATGCAGAAAGCATTCTGTAACATGAAAGGTTATATTTAAGACAGGCTTTCTTCACATCAGAATGGTCCACTTTCTATTCTTGGTATGCAGGTAAGTTAATACATTATTGAAAAATAAAACTAGTCTGATTTTTATTCCATAAATAATTAAATGTCCTAATTCAAAATTCCATCATTTTACTTATAAACTGCAGTTGACATGTTTTTATGTAATGTAAACCCTTATATAGCTTACTTGTTAATATTGCTTTAATTTCCAAATATCAAGAAGGAAAGAAACTTCCTGTCGTTTTCAGCCATGCATTGCTGGCATTTCCCTATGCAACTCTCTGCAAATTTCCTGAAGTTCCTTATAATCCTTTGTCAGATTAGTATATGGGGAATTTCATTTGGCCTGAAAAGCACAGAGATGTTGCTATAGAGGCTACTAGGAATTCCAAGACTTGCAGTTCTGTGGTTTTCAAATTAACTATAGAACAGTAGAGTTTTGTATAGTCCATTTAAAAATCACAAGGCTAAGGATTCTCCTCAGAATATGGAAAAAGTCTTCAGAGTTTACAGATACAGTAAGGTCAACAGAATGATCAATTGATAAAGTTTTGTCAAAACATTTTCTGGTTTTGATTCTTCTTTCAAAATTAAAATAAAAAACCAAATAAAAGACAATAGTTACCTATAAGTGGATGAGGTCACTAGTATAACTCTTACCTCATCTATTACTTACATGTCCATGATCAATATGTCAAAATAATAATGTCAGCAGCAATTAGTCTGGTTTCTGATTCTAACCCAAACATTACTATGTACTCCTGAATTTAAAATTAAAAAACAAACAAACAAACAAACAAAAAAAACACCAAAAAAACAACCAAACAAACAAAAAACCCCTGACCCTAATACCTTAAGGAAAAAAATATGTTAAGCAATATAAAAAATGTGTGTGCTTTTGTTGCAATAATTACAAGGAGCTGGGTATTTTTCATCATGTTAGGAAGCATGAAAACAATATGCACAAAACTTCATTCTAATCTAATTAACAAGAATTTTGTTTGAAAAACAATTTTTTGCTCATCAGCTAAAGTACCATGGCTATTTATAAACACAATAGCCTAACATTCTTTTCAATTGCTGATTTTCTCTGTAATTTCTTTGAAAGTTCCCTCCAAAGCATGCCCTCTACACATTTTGGGACTGTGAACTTGGCTGAAAATTTAATTGGAATTGCACTTTCTAGGTTTCTGCTCCCTGTCCTGGTACTCGATCACGAGCAAGAGAGACAGGATACAGCATCTTATATAAACATGAAGTCTAATAACTCTTTCTTTCTTTCTTTCTTTCTTTCTTTCTTTCTTTCTTTCTTTCTTTCTTTCTTTCTTTCTTTCTTTCTTTCTTTCTTTCTTTCTTTCTTTCTTTCTTTCTTTCTTTCTTTCTTTCTTTCTTTCTTTCTTTCTTTCTCTCTCTCTCTCTCTCTCTCTCTCTCTCTTTCTCTCTTTCTCTTTCTCTCTTTCTCTTTCTTTCTTTCTTTCTTTCTTTCTTTCTTTCTTTCTTTCTTTTCTTTCTCTCTTTCTCTCTTTCTCTCTTTCTCTCTTTCTCTCTTTCTCTCTTTCTCCCTTTCTCCCTCTCTCTCTCTTTCTCTCTCTCTCTCCCTTTCTCTCTTTCTCTCTTTCTCTCTCTCTCCCTTTCTCCCTTTCTCTCTTTCTCTCTTTCTCTCTTTCTCTCTCTCTCTTTCTCCCTCTCTCCCTCTCTCTTTCTCTCTCTCTCTCTCCCTTTCTCCTTTTCTCCTTCCTTCCTTCCTTCCTTCCTTCCTTCCTTCCTTCCTTCCTTCCTTCCTTCCTTCCTTCCTTCCTTCCTTCCTTCCTTCCTTCCTTCCTTCCTTCCTTCCTTCCTTCCTTCCTTCCTTCCTTCCTTCCTTCCTTCCTTCCTTCCTTCCTTCCTTCCTTCCTTCCTTCCTTGAAACTTTTGTTGAAAATCTACAAGCTGGAAATACCTTGAAACTTTGTAGGTTATTGCTGCTAGGTTTTACTGAAAGGAAAAGAAAAACAAACCCAACACCCATAAACAATTCCCCCTCTACTTCCTCCCACCGCAAAAAACCATCAAAACCAAACAAGCAAACCTAGCCAAACAAAAAACCTATATCCACAATGTTTGTTACTGGATGACTGAATTGTAAAAAGTGGTTATTAATAGACCTCCAAATTAATAGGAAAGGTCTTGTCTTCATGAAATCACTTTGTGGTAAAACACTGCTTTTGCAAGCAATTTCAATTAACAAATAAATCTGCTCCCGCTGTCTTGTCCCTCCCTGGCCTCTTGGACTCCTCTCAGCAGTAAAGTGAAAACATACCACAGTTTTCTGCCACTCGACCTGCCTCTGCCACTACTTACACCAAGAAATGGAAATTGGGGTATTTATGATTAAACCCTTGAAACATTCTGGTTTTGTTCACAAAACTGTAAAATGTGAACAATTCTCCCAAGGCCAACAGCAATACAGTACTGTAAAACCAAAATGCAGGACATGTTTATACTGTTAACACTGAATTTTTTTTTTTATGTCATTGTCTTGCATATCTTCCATCACAATGTAGAAGGTAAATAATATCTGTTAAAGCTTCTTAACACTCTTAAAATGAAAGAATCAATGAACTGAAGTAGGAAAATCCCCAGAAAAGATGTAATTGTTCTAATGAAAATATAACAGTTTCTGTGAGGCAGTACACAGCATTCTAAAAGAAGTAGATATCTCCAGAAAAGAATATTTGAAAACGCTTTTGAAATGCACTTTAACTGTCCAACGCTCAGCTAGATGCTTTCAGTATTTCCAGCTTTAACTGCTATGAAAATTCAAATCTCATTTGAATGGAGTATGATTTAATGGAACTTCAGAAAATTTAATTTTCTCAATATTGCCAGACTGTACATATTTATGTTAGTGCATAACTGAACAGACTTAAAACAACTTTTTGATTAAAAGCATCTCTTTCAAAACAATAAAACACTTGACAGTATCACTGAAATAATCTGTGGGAAGATAGAGAGAAACTACAAGAGAAACAGAACAGACATTGAAGATGTATGCAAACTGAAGAGAAATAATTCTGATTTTTAATTTAAACTTACGCAAATATTAAGTCTTCAAAGACGAAGACAGAAAAGAGATTTCTTAATATTGGTCAGTAGGTACAAAACAAAGAATAGTCATCTATAAAACTTTCCTGATGAGAAATATCCAGTAGTCATTAACTGAGACATAAAACCTACTAAAATTTTAAATGAAGTTTGGGGAGAGGACTATACCTATCTCCAGTGTCAATGTCGCAGGGAGAAAGGGAAAAAAATCTCCTGTTGTAAAAATTTCTCTTATTAGTTCTGCTATGCATTTACCAGGAGAATTTTTGACATAATATGCAACAAACCTTTTCTGAACTAAAATATGGTGTTTAGGTGGTCAGAAAAACACAAGTCATGCAACCTCAAGGATTTCTTGTACTTGACACAGATAAAATTCTTGCATTCAACAGAGAGAAGCAAATAATTTGTT
Organism: Aphelocoma coerulescens; assembly: GCF_041296385.1. Classification (NCBI taxonomy): domain Eukaryota; kingdom Metazoa; phylum Chordata; class Aves; order Passeriformes; family Corvidae; genus Aphelocoma; species Aphelocoma coerulescens. The sequence continues at coordinate 1,849,018 of NW_027184064.1, read as the reverse complement.
CTGCTTCTAGAGCTGTCTGTACCAACTCCAGTGATGTTGTAGGATAACAGTTCTCTGTTATTCACAAAATATGTCAAAATCAACAAATAGAGCTAACACTATCATTATCAATAGCATGAATTTAAAGAAATATTCTTGTTGAGATTTAAACATACACCTGTGAATATAGAAGAGTCTTGACAAATGTAACTTAAATGTTATCCTCAGCTTAGGAGGGGATTTTTTTGTGCTCTTTTCAGCCATTGACAAGATGAGGAATTTAGTAAAAAATATCCATTAAAGATATCTACCATAACTCTAATAGTATTGTGATGCAAGAAAATGTATTTAGGGCTAGAAATAACAAAGAAAATAGGTTCTCCTTATGCATTCACAGTTCCATCCAAATCAGCAACTGTCAAAAGATGAATGGAGGTCTCCCTTTAGAAGGCAAGGAGATGGACTGGTGCTGAGGAAGTATTACTTCCAAGTGCTCTTGTGTTGTTGCTAGGAAGAGTTCTCTGAATTCTCCTTCTCCACAGAAAAACACACCACAACCATTTAAACAGAGTAGAGCACATCCACAATAAAATCAGTAACACCTCCATAGGGCACATCTTTAAAAAGTCAGTTTTGATTTGATAGTACACAAAATTTTAGGATATTGCTTCATCTTTTGTTAGACACTTACTATTCTCTCCCATCCAAATTAATGGAAGTGAACTGCACATGATTTTAAGCATTATTTTTTCTGAATAGAATTTAGAAATTAAAGCCTAGGGGCTCATTGTACTATGGCCTGCATACGTCTGGGATGAAAAGATTGCCTCTTCACCAGAAAACTTATATCTAAATTGTTGGAAAGTGTGCTGTTACAGAGGTGATTCAAGCTATTTGATCAAAATACCAGGATTTTCAAAGGCAGATAAGAAAATTGAGTCTGTGTTCAACAGCATTAAGTATTCATGCGATTTCTTGCATTACTCTCATTTTATCACTCATATAAACCACTATCATAGATTCATTCTAGACAGACTAAAAATTACACTTTGAACAATTAATAGTATTAAAGAAAATTTTCAAAGAGCAGTGTTCATTCAGCCAGTCTTCTGAAAATAAATTCTAAATGCGAATACTGAAACTGAAAAATTTTTGGTTTTGTGGTTCTATAAGGCCTGTTGCATAAGAGGATAAAACATATCTGAGGACCGTTCCAAAACACTTTGCACTTTGGAATATTTTCCTGGCTTCATAGAAATCCACAGAAAGTCCACAATTAACTCCTGAAACTGAGCTTAAGTTGTATTTATAACTACTCTGGCTACAACAGTTTCTAATGTGTTTTCAGGTAATATGTTGTCTGAAATGGCTCATGTTGCACACCTCTGAGGAACAGACATGTTCTACTATTGCTGAGAGATGCCATGAGAGGAGCACCAAATATGTGCTGCATGCTCAGATTTCCATCTGTGAGAGTAAATGTTGCTGTGAAAACTCACTGCAACAGCTTGTGCTGACAATCAGTTTTCTGACTAACCCAGCCCTTTCCTGAGTGTGAGAAGTAGAACCTCTGAGCTTTCTGTGTTACCTCTCCAGGCAGTCTGCCCTCCATATATCTGCTCTCCCCCGTGTGTGACACACTCCCCTGCTAGATGCTCCTTTTGACATAAAGGACCAGGTGTGCTGACACACCTGCTCTATGTGCCCTTCATGGAGCACTGGCACAATATACAGTCCCTTCACATTTTGGGGTATTATACAGATGTATTCCCCCATGAATACAGCACTTGCAGCATTCAGCTTGAAGTTCAACAGAGGCAAGGCAAGAAACTTGGTGGAAATGCGTCTTAAATTCAGCTCAGTTTTGTAGCCCAAACTTCAGAACTGCTTCTAAAAAGACACATGCAAACAATAAAGTTTGAAGTAGTCAGTAAAATTAATGATATATATTGTTTATCTTATCTGAGGTTGTGTAGAAAACACTTGTTATAACTATTAAAAATGCATAATAAAAATGCAGTTATTGGTCTGATTTAAACATAGAACATAAAGAAATATTTATCTGATAAATTATTTATGCAAGCATTCACATTTTTGTGGCATTTCTTCAATACATTTTAGTAATCCCAAGTTACAAAAGCTTAACTTCAGCTCAAGATTGTTTTTCAGCTGATAAGCTTCTTTTGATCGTCAGTAAATTAAAACTGTAAATTGTGGCTACAGTTACATAGTGTATTTTTCTTCTTTAAATACTCTACAGGACTTCTCTATTCTAAAACAATAATCTTGTTTGAAAAGATGAAAAAAGAAATGGAATTTCCAATAAATTCTCTTAAGTATGCTTAATTCTAAAGAACATTTTTCTTCATTTACTTGAAAACAATACCTGAATTTTTATTGATTAAATAGATTTTGCTGGTTTTTCTCCAAATTTGCAGTCGCCAACTGTCTTTTCTCCTGCAAAGTTCTTGTTTTTTTTAAAAAGAAATTAATACAAATATATTTTCTATATGAGTAGGTAGCTGCAATTTGACTCTGAGGATTGTTATATATGCCAAACTGAAGGACACTGGAATTAAGTAACATTAAAAAAGAAGCCATAAAGAATTTTGAAGACACTTGGAGTCTTGCCTGAATGCAGACATGTACTGCAGACTTTACTACACTGTCTCCCTATACTAAAAATAGATTTATTTAACATGTAAGACCCTGAATAAAAATAAAAGGTGAAAAATGGCATGTGTAAACATAAAATTGCAAGAGTTAAAGTGAGAAAAGTGGTGAGAAAAGTTAGTGAGAAAAGGAGATGGTAAAATAAGGTGGTTGTTGTAGAACTGATACACTTCTGGAGACCAAGACCCACTTTTATGCATTGCAAGTCTCTTATTTCTCACAAGAAACACAGAAATAGGTGTTCCTTCTCAACAACAGTTTGCAGGCAGAGGAAGATTCTCAACTGGGAATACTAGATCAGACACATAACCCTGAATTATATGGACGGTAAAAAACCAGATGCAGCAAAGACACAATATTGAGAATCTCCTCCTGCTTCCAGTGGCAGAGCAGGAGCAATATTGCCATGCAGTTCCAAACTATCCTTCAGTGCTGCACTGCTCTGGGTGGGTCTGAGTGCTCTTTCTGTCTAAGTAATAAACTGTTAATGAGTTACAGCATCTAGTTAATTCTTGCTTAAGGTCAGGAAGCCAATGGGTTACCAGAGGAGAAACTGACCTTGTGACTATTTATAATGATTTTGAAGTGTTTGAAAATATAGGATTTTCTGGAAGCTGCTACAGCAATAGAATCAGTGCAGGAATGAGAATGAGGGTTTCCCAAAGTGGTCTTGATGAGATTCGTGTATGACACTTAAAATCTTGGTGGTTTTTTTTTTAATAAAGAATATAGACACTTTAGCTCTCCATTCATGCTAAAATAAACCCAGAAATTTTATATGTGAGTAATATATCTTGGAATGAACAGTTATATAACCTATAAAGCTCAAACATGAATTGGCATGAAAATGTAAATTATACTGCTTATTACATTACCTAGATACGTACATTTGCTGCAATAATCATTTAGCAGTTAATCATCTTGCCATGATTTTAATCTGTTGATTGCTACTGGTTGAGATAACTTAGAAATGGATTTTCCCACCTTTTTTTCTATTAAGGCATCTTTTTCCTTAGAAATTTAAACTTGAGTGTACATGGTAGAAATACGCAGAAGTGTTATTGTGAAAATAAACCCTAAATTATTACATATCTGTACACTGTACCACCATTGCAATCAGCATTAGACAGTCTTGATTTTATTAATCTGTGTTTGATGAACATCTTTGGTTAATTGAGAATTATTAAGATTAGCTAAACTAGGAGACCCACGTACAAATGTTGTTTGGATTGACTTGATTTTTTTCCCAGGCTTCTTACTATGATATAAATTCTTACTTCAAATCAGCTGTTAAAAATCCCTTACAGTCTGTGAACTTATTCTAGGATACACTGTGAAAAAATGGGAAGTAAGCATGGGATTGGAATTGTGAGATAAAGAGTGTGAGACAAAAAAAGTGGGAAACAAATAGAAAAGGACCAGTGATTAGAAAACCAAAAATGCTACCAAAAAAGTGAGCTATGAAACATAGACTGAAATACATTGGAATATAGGCTTTGCTAAGAGAAAGAAAAAAAAAAGAAAACAAATTTAAGACAGAAAAGTACTTAATGAGAGGAAAGAAATCAGCATATCTTCAAATAAATAATATGAAATTTAAAAAATGAAGATTTTGGGAATAGGTCTTATTTTTATTTGAATATAGAGAATTGAGCTAGGACTTGGGTTTGGAGCTGACCTGCAAGCCATGTATTTTAATTTTGTCATTGCTTGCACTTTGCTTTTCTAGTTGGCAATACTCCTTGTTATGTCTTAAGTTTTATGAAAGTCAATAGAACTACAGTAACTATTATGATCAAATTTTGTGCAATGGAAATGTTTTATTTATATATATATATATATATTTTTTTTTTTTTTTTTTGTGATATACTCACAACGCTTTGAGAATCTCAATTTGCTATAGAAGTCATCTTGCGTTTTTAGAATTCTCCAGCCCTTCTTTTTCTGATATTTTATATGGACCCTCAGCCAACTCCTTTCTGTTCCAGGTCACTTGAAAAGTATGTATTAAAAATATATGTTTGGCAATCAAGTTTTCCAAAGTTACTTAAACCTTGAATGATTTGGATTTCATGCATAATTTTATTTTAAAACTCTCCCTTTAACCAAGAGCTATCCCCATCTTCCCTGCAGTCACCAAGGGTTACCTCCATAGACTTCCCTAGGAAAATACAATCACAAGCATTGCTCAGGGCCTTCAAGATCTGCTGTTACAAATTTAGATGTGTTATACTGTTTATCCACTTGACTCACCTTCATCTTTACACATCTATGTACAGATCCTCTGCTTGTTCCTTGAGACTACAAACAATCCACAAAACTGCCCTTGATGGTGACTGCCTCATTGCTCTTGTTTTAGTCCCATCATACAGGAGGTTAATACTTCTCTGCTGTCAGAGTAGCAGTGCTTTTGGGGTTAAACAGTGTAGCTGATCAAATCCTTCCCTTTTAAAGCAGGATTTAAACATGTCTGTTAAATCTTGGTGGGTTTATTGTAAACAGAAAAAGAAGGAAAACTTGAAAGACAGGGTTAAGACCTTTTCCTGTAGAAATGTAACTGCAAAAGATGCGGGTATCTGCATTTTGAATGAGAAGAACAGCTGGTAGAAACATTCACAGTAAAGTTCATGTTGAGATATCATGATCTTGTCTCCTCCTCCGTACTTATTTCTTGGAAATAAAAGTTCTGTTCCAAACATTAATTTCGAATTTGGTTTTTTTTTTTCACTAAGGAATTGAGCAGTACTTATAATTTTCAGCTTTATATATAAAATGGGATTTTCTTCAGTTTAAGGATGTGTTTTACCTAGTTTTTCCATTAATTCAAATGTTCCGTTAATTCAAATTCATTCTTTTATCCCCCACCAAAAGTGAAATAGATGCCCAAAATTTCAGATGCTCCAGAAAATTCACTGGGGAATTAGTTGTTAATTTTGCCAGAAAAAGGCTTAGAAATGTTGGAATAGATGACAAAATTGATGTAGGGATAGAAGGACAAACAGAATAGTAAAACAGTCCTATTTTCTTTAGCTTCAGAAAAGTTTAGACAAGCTGAAGATATGTTCCTGTGTATTTTTATTTGGTTTTTAGGTTGGGTTTTTTTGTGAATCATTTTCTTATATGTTAAATTTATGGTGCACATACTAAGCACATATAAGTAAATAGAAAGGAAGAGAGAACTCTGACCTTGTGTAGATGCAGAAACAAGGATGACTTTAGCAGAACAGATGAAACAAGGGTTATGATTCCCACTTGCTTCCACTGCAGACCTCTTGACTGAGAGCTGACACTGGGGCTAATATGCAAATGCTATGAAAGGAACATATTGTGAGACAATTTAAAACATTTTGTACTATTTCTGACTCCTATCTCCTCAATGGTGTCATTAGTTTGTAAGCTTCAGCTTCTGTACTCAGCAGTGGTATCATTTACAACAGCTGCTTCTGCTATTGACTGATGAAATTAAAATGCACTTAAAAGCATTAAAAAGAACAGACTTGCAGAATGTTCAGTGAGGATTGACATTACCTTGAGAAACTGTATTGATTTGCTGTATGTATTTATGGGACTTCTTCCATGACAAATTTTTATGGATATTTGAAGGAGGTGAGAAAAAAACCCCACAGCCATGATTCACTTCAAAGACTCCAAGTCCTTAGACTCTTTTTTTCTTTTGTCTACTTCTGAGTGGCAAAACCTGCTACCCTATTTAGAATTATGAGCCTCAAATTTACACAGACAAAGCTTATTCTACAAATAATTGAGTGTAGGAAAATGGCTATTCCTCAACCTTCCTAAAGATACACAGAGTTGGCATTCATACCCTTTTCTGTTACTTTTACCTGTCTCTACTTTGTGCCAGAGACCTTCCTTCTGCATTTCTCCACCTTTTCCTCATCTGGCATGTAGAATAGCAAAAGGAGCTAAATGAGCTCACAGAAAAAACTAACTATTATGTCATTAATGTTTAAACTCCTATTAACTTTCAAGGTAGAAAGTTCAGCATGAAATTACTCAAAGTAGGCTGTCAAAAATTTCATTTGCAAAACCTGTTTTTTCATCATCCTGGCATAGTATTATTGCTATTATTACATAAACAAATAAATATATTTTAAAGGCAGCTTACATGTTGGTATAAAGGTTGTTTTAATAGCATGGTGGCACAAAAAAAATATATATACATTTATAAATAGTAACCATTTGCAATAGAGACAGTACGTGCAATGCAGACAGTATTACCATGATGTTAAATAGGATCTTTATGAGTTCAGTCTCATTATCTTAACAATTTCAGAGAGAACAAGAATATTGATGAGACAAGTCTTCTTGTCCCTTACAACTGAAATAGTGAAGATGTTTCATCAGTAAAATAGTGTCCCTAACTATATCTCATTCTATGATAAATATTACTGTGTAACAGTTAAAATGAAGCATATTAAAAAGTTTATTCTTGAAGCTAAGCTGACCTCATTCATTGAAGTCACGGCTCTAAACATTCCTAACCAAAACAGCTTAAGTCTTTTCTTCTCCACTCTGCTGAGACCCCACTTGCAGTGCTGCATCCAGCTCTGGGGTCGCAGCACAGGAAGGATGGGGACCTGTTGGAGCCAGTCCAGAGCAGGCCACCAAGAAGATCAGAGAGATGGAGCAGGTTTGCCATGAGGAAAGGCTGAGAGAACTGGGGCTGTTCATTCTGGAAAAGAGAAGGCTTTGGGACAACCTAATTGTGGCCTTCAGGTACCTGAAGGGAGCCCACAAGAAAGACGCAAGAGACTTTTTACGAGGGCCTGGAGTGACAGGACAAGGGACAATGGCTTCAAACTGACAGAGAGCAGGTTTAGATTAGATATTAGGAAGAAATTCTTCCCTGTGAAGGTGTCGAGGTCCTGGCACAGGTTTTCCAGAGAATCTGTGGCTGTCCTATCCCTGGAAGTGTCCAAGGCCAGGCTGGATGGGGCTCTGAGCAACCTGGTCTAGTGGAAAGGTGTCCCTGCACGTGGCAGGGAGCTGGAACAAGATGATCTTTAAGGTCCCTTCTAACTGAAACCATTCTGTGATTCCATAATTCATCACATTTCTACCAAACAATAGGCAGATGAGACAAATACCATAAAAATCAAGGTCTGTGTTTCAAGAATATGAAACATGTCTTTTCAAGAAGAATATAAGAGGAGTACAGTCTTTTTATCAAATGTGCTATTGCAAATCAATGCAAAGATTGAAAGATGTCCACAAATAAGTAACAGCTTAGCAACTTTTATACATTAAAGCCCTTGTAGGTGTGGATCTACCATGACTGTTTTCAGGAAATAGATAATTGATATCAGTTAGTGCTATAATACAGCATTTGGAGTTACATCTTTTCATAGAAAATTTATAGATTATTTTTAAAAATTCTTTTGAAATGTCAATGCTTTATGTTATCAGGGAATTTCATCTATCTAAATCTGTCCCTTTGTAAACCAAGCTTTGCTATGACAACATACTACAATTCTATTGAAGGCAATTTGGATTTGACTTAGTGCTTACCTTGTCTTTCTATTATATCTTCTTCATATGTCTTCCTATGCTCTCAAGAACAAAATGGTCTGAGCTTCTCAGACCAATGTTTGGAAAGTCCCAAAAACTTAAAGAGTCTACATAACAGTATCAGCTTTATTTTTGCACATCATCAGGAGTGGTGTTGATCCTTTAAGTGGCACAAAAGAGCTTCACTGAAAATGCAACTTAAAAAATCCATGAAATTCAATCAGCTTATAGATCTGAATGTTCTTTCTTCTCCTTTTATGGTTTAAGAAACAGCACCTAAGCTTGTAAAATGCTGTAAATGGCTGATGTATAAAAGACAGCTTTGAAATAAAGACAGGACAGACTGAGAATAAATAAACTGCTAAATTTTATTTTAAAAAGATGATTTTTTCTGTGTTATTGAAAAAGATATTTTTATATGTTATCTCAAGACACTAGAAGAATTTCAAAGGCTGTTCATGCAAAAGATTTAAATGTATCTTATTTAATTACAGACTTTGAAATGTGACCATATCTTTTAGCATCACCACTTTGAATAAACACAATATATACAGCAGCTTCTCAGTAAGCTGATAGATATTTTGGAAGTGTATTAAATGAATACATTGTGAAGGGGTATTGTTCTATTTATCTTGATAAGAGGATTAAATCCACATGCCCTAAACGAAGGCAAAATGTGCCAGAAAAATGCTGATCACATAGCTGGATTTTCTGCTTCAAACAACAGATTAGAGTCAGTAGAAAGGAAAGATAAAAATTTGTCCAATAGTGCATGAATAGTGAGCCAAAAAAAAAGTCATAAAGCTAACATCTCCAGTAATGTCCTACATTTGTAGTCATAACATTTCAAGCTAAGTAAAATGTTACTTCTCCTTTCCTTTATCAGCTCAGCATTACGCAGTGGTTGGACAGAGGTTACGTGAAAGACAGCCTGTGTTTGGATAAGTGTCTGTTCTTTAATTGCCATGCCTTTTGTTGCTTTAGAAGTAGGGAGTAACCACATTGATAAAGACTGTACAGTTATGTAGAGACCCAGGTAAGCATTGAAGAGCCAGAATTAGAGAGAGTGAGTGGACTCATTTTGTTTGTGAAACATAGAAATACATATGCAAGTACATGTACACATAGATTCATTATTTCTTGTCATAATGTTAGCAGATTTCCATATATCCACATCATGTAGCAATATTGATCCAAACGCTGTGTGTTGGCTCCAAATTGGTCTCAGTTATTTTGACAAGTTATCCAATGACTTAATTCTTGTCTTTGAGATTTTTATTTGGCTACTGGTAGAAAAATAATCAAAGTAAAATATTCCTTACTTTGATCAGTAGTTTTTCCAAAATTTATTTAGTGCCAAATTGTACTAAATAATACTATTTTAGAATACGTTTAGCTTCTTTGGTTTTTTTTGTTGTTCGATTAAGGAATGCCACATCCTAGATTGTTTGAGGAGCTCTATCTGTAGTGTGCCTCACTTTCGTAGTAGTTGCACACCATGTCTACTTTAATCTAATAGAACAACTGATTATATCCAAACCTATCAGCTACAAAGTATTACTATTTAACACCAAGGAGCAAGGGGTCAAACAAACAAACAAAAATAATTTAACCAGACAAAGATGTAATAGCCAGAAAGTAAGCAGCAAAAGGAAATTGGTAGCAAGCTTCTACTCAGTTTCTGCAGTGGCAATCTAGAGATCCTCTTAGGATGAGTGGAATTTCTCAAATTTACTTTTTCTGAGAACACATATTTTTGCCATATTCTCAGATGCATTGAAGAGGTTTTTTGGGTAGGTTTTTTTGGAGTGGAAAAGAACAATTTTTCATATGGATAATTTTCACAGAAGTACTACCTTAAAAAGAGAATTCATTGGGAAACTGAGTTGCTGGAACTACTCATTAAAAGGTCAAATTGACATAGCAGTAGGGTACATACTCCATTATTTGAATTGCCTGTTTCTTGACACTATTACGTAGCTGCTGAAATGCCTACTAGGACAGAGAGAGACACCATGGGCAAAGAAACTAGTGATCTTCAAAGTGGCTGGAAAATGTAGCCCTATGTCATGCTTTCAAATAGGGCTCAATTATTTCTAGAGTAGAAAACTCCCTCAACTAAGAGACAATGGTGAGGTGCCTCAGGTAGGCACGAGGGATGTGAGGAATTGGCAGCATGCAGATTTAGCTGCATGAATACCTGTCCATTAAGCTGTGTACCCCTCTGTACGAAAGAAGCCCAGCCAACTGATCATTGCCCCTCTTTGCCTTCACTAACCTTGTCAAGATACAAAAACCTTCTATAAGCAACAACATTAAAGAGCAAATTTCAGTTTCACCACAGTGCACAACAGGAAAAAGTTTAAAATATTGAGAAGACAGATGAATTGTAAAAATTGTTTCTTATCTTTTATACTAAGATCTAGAACCCTTCCTGCTGGAGTAGACAAGGCAAGTTCCCTCTTGCATCCCACCAAATGATGGCTAAATTAAGTGCATGGACAAGAGTTGGGTCGCCTGCCTGAAGAGAAATCTCAGTGCCTTGCAGATCACATCTGTTTTGAAAGAAAAAGGCATTTTCATTGCTGTGGTCTTAAAACTAGCACATTTGAAATACATAAAGTGCAAGACAATATAAAGAGTCGAAGGGGAGAATTGTGGACTTTCTGTAGCTGCAACACAATTGTGCTTAATCCTCTAAATCAAGCTCTAAACAACCCTGGGAAAAAGGAAGTGATATAGATTCTGAAAATAAAAGCAATCAAATATGATATACATATAGTGGCAGGTAATTTCAAAGCTACTTTCATTGGAATAAGCCAAGATCTGTAAATTTTTTTCAAGCTATTGCAATGAGTACTTAATTGGTTTGTCACAAATACAAGACAAATTGTATGCCAGTCCATTGACCTTCCTTTCCCTATATGTGATATCTGATCTTATTGGTAGAATTTTTGTCAAATATTACTTAGACCTTGACATTTTTTTCTGCTGAATATGGACACAATCTCTGTCCGTCTCCTGATTGTAGTTCCACTACTGTTGTCACTCAATATTTTGACAGAACTCTGAACCATGCAGGTGCTGGTACTGCAGAAAATCATTAACCTGTGAACAGTTTCTGGAAGTCCCTCACCTGTGCTCTCAATGCCTGTGTGAGTTCTGTAGGTAAATGTCATAATGAGGATTTGTACCTGCCTTCTAAGACCATCTCAAAAACGTACTCACCTGTAAATCACGTTGCAAGAATTGTAAAGACATTTCTTCAACAGATGATTAAGAAAAGTTGTGCTGGGCCTCCATCTTTTTGTTCTGTCATCTCATATTTATCACTGGAGGCATGCACTTAGACCAAAATTTCCCTCTCAAATAAGAAATTGGTTTGAGTGAGACTTTATAAATCCATGTATCTAAACCCATATGTAAATGTATGAAAAGTATCTACTAAAAGAAACTCAGAAATAATTGCAAAAGCACTTTCATGAAACATTCTTTTAATTGATGAAAAACATGGGTCTTGCTGGACAGTATTAGTTTGGTTATACCCTTTCATAAATTAAAACTATGATTTCTTCTTCTGTGAAATACATGGACAAGTAAAATTTCACTTCTCACTATGAGAAATTGAGACCAGTTCCTCTGCATAGCTTCCATCTCAACTTATTCAGTGGGCTTAACTGACATGGAAGGTGTCAGAGTCCTTGGCAGACTAGTCTATCAGGTCAGTTCCACTCAGAAAAACAACTGGCACTCTCTAAAATTAGATTTCTGTACTTTGGCATTCTTTGAAATTAGACAAAAATATTTTGCAGAGAGTGCTAAGAAGTTTCAAAGGATAAAGTAAAAATTCAAAGTAAGTAAGCCTTAGAATTTACATCTCCCAAACACCTACAATACACACAACACCTCTAAACAAAAACAATTACATCAATAGAGTGTCACCAGCATAAAGCCTGAGCAATGAACTGTTAAATCAGGCTCTCTAATCTCAGACAAATTACAGTGCTTATGCACTGTTTATCAATATGGCACCAGACTACTTAATCAGGCAAATCTAGGGTTTGGGTTCAATTTTTTGTCTTTTAATGGAAAACCTTGTGTTTCCAATAAAACAGACAAATTAAAGTAAAAATTATACATAAGCATACATTTTCCAATGTATTTTTTTCTTTATAATACTAATTTTCTGGTTTAAAATGTTACCTACAACATCGTATGTTTCACTGCTAATGACTTGAAATAGATTTCTGTAAAATGATAAAATAATATTTGCACAACAAGGAAGACAGTTCTTTGGGGTTTTGATTTGGTTTGGTTTTGGGATTTTTTTTAATTGTGTACAGGAGGGATGAAAAAAAGTAAAATTAGTAAATAACGTTGCTACCAAGTTTTATACAAGTGAGACACTAACTCTCTTTGAACAGAGAATTAGGTACAATGTTGATACTAAGCCTTAACAGAATTGTCAAGCAAGTATTGCTTTCCTAACTTCAAATTTGCTCAAACCTAAAGATATTACCTTTCTGGCTTCTTTGCAAGCAAAGATAAAACTGTTTAAGAACCATAGTGCTATTATTAGTTATCACAGCTACTTTTAATAATCAAAATATTACAGTAAGTAAGGTATACTTGTTCGTTTTCTCAACATTTGACATAAAAAACCTCTTAATATTTAATATTAAACTGATTTTAAAAAACCTACCAGCTTGTATCATCTGACATCTGGGATTTTGGGTTGATTTAAATTAACGTGTCTCTGTTAAAGTCAACAGAGCTGAATTTCAATAGCCATTCATCTGATGCATTATTTCTAAATTGCAAATTGGGGACTTTAAGCTTAAGGAAGGCCAAAAAATTAGCTGAGGATGTTCTTCTAGCCTACTTAAATTAGCATGTAAGAAGTCTTCATGTATTTAAAGCTTAGCTCCTAATCAAGTCTTGATAGAAATGAAGTTACAAATTAGAGCTATTGCTATTTGGTTCATATTAACAAGGACCAGAATCAACACCATTTTCAAATTCAGAGCTTTTTAAACCAAAGTTTAAATGATTGGATGGCAGAAATGAATACAGAACCAAGAGTTTTGCTATACACTCTCTGCTTGCCTTTTTATAATCAGTAATGAGAAAATAAAACATCCTGTACCATGGATAGAAAGAATGCTAGCTGAGACTAAAATGCTTTAAGAGCTGAAAAACAAGTATTTTCAGGAGGACAGATCCTTATATGTCACTGACAGGTGAGGCACAAGAGTGAAGGACCAAAGTTGAATGTGGTGTGGCTCATGGTGATAACCAGGGCTCCACATGCATGTCACATCGTGACTAGCAGTGAAGCTTGTACTGATGGCCCAGGCACTCAGAATCACTGAATATGCTGAATTGGAAGAGACATGGATCACCAGTCCAACTCCTGCACAACCCCGCACAACACCATCCCCAAGAATCACACCATGTGCCTGAGAGCATTTCCCAAACACTCCTTGAACTCTGGGGCTGTCACCACTTCCCTGGGGAGCCCACTCCAATGACAACCACCCTCTGGGTGAAGAACTTTTTCCTAATATCCAACCTAAACCTCCCCTGACACAGGTCCAGCTGTTCCTTTGGGTCTTGTCACTGGTCACCAGAGAGCAGAGATCAGTGTCTGCCCCTCCACTCCCCCTCAAGAGGAAGTTGAAAATAGCAATGAGGTCTCCTATCAGTCTCCTCCAGGCTGAGCAGCCCAAGTGACCTCAGCTGCTCCTCATACAGCCTCCCCTCCAGGCCCATCACCATCTGTATTGCTCTACTTTGGATGCTCTTATATTGTGCTGACTGAAACTTATTATGATATTCAAGGTGAGGCCAAACCAGCACAGACAGCTGCCTGTGGAAGATCTTTGCTTTCCTGCTCTAAGCAGGGGTTTCTGACATGTCCCTTCTGTGTTTGATGAAGTCAAGCATCCCTCCAACCTTGGTTCCCCAGGAAGGACGATGTTTAAAGCCCATCCATGATGTTCTTGAGGTGGTACTGTGAGATTTCTAGTATGTACACAAAATTAATTTGTGCCCAAAAGGGATCCTCCAACACTAAATCACTAGTGCTGGCAAACAGTGTCTCTTGCAGGGAACTTACATAGCCTCCCAGTGTTCAAATTCTTAGTACGTTCATAACAAGTGAAGGGGTTTTTTCCACATATAGCTGGCAAAGGCTTGGTAGAATGGTAAGAGGAAACATTGGGCTGCAGCAGACTGATGGTCCGGACACTCACCAAAATACAAGACATCCAAATTCTAGTCCCTTCACAATTAAATCTTTTTAATTATAGGAGAGATTATCAACTACTCAAGAACAGGATACACCTTGCTGTCTCCTATGCTGGTTTTGGCTGGGTAGAGACAATTTTCTTCACAGTGGCTAGTATAGGGCTGTGTTTTGATTTGGTTAAACCATGATACCTGCAAAGAAAGCATTCAAAATTTCTGTGCCAGGAGAGTTAGAAAATTACTGTGTCTGTATGTCCTACTGGATAAGGTCCTTGGGTGGTGGGGTGATTTCCTTCTTTCCAAAGGCTGTTGCAAGAAATTTATGTACTTTGTTTCATCACAATAAGAATTTTCTAAATTAAGAAGATGGTTTTTTTGCCTTCATGTGAGAAGAGCCCAAAACAAAAATTTCTCCTGATGATGGAGTGCCTTTACCAGCAGGGTAAAGTGCCTTTACCAGCATCTTGCACTCCTTGCTTTGCAGCCAGGAACAGGTAAGGTAAAAGCTCAGTTTCCCTCAGTGTCAGGAAGACTTCAGTATAAATTTGCACATCTGACCAGTAGGATATAATGGGCAACTGAAATAACAGACCGTACTGCGCATACCAGGAATGTTCAACACTTACCTATTGGATCAAGACATTGGGGAACAGTGACCCATTTCTTTCTAATTCCTGGATCCCTGTGTGGCTTGAAAATATATTAAATTTTTTGCTGCTTATATGAGGAGACTTTTGACATGGACAGAAGCAGAATGCAATCAGATCCTGAGGTTTAGATGCCTGCAGGCATACACAGTTACTGAGCAGCCTCTCTCAATCCTCCTTTTGGACACATTTGTCTATGCTCACCTATGACTTTTTTAGCTGTCTTAGTGTTTAGAGCCTTTTTACACTAAAAAATGTTTTTCTTTTCTTGTTTGGAGTAGTGAATATAAACAAATATTTTGATTGGCATCAACACGAATGATTTCAGAGAAAAAAATAAAGAGCTAACATTTTTTCATTATCAAGATTTACTTGAAATTAAATTTTAACAACTAAAAATACACAGATAGATGCATATTCATTTTATTCTTCACCACTCAGGTGTGATTAGATTAGCGTTGCATCAATTTCAACAGTGAGCAAAGACTGCCATCTTCTGACTTCCACAATATAGCTGCACAACTGAATATACATCTTAGTTTGCCCTGTTACTGTTTGTAACAGTGCTTCCAACTGAGAAAAGAACAACCTTGGTCACATCTTGATCCTGTTGTCTGAAATACTGTGGCCCAGGGACAGCCTTCATAATACACTGTTCTACCTCTGAAAGAGAAACATTTAGCTATGATAAGTAAAACTTGTTCACTTCTCTGTTTTCTTGCAGAGCTCTTTCTTACATAAATTTGTCACCTCATCCACACTTCCAAAGAAATATTTTCTATTGCTATCAATTAATTGATCAGTTGATAATTTTCTTAGTAACTTTCAAACTAAATGCTTAATGCTGTGACAACACAGAGAAAATGTGTATCTACCTCCCATTAGAGGTCAATAGTAGCCCAGCAACTAATGCTAGTACCTTTAAAATTCCCACCCAAAGATTCAGCTATCTGGCCTGTGAACCTATAAGTAAATATCAGGCAGTTAATCAGATGTCTCAAGCTGTTCACTAAATTTTAACAGATATTACAGGAGATCTGCAGCACATGGAACAGATGTGTCTACATACATTGTGCCCGATTTCCATGCATTTATTACTCAAACAACAGACTAAAATAAATGCACAGGCCTCTTTTAGCAGAAGGGAAGCATAGCTAGCAACATCTAACTGTTGTTTACCACAGTTTTATTCAGACTTAAGCCCCTGGCATGCTGCTGACAGACAGCACAGACAGATCACGAGCTCGAGGTGTAGGAGCTCTGTCTCTGAAGCCCATTACATCCAGATATCACAGAAGGAAATGCAGTCTCTCATAGCAAGCCTTTGGTGGACCTGCCACTGGCACAGAAGACCAGATATCATACACTCAGCAGGAAATCATGTTCTCCACTGCTGAAGACACTGCTAATCCAGCAGGCTTCCCTCACCAGCATTCACAGTCCTTCTGAGCATTGTGTGTCCGACTGTCAGAACAAAACCAGATGCTAAATAAAGTAAAATTCAAACATCTTCTCATCCAAGATTTCTGGTAACAAAAAGAGCACCTTCTCCTTTCTCATAAGGTGCGCAAAGAATGAACTTGAGTTTAAAGAATTATGCAGAAAATCTTGGGCAATTTCACTCTCAAAAATTAAACAAGCTGTAGTATCATATCCTTAATCTATGGATCTGTGTTTAAATGTTTCGGAGTCCAAGAGATGTTTTAACGCTGTAAATATTTCAGAAGTTGGTTTCCTACTTAAAACATTACTTTTTTACATCAATAATCAGCTAGGTAATACCTTGAGCTATAAGGATGATCAGGATTAAATGAGAAACAAAAAGCCTGCATTATCTATCCAGAAAATAATCAGGTCCTAAAATCCCACATTACATGTGTTTATGTGAGTATCTAAACATGACATCATTTAAATACATTCACCCAATGGATTCCGACGTCACTTCAAATCCTCACTTGCATACTAACAGAAATATTATGACAGGAACAAACAAACAAACAAAATGATCATGAATTGCCTACAGGCATTAGGCTGCAGCAACACGAAGTACATTTAAAATCTTTAAAAATTCAAACAGTACAATTTTCTAGTGCTTACATGAGGGTGTTGGGAGTCTTGCCACACCTTTGCCCAAGTTGAATGCTGATACTCTGGGGAAAATTAGTATTAATGCATATTAACAAAGGAACAAGCAGCTAAAAAGTACCCAAGCCACTTTACAGTTCATATAACATCCTGGACATATTCCTTCTTTTTCATAAACTTTAGAATCACATCTTGTGGTGATTGAAAAATATATTCTGGAAGATTAAAAAAAAAAAAAAAAGGAGGATTTTTTTCATAGTCACACATTTACCATACTGCTCATTTGTCTTTCTAATTTTTTCACAGTCATACCCACATTTTTTTCTAACTAGTATCTAACTAGAATTGATTAACTATGTTATGTCAATGAGAAGAAAGCCTCAGGGAATGAAAAAATGAGGTACAGCAAATATAAACAGAGAGTTTATTTTTGTACAGTTACCATATCAATGGATTGCATTTTTTTCTTCTATTTTTTTTCCCTTTTTCTGAAAGTATTTTTAAAGGTAAGCAATAAGATTGGAAATTGTAGTAAGCAATTTGAACTCTCTGAAGTGCTCAGAACTTCAGTGAATGCAATGGATTGCCAAGTACCTTAGGGTGAGACGAATTTGATACAACTTTGTCCTCTGATACCTAATGGGTGTTGATAAGCAAAACTGTTGCAAAAAATGTTGCTTCATGTTGCAAAAACAAAACTATTACAAAATTTGCAAAATGTTGCAAATGCATCCTTCTACATAAAACAGATGAGGATACATGAGGTTATATATGTCTTCATACTCTTCTAGGGCTAAAACAGCTTTTTCAGAATTCCACTCAACTAGACATTTGGCAACATTTCAATCACTTCTTCTTATTTAAATTTAATTATATGGAATTTTGCAAAAGTAAAGTGTAAGTAAAAAAAACCCCAAATCACAGACATTATATGAAACCCAGAGAAATCTTTGGATTTTGTCTTCAGGTGACTTACTAACCTTCTAGATCAGTACTGGAAATTTCCCTACCAATATATGGGTTTTTTTTTCAATTTCATCCTTTTTCTTTCATATCTGACCAGCATAACTGTGATGGCTTTTGGTGCAATGGGTTTAGGCAATTACTCCCACATTATTGTAAGGGCTACCTGAAAATGAGCACGATTTCTGTTCTTTCCTGCATATCTTCTTTAAGAATGTTCTGAAAGGGGGAAATTGGCATGCAATAAAATATTCAAGTAGTCTAATTTCAAAACATTTTCATCTTGTATTTAATTGAAAAGCACATCAATAATAAGAGAAGAGACGTAGCTGTAAAGATCACAACTTCAAAGTATATCATGGATTACACTGCTGGAAACAATGTTTTTCTAGAATACCTTCTATATAACTTAGAATGTATATGAAGGAATACAAAATGTGTGTGAAGAAAGAATCTTCCTTGAATTCAGCTCATTTTGCACAGTGTTATGCACCCAGTTTCAACACAACTATAATTGAATTTAACTAAATTGAAATGGCATTCTCCTAAATAGAGTCACCTAATCTGAGGAGTCCTTTTCATCTCATGTGCAGGGTCTGAACGCAATGCTTGCGGTGTTTTTCTTTTATTAAAAGCTTAATATATGTTCACTAATGTAGGTTAAAACATGGCCTAATTCTTAATCAAATGTTTTTCAGCAGCAGGAGGGCCAACATTCAAATAATGATTAATTGAAAACTTAATTAAATACTTCAAGACATCACATGAAAGTGTTCTGATAAAATTTCAGGTCACACAGTCTGCATCTGAGTCTGAGTAATGAAAATGAAGAATTTGATACAAAAGCCTCTATAGTCAGTAACTGAAATTACCCCAAAGCTGCTGAAGAAAATCTAACTTTGAATATTTTCAATTAAGTTTTCTGGGAGAGTTGTGCCTTACGTGGAATACATAAACAAAGAATTGGCTTTACCTGACCATTCCAAATTGCTGAGTTTCAATGTTTCCTGTGCTGTGGAACAGCACTTTACAAAACTTTATCCGAGACTCCCAGAAAAAAAATATTTTCCCACCCTAATTGGAACTGAGGCTGAAAGATGTAAAGATTGTTGGTTTTAAGTAAATTAAATTTTATGGCTTACATACTTTATTCTGCATGGTTAGTCACAGCATACTGATGGACAGCAATTCACACACCTTCTAAAAACTTCCATATTGTAAAAACAGTCTGATTCATTCAAAACAGAAAACATTTGTTTAGCTATTTTCAATTTATGCCACATTTTTCCCAATCCACAGGTGTTTCATATCATATATGATATAATTTTGATTTAGCACTGTTCATAGCCATTCTGGATGACGGATCCTGCTGATGGTTTGTTTTAAAATCAGTTATGGAGGGTTGAATTAACATTGAGACTCCTGTATGTAATTATGCTGATGTGTGACCTTCCTACATAAAATCTTCAGGACAAGGATTCATTTAATTCACAGAAAATAAATTCAGAGGCAGAGGAGACAAAAAGGGAAGATACAGTAAGAACACTTTACCAAAAGGCTTGTCAGTATGTAAAACAAACAAATAACATTCCTTTGAAAATTAGACTGCCAATGTATTTTTCATGGAGATAAGCTGGGATGGGAGCTGGAGGCGGGACGTATGTGTGTGCTTGCACACACATACACTGAACACATAGCGATACATGGACAGGGCAGGGGGTCATATCCTCAAGCTGCAAAAGGGAGGTTCAAGTTAGACATCAGGAAGAATTTCTTCATAGGAAGGATAATTCCCCAATTTAGTGTTCCCATTGACACCACTCCAAATCATGCACCTCTCCCTCACTCCCACCTCCCCCCACCCCTCCCCTGCAGCTGGATGGAGAGGAGAACTGGAGCAACAAAAGGTAAAGGATCACGGGTTGAGATAAGAACAGTTTACTGGAAACAGCAATGAAGTAAGACAACGAAAAAATACTGAGAGAACAAGAAAAAGGTGAGTTATTTCAAGGTAATTGCTCACACCACCATAGAAAACCCCTGACAATACCTGACCACTCTCTCTGCCTTGAAGAGCCCTGGAAGGGAGCCTTCCCCTGCCCCCCCGCCCCTATCCCGCACCCAGCAGTGATGTAAGGTACAGAATAACCTCTGGTCCATGGTCAGGCCCCCTCCCAGCTACAAAAATTAACCCTGTCCTGGCTGGAACCAGGAAAACATCCCAGCTCACTTCTCTTTTCTAAAGTGATGCTCTGGCCCATTTATTATGTCATATTAGTTGGCACATATTGATCAGCTCTAGCAGTACAAAACTATGTCCACAACACAGACTTCAAAGAACATACTTTGCCAGACTGCTGGAGCTGTGTGTATTCTGTGCCCCAGTGGGCTTCAAGTGCCTTGTTAATGTTCATGTAAAGATGGGATAGGTCTCCCTGCTGGCTGTTATTAAGGTCAATTTCGTAAACATCTATGGATTTTACTTTTCCAGCTCCACTAAGCATTTCATTAAATTGTTTGATTGATTTCCCACTTCTGCCTGGTTCTTGCTCCTGGATGCCTTGATGTCTTTCTCTGAAGTACAGAAAGGAAATTACATTATTATATAAGGAAAAGAGGAATACCGTAGCTTGATTTCCACTGCCAGCAGCAGCATACTATACAGCTTCATACATCTGAGACACATTTATGAAAATAGAGAAATCCATACCTAATACAGAGAAAAGCTCCTCAACTACATAACCTGTCATTCAAGAGAGATAACTCACATTCTTACTATCAAGAAAAGCCAAAATGAAAGAGTGTTTCATAAATAGATTTTTGATGTACAGCTTACAAGGAGATGGTATCACAGTATCCTTCAGTCATATACAAGGATGCCTTAACAGCTGAGACAATGCAGCCTACCTTGCTTCTCATATATTTAGCTATACTGAAGCTCTAATTTAACCTTCCCTGTTTTATTGAAAACAAAACCAAGCCCAGCACTAATCTAAGGAAAAAACAAAAACCAAAAAAACTAACACACCTGCAGACTGTGTGTGATTATCAGCTTTGCCTAGTCATTGAAATTATTCCTTTTTTTTTCAGGAGTCTTCACCAACATGTAGATTTCTTTCTATTACTGGCATCATAATGGCACAATTCTCTCTCTAAAATTAATGTCTCCATAGCTGGCCCTAATCATAGTTTGTATCCTTAGAAGTACAGACTATGTACTGACATCCAGCTATAAAGCTGATAAAAAGGAAACCTCATGTTAGATTGGACTTTGCCTGGAGAGAGTCCCATTCCAACAATCCCACTGCTCTTTAGAAACACAGTTTTAGAGAACCAGAGTGACACCATCTTGATGAACATCCAACCTGTCCCCTGGGGAGCTGTTCTTCAGTCATTTCCTTTCTGAAGCATCGTGTTGCTCAGATCTCTGCAACAGAGATTTAACAGGCTATTAGCTTTTTTTCTCTTCTTAGCTGGAATAAACAGAGAATTTATAATGCATAAATGATTGTTATGATGGATTAGGAAACTATAATTTTTAATCAGGTTTCATCCAGATTTTGTACTGTCTCCTTTTACACCCTCTCCCATAAATCCATGAAAAATGTGGAAAACAAGTGTGTACAATCATCCATTTGTGTCTGTTCCCAAGCGTGAATTCTGACTGCACAAACTGTCCCCTATATGTGGCAGGCCACCCTCTTGCAGTTTGTTTCTTTGTAAGCCAGAGCAGAGAGTACATATGACCCTGAGACCCTTGCATCTGTAGCTCAGTAAATTGTCCTGAGCGCTCTGCTCTGTAGTTCTGGCTCTGGCTGATGGCAGTGGGAGCAGACACACTGGATTGGCATCCACACAGGCAGCCCTGCAACCACCACCCCCTTCAGCCTAATCAGCCTGCACAGATGTTCAGTATCTATGTACCTACCAGAGGTTGCTGGCAGGTGGAGCACGGTAGGACTCTCAAACATCAAATAACTCTGAACAATGACTTTCCTGACTCCCCAGGGAGCTTCAGGAAACATTTGCTTCACATGCACTTGTCAGGTACATCATCTCACATGAATTTTGCTCTGAATGTTCTCCCATCTCCTTTGGTCTCTCATGCTGTCTGTTGATGCATGTAAGTGCACAAAACAGAAATATGGAATTTTTCTTAATTCATTTTCCCTTATCTCAGTGACACATTTGTACACAATATTCAGTGCAGGGTAGAGGCAGTCATCTTCAGTTGTTTTGTTTTTTTTTTTTCCTTTTCCTTCTTTTCATAATAAACTACTTTTTGGCTTATAATGTTTTCATTCCATGAAGTTCTGAGATGATATGCAAAAGGCAGGAATCACTGCATAGGTAACAAAAATGGCAAACATAAAAGAACTGGATATGTTTCCACTCTTACTTACACCTTTTATTAACCTTCTCACTAACATCCACTTGATCTTATACCTCTTTTGGCCTACAAATTATTCTTGCACTTGATCTCTTTTAGGAAACCCTTTCCCTTTATCTGTAAATGCCTTTCGAGGTACCTGATTCAGTATCTTAATCTCTAAAATCCAGTCAATTTACTATCTTGATTCTTTTCAGAGTGGTTTCCATCTTCTCCAAACTGAGTCAATCCAAAATTATTTCAGAAAAAGTCAAAAAGGAGCTGCAGCCATGTTCCAACTTTTCCATTTAAACTTTTCTAACCACTTTACATGTTTCTTGTTTAGTTTGTCATTGGAGATCTGGACACTGTCATAAACTTCATTTTCTTCAGGTTCTTTTTTTAATCTCACTCACACCTGTAATTCTAATGTACATGTCCTTAGGCTAAACACCTTGCTCCTACAAATAGCTGCCTTCCAAAGAAATAATTTTCAAACATCTTGCTTTCTGTTTCTGAGCACTGTGCAATCTCACAGCACTTACTTGCTTCTTTATTTTCCCTCCCACTCCCCTTCACTACTGTCAGCCTTTTACTGTCAGCTTTGACCTGAAAGCTGTGGCTGTCAGGACAGAGAAATTAAAATTCATCCACCTGCATAGGAAGGTAGAGCGGAAGGAGGAGCAGAAGGAGGAGCACAAGGCTGTATTTTCACTGAGACCAGTATTCCCAGTTCAAGCAGGTTATTAAGTTTTATATTTAATTGCTTCACTTATTTTTCACATCTTCAGTTTCTATTTTACCTCTCTTGTTTCGTCTTTGACCTTTATCAAGCAAGGAATAAGAAGTCAAGAGTTTTCACAGTGTGTTTTATTGGGATCCAATTAAAAAATATTATAATCAGTTTTGGAGTTCTCAAAGCAGTGCTGCCACTGAATTTTGGTTTCATTCACAGAATGATAACCTCCTGTAGACTGGGTTTCAATTTTTTTGGTAAAATAAGTTGTTCATCTTTAAAGCCTGGAACAATTTCATTTCCTTGTTCCTTCAACTCTATAGGGTAAAGAACAAAGCTGGCATCTTCCCAGTGAATGTAGCAGATACAGAATTCTCTTTGTAATTTTTAAGAGAAAACAGGCCAGCCTTAAAGGAAAGCTTAAATTTGCCACTTCCTGTAAAGTGATGTGCAAGTAGTAGAGAGTTATTTTCATTTGTGGACAACAATTTGACGTCCAATCAAGGAAGCTCCCATCATCTTGTAAATTCAGACCAGAGCAGTTTTTCTTTGCTCTGGAATATTAATGCTTATTTCTGTGTTGATTTTTCTCTGATGGAAGGCATGCATTCTTGCTATGTAGCCACTATTGAAGAAAAATTAAGCAAAAAACCCAAAGAAACAAGATACAGTGGTTGAGATTAAGATAATGAAGTTTTATTGCATCCAGCTCTGGGGTCTCAACACAGGAAGGACATTGACCTGTTGGAGTGAGTCCAGAAAAAGCCAAAATTATTAGAGGGCTACAGCACCTCTCCAACAAAGACAGGCTGAGAGAACTGGGATTGTTCTGCCTAATAAAGAGAAGGCTTTGGGGTGACCTAATTGTGGGAAAAGCCAGCCCATCTAGGTCCATCTGAATTGACTTGTCTTTGCCCTTCTTTTACATTTGGAAGTACATTCTAATTTAATTGCTGGTAGCTTTAATTTAAAGAACCTCTTAATTCTTGATTTTGGTAATTTTTTTTTCTTTTATCCAAAGTAGTTGGCCCCAAAATTTACCTGAATTCCTTACAAGCTGCCAGATTCCATCTTAAAAAGTACACTTTTTTTTATAGTGCTTAACTGTTTAACTTAGATTGTTTTCCCTGCAGCGGTCAAGACATTAAAGGACACTGTACTGGAGTGATTTATTAATCTTAGCTTTAAGATTTGTGCCCTGTTACATATAACTTTCTTTCTACTTACTTTTAAATTTTTTAATGAATTTCCTTCAAAGAACACACACAATGTTTGGGGTTTTTTTTCCCTCCAGTACTACCTACTTTATTCATCTGTACGTGCCTTAATTAGATTTCAGAAGGAACTAATCTAGAATAACTTCCCTCAATTTGGAATTCTTTTAGCGTGAACATTAACCAGTTTTCCTCGCTTAGTATGTTGCATACGTAACAGCAAAAATGCAAAGAACTCTCACCTCTGACTCATATTTACACATGCCCTTTATTAGAATATTTAATGCAAAATGGCTTCAACAGCACGTTGTCAGAGAAATCAAATATTAAATTTGATTAATAAAGTCTTATTTTTACAATTCCTACAGTATTCAGAAGAAAAAGATATGGATAAGGGTTACAGCAACTTGTTTGTTTATACAATGGATTTGCATCAACATAATGAGTTATTTTGTAGTGAGTTATGACTGGACAACCACTGTTTCGTGCTGAGGAAATGATCACCAATGAAGCTTATGACAAGATATTCCTGGCAGCCCTTAATATTAAGATGTAGTAAAGAAAGTATGTAATGTGCATTTAATTGTAATCAATCACTCATATATAGAAATAGGTACATTTACATGCCCTTGCCTCTCACTACAAAGCTAAATATTTACAAAAATAATGAATATTTATATTTAGAGCTAAAGCCAAGCCATCAGTTTTTCCCAAATGTGACTATGTTCCATGTTCATGTCTTATTTAATATTCACCATTAAATGCAGACATGAATTTCATTGGTGAAATGGAATGTATATTACAGGTTACACAGAGACCTTAAATACAACAACTTACCTTTACACGCATGTAAGTCTATCTTAGCAAACATGCCTTTTTTGTTAGCTACTTATGACTAAAGATGTTCTGAGCGTTTTGCTATTGAATTTAAAGTTGGAAGGATTTGACAGTGAAAACTGTCTTCATGAAAGACTTGAAAGATTAGTCTAAAGTTCCTTTTACTTGATCATTAATATCATCTTGATTTTGTAAGTCTTCCTGAATAGCAATGGGAGCTACATCTGTGAATTATAAGATCTAGCTATCATGAAGTCATTAATTTTAATCCCCCCTAGAAAGGAGAGATTAACTCTAAAGTTAAATCACTGAGCCAAGCATTTGGTTTGGTAAAATTAAATCTCCAATAAATATCTCTCTTGTGGTTTAACCTGACTTTAAATAAATTCAACTCAGACCAATTATACTCTGAAAATAAGTGATACATATGAACTGGGGCAGGATATGAAGTACAAAAAAAACCCAACTGGCATCAAGATGGCATACCTAGACCTGTATGCCTGGTGTCAAGCTATCCACAAGCACTAGAATATGGATTTATTAAAAAAGCAAGGGGGACAGCAAGGACTTCTGTCATTCAAGAATAGAAGACACATATATTTTCTCCCATGAAATCTAAACATCTGGGTTTTTCTGGCTGAAAGATAGACAATATGGCAAAGGTTAAATTCAATAGGAAGGCTTGCAGAAGAGTAAAGCTAACCCCTCTTTGTACTGCCCAAAATGCAGTGATTATGGATGAAGGCTCATATTTCTATTGTTCTAGTAAGGTAAGGCAGCCAGAAGCCAGATCTTCTGTTTTTAAAGAGGTTTTAATAGAGAACCCATGCCAGGGGGATTCCATGTAGGGAGGGGAAGGGACGGGAGGGAATGGGAAGGGAGGGAAAAGAGAGAAGTGGAGTCAAGCTCAATATTACATTCAGGTTGTTTTTATACTTTTTTTCTTCTCAACTGTGCTCCATTCAACTGACTTGTTTTCACTTCAGCAGCTCCCCCCCGTCCTGGATTTCCTTATTCTTTCTGAATGAGATCACAAAAATAAAACAATTATAAATGAAGATATTTTCTGCTCCCAAGTCCTAAAATCATGGAATAGCTCAGCTTGAAATAGACCTCAAAACATCCTGTGATCCTTTTGTGGTAAAGGAAGTCTAGATGAAATTATGTGGCACTATATCCTGCTGCATTTTGGAAACCTCTAATAATGGGGTGTCTAACACACCTCTGGGGAGCTTATTTCCACAAATGATTGCTGCTGTAAAAACTAACTTTCTCATATCGAGAGAAAATCTCTCCTGATGCAACTTGCACCCAACGCCACTTGTCCTCTACATGTGGCTCCTTGTGAGGAGAAAGCCTCTCTGTAAGTACTGGAAAACTGTGACAAGGTTCCTCCAAACGTTCTCCTCTCCAAGTTGAGAAGAGCTAATATCTTCAGTCTTTCCTCATAGGGAAGCTTCTCCAACCCTAAGATCACCTCCCTGTCCCTCCTTTGGACACTCCTGACCTGTCCATGTCTTTTCTGAATTGTAGGAGCCAGAACGGGACACACTGCTCCCGGTGAGGCCTGACAATTTAGTAATTTTCATCATTAATCTGGCAAGAAACTTCTTCTTAAAATATCTGTTAAGACCCAAGGAAAAGTTAATTCACTGGTGTTCTTATGTATTAAAACCTTTTAATTAAAACTTATTAAGTAAATTTTAATTGAAGATAAAGGAATATTACATATAAGCAAGATCTTGATTTTCCTACATTAACACATGATGGAAGGCACTTTACTAATTTAGAATTTTCATTCAAAGTTTTGTGTTAATTTTGTAAATTATCTGTACATATGCTGATATTCCCTGAAGTCTTAGCAAAAGAAAACTTTCAAAATTACTCTGTTACTAAATCTTTGTCAAGAATTGAACTTCTGTGTTGTTAGTGTTAAAAAACTGTGAAATTATAGTTTGGTATTTCCACAGGTAATAGCAATATAGCAGATGCCTGAATTTCATCATTCAGCTGATTGCTTGTCTATTCTATCTGCTTTACAAATGTCAGCCATAATGCATAACACTTCTATTTAGCTCTACTTTGGAACTGGGTACTATTCTGACTCTACTTCTGAAACATTTCTTAATTTCAGTTTCCAGACAGAATTTTAAAAAAATTATTTTAGTTAATAAAGACAAATGTAAATTTTATCTCTCAAGCAACTACTAGTTATTTGCTTTCTACCCTACTTACAGGATGCGCCCAGAAAACTTCCACTGAAAAAGGCTATCAGACATCCAAACAAAATACCCTCCAGCCATAGCATACACAGGTAGAATTTCTGAACGCTTGATTGACCTTGAGGTGTTCAGAATCTCCATTTTGATATTTTCATTTCAAAACAAAGCATTTAATACTCTTATGAGGTGTTACAAACGACCCAGATCCGAAATGGATATGAGTTATCAATTGAGAACATAAATAAATATTTGCTAAGCAAAATAACAGCTCTGGGAGCTTAGCTGTTGTCAGAGGCACGTTCTCGAAATGGCGGATTGGCCTTTTATAGCCACATGGCTGATGCAGCGTATGCCCTGGTTTTGCATGGCCGCGCCCTCTTGTCAATCTTCTGCGAGCCCGCGCTTTTCTGGCTCTGAGGCGATCGGGGTTTGCATGGTCAGCGCTCTCATTGCTTTTATGGTGCTGCTCCCGGAGTCTGGCTGGCAACAGCTCGCTCCCCACAGAACGGGCACTGTCACACAAAACCCACCCAGCCGCCGCGAAACCAAACTGGTACAATCAAAGCCACCCCAACAACATTAAACCTTTAATATATACTATACACTTGATATTTCCACCGGATAATATCATAATACCCAACATTATAATCCCTAACATAACTTATAATAAAATTCATAATTAATACAACATATGACAAAAGCCAACCCTCAAAAAAAATCATTCATAACACCAGGTGAGAGGGACCAATCTGATTTTTATTTATGCCTCAACATATGTTATACACCAGGTGAAGCCTTCCTGTAGGGGCAGTCTATGTGCCGGCAGCCCTGTCCGCGGGGAGGCTTTGCCTGGCAGCCAACCAGGGGAGAGAGAGCGCGTCCATGATGGGGCTGCAAGCGACCCTCCCCTTGCCGGCAGAGCAGAGCCCCGGAGGCCCGGGAAAAAATGCCCAGGAAATCGCGCTATGGGAGGAGCTTTAGCAGATAAAAGCAGTTAACTGCGACACAACCGGGATCATTTTCTTTGCATTTCTGGGAGGGATTAGGGACTCGCTCAGAGGGTCAGCTTGGTCCTCCTTCCCCCCCTCACATTTTTCTTCCCCTGCGGTCCTCCTTCCCTCTCCGCACCTGTCCTGCCCTGCTTCACCGCTTCCCTGAGGCAGCTCGTCGGGCGGCGACCAGATCCGCCACTGTTTCCCTGATGGCGCAGACGCTGCTGTCGTTCGCCGGCGCCGGACACATGCTGCCGCTGCCACTTGGAATTCGCGCCCAGCCCCTCACAAGAGCCGCGCAGGCTCGCCGCGGCTGGCAGCAGCTCGCAGCACGCACATTCCACCTGCCGAGTTGACGCTAACCGGGCGCCCAGGGTAGAGCGATACCGATCTGTCCCTGCCTTCTGTTTCTTTCTCCGTCTCTCTTTTTCCATCTCTGCTCTCTTTTCTATACCCCCTTCGGTAGGAACACTTATCTGTCTTTATCAATAAACAGTTCTCAGATATAATATTGCCTCATTTGCACTTTATTCTTTGTTTGAGAAATCTATCAAAAAGAATCCTCCCCGACTGCCGTTTTACAGCGAGATGGAACACTAGGTAAAAAAAAAAAAAAAAATCTAAAATTGTTCTCTCTATATTTTTCTTCTTCCTTGGTACACCTGCCTGGTTTTAACTCAGACTGGAATGGCTGATTGGAGATTAGACAGCAGTGAGCCAACACAGCACTTACCTTGGCAGCATTAGGAGTAATACACAAAAATTATTTTCAGAGCAATAAAGCATTCTTAACCAATTTTGACAATGAGTCTCAGAGAGGTTTTCTTCAGTATCAGGTATGGGTTTTTACCCGTTTCTCTGCAGAAGTGAGAAAAATTCTGATTGCAGTTGGAGAAATCATCACTGAAAGGAAAAGCTAAAATAGCTTGGTGAAAAGATGAGTTATAGCTGTAGAATTCCAAATCATTTAGGCAATCTAAAATGAAAAAAATGTAATTGCCCAACTGAGTTGATTCAGGCACATGTTTGTGGTGTTTTATACCTTATATACCTTCTTCGTTAAATATATTCATTGCATTACACTGACCATAAAAAAAGCCTAGAATTTGAAATATGTTATTTGTTTTAGTGCAGTTGCCTATAAAATCCTTTTTAGTGGTAGCTTCTTTTTTCAGACATTTGAACTACAATCTGTACAATTCTGTGACAATGACACCATCACTAGGGAATATGTTCTGGTACTACCCAAAGACAAGTCAGAAGTACTTTTTCTAAATTGTGTGCAGTGTTATCATTAAAATTGTCAATGAAACCAAATGTGCTGGTGTGAACAGAACATCTCTTCCATTAACTGCAGTAATTGTAATTTGCATGATACCTTTTACTTTCAGATGTTACACAGACCACACTATGGTTCACTGAGGTTATCAGGTAATTAGGCTTCCATTTTCATGTTACAAGTACATTAAAGGGTCCAGACAAAGACTGAGTATAGGTACTGAGCACACACAAAGAAATAGAGTTTCTGTACCAAGGGACTTACAGCCTGTAAAGGAGAGAAAGAAAAATGGAACAGAGAGATAATAGTGGGAAAAAAGTGAGCAAATGCTCATAGTGGTGCAGATCGAGGAATAAAATCCAAGTCCCCAGTACTAGACTGTGTTAATGCTGCTCCTGTCAAAAAATTAACTGTGAGCTGCATCCTGTAAAACTTCATCCATCCTGCTAATACATAGAAACATATACATTAAACATATACATTTAGGACACAGAATACTGGGTACACATTTATTGATATTTTCTGCAGCAATGGCATTTTATAACCCATCTTTATACTTAACGTATCTTTCTTCTTTTTATCATACCCAAACCTTGACTTTCTGAAAGACAGATTCAGTGATAGTAACATGAGATCTCCTTGCTTTCTGAAGGTCTGTTCTCTATATATTCAAAAACTACAACTTACATCAGAAAGAGCAAGGTTCCTCAAAACGATTGTTTTATGTTAATATGTCATAAAATAACGTATAAAACTATCCTCTAATCAGGATCATCTTTGAAAGACCCCTGCAGCAAATAGTCCTTTCAGTTAGCATAAAAATAAAAATCAAAATCTGACTGTCTCTCTCCCCACTGCAAGCAGAGATAGTGAAAATAAGTCTTTCCATCCTCAGAAAATTCTGGAATTTTGAATAATGTTTCATAGATGAAAATAATCTAGACAATATTTCAGACTTTTCTGTAAAAAGCCTCAGCAAAAAACATACCTCAAAAGTAAACTCTGTCAAATAATTTTCAGTGAACTAAGATATGGTCTCTTTGTTTTCCTAGAAAATAAACAACTAGAACAAATTATCCAATTTGTTTTGGATCTTTAAGGACATACACATTGCACACTAGTTATGTCATTTAACTATGTCGTATGCATAAGAACTTAGTATGTTGTCTTTTAAAATACTTAAACTGCATTTTTAGCTTTGAAAAAATCTTCATGGATATGGATTTAGAGGCATTAACTTTGAAAGCACAGGTCAAGTTTATCTTCAGCAGCTTCAAAAATGGACAGTCTTGTTTTACTCATAAAATAAGATTCCACATTGACACAGAGAAGACAACAAATTCAATATTCCTCACTTCCATATGATGCTGGCAATCTTGCCATTGCATTTCCACTCAGAACTCTCAGGGATGTTATTGTTAAGTATCCCTCTTATACGACATTCCCAAAAACAATAGATATGAAATGAATTGCTGGAATAGGGATCTGTTCCACTTCACAATAGCTAATCCAGCCCAGAGATCTGTTAATTCCTTTCTTCTTCCTTCCTGAAGACACTTGTTCACATCGTCTACATCTACTGTGTAATTCAGGGGTGTCCTGGAGGCAGAGTTTGAGGCCAAAGTTAACTGTATCACTTCCTTTCAAGAGATCTCAAAGGCAGCTTAGCAGGTATTGGAAGGGTTCTCTACAAAGCCATCTCAGTGAGAAATTGCGTAACTGGTGAGGTTGATAAAATTATTTCTTCATAAGCCACACTGAAAGAATGCTCAGTTCCAAAACAAAATGTTCAGAAAATCAATTTTTTTTGAGTGCATATATTTTCAGTGAGTGATAGTTTTAAATTTCTTATATTTTCACATATGATCATTATCTTCTCATTGCTTGAAACTTGCAATGAAACAGATATAACTGTAGAAAGACAACATATTAAACACACTTCTGTAAAACAGCTGTTTTAATATGTTCCTTAAAAATCCAAGGTAAGAACATTTGTTTTAGTCAGAAAATTGAAATATCTTGAACTTCCTGGTTACAGATGTAAATTTTTATGAGCTTAAGGGTTTTATTTTTATTTCTTATGTGTCACTTTTCATGTGTTTTAAACTGATCAAGAGAGAAATGGGAAACTGTAAATATAATTAATACTGTGATTATTCCCAATGAATTTCCATTGTGTTATTTAACACAGATGTTCCAATAATTGTGATATTCAAGAGAATTTTGTGTTAAATTGTCCTCAGTATTTTTCATTTTTTATCTGTGGAGAGGAAGATACAAACTGGGCCAAGGGGAAGGCATTTGGGAAACACCTCAATCTGTTTTAAACACTGAGTTTTCCCAGTAACATTATCTAGTTCATCATCTACCTTAAACTATCAGGGTAGAGATTTGTATATTGGAAATTATGTACATGAATTTTATATACATACTTACATAGATACACACACAAAAACATGGATGATTTGCAGAGGAAATAGCCAAAATATTCATGATTTTAATGATTTTGCTACTTTAGATCAGTGGTATTCATTGTCAGTTTGCCTCAGAGGAGGATACATTAACAACCCAAGAAGTCTGGTGGTAGCTCTGCCTTGGAAAAACAAATACCTGCTATAAAAAAAAAAATCGAAAATCAGTAAATAGAAAACCAAATACCTCTTATAATTTATATGACAAATAGTGTATCTATACAAGTACATCTGAGACCTTCCCAAAATGAAAGGAATAGATGAGAAATCACCTTCTTTTACAAATTGAATAATTTTTCAAGATAATAAGAAGTGATTTATTTGTGCAAACCTTATCGTATTTGACTCCTTCACTGCTTTTTACTCATGATCCTTCCTCTCCTTATTTCTCACATCAGTGACATTTCTCCATCTAATTTAGAAGCTCCAGACTTTCTTCTTGCTGATCTCTCAGTTCTGGATTTCAGCTGAAGTCCAGAAAGGAGGCCAAGCAAATTTTACCAGAAGAGCCAATAAACATTACTTCTTCAGTCTCTTCACTTTAAATTAAATCATAGTTCCTTGTCTATCACCAAATTCACACCTATTTCCTTGAGAAATTGACTGAGGAACTCTTAGCGTTACAATTTTCTCTTTGAGGCAAACACCTGTATATGTAGAGCACTGTCTAAGAGTCAGATTTTGAAACATTTAAAGTAATAATATGGTCACATATTTTATTGGGGTTTTACATCAAAAATCACAATTTGAAACTGTAGCAACAAAAGTATTTCATTATTACTATCACTACTATTAGCACCACAGCCCAAGTTTCTGAAGATGTCAGATGTTTGCTTTGGTAACTAATTCAGTTTAACACCAGTGCCAACCCATAAATGTTTCTGAAACACTGCTCAGTAATCCCTTAGGGGAAAAAAAACAAGGTACTAATTGCATGTCAGTGGGATTAATTAATATTTGCTACGGAATATTTAAGTATTGTGTTATTTATGCCTACCAAAATAATTTTTCAGTTTAACCATTCCAAAGACTAAGTAGGATTATTTTACAGTTTAGAGACTGAATTGTATTTCATTTGACAGACCCAGCAAAGCTTCATTTTAAAAAATAATTATTATTTAACTCTTATTGCAATTAAATAGAAATAATTTCTTTTATCAGTTCAACCAGCAGTGGAAATATTATCAGCATATTTGTTCAAATTATGCTCCACTGTCTTAAAGGGCTTAAGAAAATAAAGCAAAAAATATTAGTTAAATGGGGTCAAGTTTATGAAGTTTAAAACACCTGAATTATGGTAGCAACTCAATGAAACTTTAAATATAGCTTTCATTCTGTTTGCTGGAATATTCACAGGTAACTGCAGTCTGAACACAGAGACACTACTGTGTGCTTATAATATTGAAATTTATTCCCCTCCCCTTTAATACAGCCACAGTAAAGAAAACTATATTGAAAATATAGGCAAAATCTTCATCTTAAATTTTGGCCATGTTTACAATGTTGTAGTCACAAAACAAATATAGGAGTAATATACTCCGTATGTTTTATTGCCCAAACAAGACAGACAAAACATAACTGAAATCAATAGGCAAGAATAGAGTGGATTAGGCAGTGAGTGTGCTTTTAACAGTGTTTCCAGCTCATAGTGTCTCTGTGACAGTGCTGGGATGGTGATGTATCCTGGTGGTGGGATGAGGCCTCACCTGGGCAGGATTTTTGTTCCTGCTGTGCTTCCAAAGAGAGGTTTCTCAGTGGTGCTGAAGAGATTCAGGACACTCATTCCTCCTGTGCCTGAGCTCTTGCAGCTGTTGCTCTGTGTTGGCTCATGCTCTGTGATGCCAGCAGTGCAGCCAGAGCCCTGGGCTGCACTCATGACTCTTGTTCCCTGTCCCTCACCTTCAGGGGGTAGTATCCACCTCCCTTGGATTGCCCGAGGATGACGCGGTCAGGCTCCGAG
Source organism: Aphelocoma coerulescens (assembly GCF_041296385.1). Lineage (NCBI taxonomy): Eukaryota > Metazoa > Chordata > Aves > Passeriformes > Corvidae > Aphelocoma > Aphelocoma coerulescens. The sequence goes on along the minus strand of NW_027184064.1, from coordinate 1,814,813 downwards.
GGCTTGGTTTGTCTTGAGCAACCCAGGCACCCACTTCAGGCTCCCCATGGCACAAAAAGCCGTGGGTAGCCATGTACAGCATCAACGACTGGATTTGATCAGCCAAAACTCTGCCCAGATCCCCTGTGTCATCAGCCTTATCCCTCTTATAACTTTCTTTTTTTGTGCATAACATATCCCCTCCATAGGTCCTACTTCAGCTGTCAAGCAGATGTGCTTGATTACAAATAAACTACTTATTGCTTCTTCCAATAGTCATGTATAAACTGACAGAAAAAAAAATATATCTAAGAGCAAATCCTTCCGTTCCTTTTCCTTACTGAAACACTAGGATGCAGGAAAAAATTTCCACACCTGAGTCAGTGTCATCAGCCCTGTGTAACTTCAAAGACAGTTATTTTGAGACATGCCAACAACCTATCAGGCCCTACCACCATTAGATTATCTTGCCGTTCTATTGACTTTAGCAAATGTTATGCACTGGAAAATATCTGATCCACCCTCATTAAAGACAGCAACCAAAATTTGTGTGAATTAACAGTAATGTTGTAGGAATCTTTAACAGACACAGGATTTCAAGAAACATCTGTGCTCAGCAGGAATTCAGAAGTTAGGAAAAATGTTACACAAGTAGAGCTACAGGACCTAAGAGAACTTTGATTACAGCTAATTTGACAATGAAGTTGTGACAGAATATGGATTGCTTGAGATGGAGCCTCCTTTTTCCTCCTAGTGAAATTGGTATGCTATAAATTGCCTTGCCTGGCTATAATCAAATTTTTCTTTCAGTTTCTTAACGTGACAGAAGTTTTCAGGAACCAATGGACCTGCCTAAGACAAACAACACAGGCAGGATTCCAGCTTCAGTTCCAGATGGAAGATTCCAGCTTCCACTTCACTGCCAGAGGTCAGAGAGACCAAATTGCAGTATCTCCCTGGCAAGTATACCTTTAAAATATGAAAGCAATCAAGATGAAAACAGTTTTAAAAGAACAAATGTTGAAAGGACCTTACCTTATGTTTTTTCTTCCCAGTGTGAGTTATTCACCTTTGTGCCACTTGATTTTTAGAAAATTTTTACTGTAATCTGCATAATTTAGAGTAGTTAGGAAATAAGAAAAGCTGGTTGCCAAAGTCTTTAAAAAGTCTGTGCCAAGTAATATGGATTATCAAGTTCTTCTTTCTCACTCTCTCACTACCCTCTCTCTCCCACTTGAGAGAATAGGATTCATGTATCTTCTGTTGCTGAATCCTGTAGATTTTTTCCACCAAAAATGACCTATAGAACTATTGCCACTTATCCAAACCAAGTAAAGAAAGCACATTGTAATGAAAGAAAATTGCCACTTAGTCTTGGCAGTTTCTGCTGTCCCTGTACCCATCAGGTACCACTCCAGCAAAGCATGGATGCTGCTTGGACACACCAGTGATTGTTCATAGTTTCTTCAGCAGCAGTGGTTCTGTGCTCTTTGTCCCTGCCACAAGACGAGGTCCCTGGCTTGTCTTTGCTGCATATGTTTTAAATCAGATGTCAAATATAAACAGTTTTTTGCTCTTCCAATATCTGGCTACATTTGATGATTTGTCCCTTCTTTTTCTGTGTGTCCAGAGTGCTGTTGGAACATTTGGAAGTAGACGTCTACTGAAGGGCATAGACACTAATTAAAATTTCCCAGTTGTGGAACACAAATTGTAAGAAAAATTTTAAAACAGAATCACAAAGAGGAGAAGAAAAATTTCTACTGCAATTCTTTCTTCTAGTTTTCTATACAAGTTCAAAAATTATTTGCAATGCAACCCTCAAGTAAGGATTGTATATCTCAATGATTGACCAGGGAAGGCAACTAGATTCTGAGTGCAAAACCCTGAGTACCAGGACTTCAGAGATGTGTTGATCTGAATATGTAGCATCACTAACACAGGAGAATAAATACACTCAGACAGATAGTATGCAGAATATATTCATATTTATTTTCAAGTTAAGAAAGAATGCAGCAAAATTAATGTCCAGCTTTACATAGTCTGGACAAATCAGAACCGACTGCTGTTTAAACCCCAAGAAACATTTTTCAGTAAAAATGTAGTCAGAACAGATATATATATATTTTTATAATCTCAAAGAAACAGGATATTGGTGAATTTACTACATTTGTTTACAGAGTAAAAACTCCAAACCCGAGCCCCAGAAACCCTCAAAGCACCACATTCCATTTCTCTGAACATGCTTTCTTAATATTAATTTCAAACATTATATAGGCAGGAAAATTTAATTAAGGCCTAAACCCTGAATATTAAACAACACATAGTACTCAAATACATACTTTTTTTTTTAGTTCTAAACCTATTTGTTTGTAAGCAACTTGGAACAACACCAACAGACACCTATACACAGAAAACAAAAAATAGGGACCCAAGTATTTACTTAGTTTGGGACTAACACCACTTAACTTCTTTATTTTGGAAAGAAGTCTGAAAGAAGAGAGAATCTGCCTTTAAGGAAATGCCAGATTGAGTTTAAATTCTGGAAAAGTAAGAAAAGACACAGGGAAATGGAAGGTTGTGACAGGGTGCTGCTTGCTACACATGACACAGCTTTGGCTGAGAGACAACAGCCGAAGTTGCAAAGTCACTTTTAATCTTCATAAAAATCCATTGATACCCTTTCATACACAGGCAGGAAAAACGCAAGTTAGGGTAGATGTAAAAAGATGTGTGTTTAAGAAGTGGAATCAAAACTCTTAACTCACATGTTCCCTATTAAGGGAAAAATTCAGGCCCCAATCTTGCATCAAAAAGGTCCTCCTCTACCATTTGATTCAGGATCTTAGGTGCACAATGAGACTGAGTCCTTTCTAAAAAAATTTTCTAAAATAAATGAGTATTAATAAAATGTTTTTCTACTGTAGGTTTTTAATAATGTTAAAATATAAAAAGCTACACAAATATGAACACAGAAAACATTTTGGAACATACTAAAAATGTTACATTTGTTAAACTGCCATTGATGCTTAGAGGCATCCCAAATAGCCCAATATATGAGTTTTAAATATTAACTGGACATATATGTGAAACCCGATAGTCCATATCTCAAAGATTCTGCAGTATTAATTCTGTTGGATACATCTGGTCAAGATGTGGAAATTTTATGTAACTGTGTCTGCCTGTGTGACTGACATGCTGATGTGTGAAATCTGATGAATATTTTTAAAATTGTTTGGAAAAATTTTTTCTTTCTTTATTCTCCCAGCAGAAAATTCATCTACTATTTGCACACAGAATCATAAAAAAAACTTCAGCCACATCAGTCAACTGCATGGTTCTGGAAAGGTTATATTTTCATGGACTGCAGTCTTTCGAAATGGATTGGACTAACACCAATGGAATGGGTGACAGCATTTATTAAGTCTTCTGTCTTGGGTGAAATCCAGCCTGCTCTGCCAGCTTGTTTCACAATGACATCCTTGTTTTCAGGGCACTGATAAAAAGTCTACCTGCTGAGTGTGACACAAAGCATTTTTTAATATGAGAATATACTTTTTTTTGTCCTACTGCAGAAATTACTTGGAGTATTTCAATTTCCTCATATGTTAGATATAATTGCTGTTCCATTTAGCTGACAGATATGATTACATACATGATATAGGTTACCATAATTTCAGTGAAAATTTGGAAGAATTTAAACAGAGAGTTCATGTTTTTAATAAGTATTTTAATTGTTTGTTTATTTAGAAAGGAGACAAGTTTGGCTGATTTAGAGGAATAAATACTAAAGTTCACAGAATAAGTGAAAATAAAGAATAATTTGTACAATATATTCAATAAAGAAATGTGTTCCCATTTGCTAATTGAACTTTTGTTCACTTTAATAGTATAGAAAAATTTTTATTAAGCATTTGAAGTAGCTGTGGCTTAGACCACATTCAGTATTTACCCCTCAACTTCTACGGGAAGCCCTATAGAAAGACCAAAATGATTACACCACTTGGACAAAACTGGGAAAACAAAAAAAAAAAACAACAAAACTGGGAAAACAAAAATTCATCAGACACATCCTTCTAAAACCAACACCACACTGAAGGTTTAAAATTCTTCGGCATTTCAATACACGCCTGTTGGAATCCCTGACTGTAATCCAGGGGGAAGGCCTCCAAAGGACTCAGTCCTGTGGTATTCCAGGCCACAACTAGACCACAGAAACAAATTGAAGGCAAATGCTCCTCTTGAGGGGAAAATCTTCATTATCAAGGTGGAAATGCTTCATTTAGACACTTCTGGTTTGGTGAAACACTGCCAAATGCGAAGTGTTTTCTGATAGATTGAGACTGAGCGAAATCCCAGGTGACAAAACCTTCAGGATTCAAAAATCATACTGAATATGGATGACTCCTCCTAGCTCAGTGCAAGCTGTACCCTTTGTTTCTCATTTTGAAAGGCTTATATAGAAAAATGTCTTTAGCCTATTACTCCAGTGTTGCTTAAGGATGTCTCAATGTGAAGCAATTTAAAAAGTGTCTCTTTCTTCCTTACTATTGCATAAAAAGCCAGAAAATTTTGCCTTCTCACTGACATATATTAAGGATTTTGGTTCTCCTTCTCCTCCCCAATGAAAATGCTCACACATCTTCCTCAGAAACACTTTGTAGATATTTATAACTAGGAGAGACCTCTGTCCTCTCCACCTAATAAACTGAATATGCAGAATGCTCAGCACAAGTCATGAGCACGCAGTGTGTCCATGCAATGATCCATCCATCACCTAACGTAACTGGGGGTTTGTTATCACAAGCCTCAGCGTGCCCTCAGGCAGAGGGGAAGCAGCGTTGGCCTCCACAACGTCCTGGCTGGACGGCTCAGTGGAACAGGCATGAGATGGGTGCGTGCGCTGGCTCCTCCTCAGAGGAAGCACGTCGGGTGGCCGATGGATTAGGCCCGCGTCAGTCTGGAAGCAAAGAAGGTAGGAGGGGCCTCTGGTATGGGTTCCAACAGGTTTATTTGCAGGAGGGTCCAGGGACCAGAAGAGGCCCCAAGAAGCGCTGGGCACACCCTTTTATGGGGGGGGTGGAGCAAGGCGGGGAAAGGGAAAACAACCAGTGGGGTACAAACAGAGGGGAGGATACAATTTTTCAGAACAAATGGGGAAAACAGGGAGGCGGGAGTCACAACAGGGAACCAATTAACAAATAAGAAAGGGAGAACTTTCTGGAACAGTGGGAGGTAAATTAAGATTGGGAGCCACCCTGGGGGAGGTAACCTAGGTCTCAGTGATCTCTTCTGGTCTGCCTTCCGACCCACTGTCCTGGGTGGGGAAATCCACCCAGTGGATGGCCCTTGTTTGACTGACATTTGATGGTTTCAGCCCGAGAGCAGGCTGAGCCACCCCAACATCCATCCATCCATCCATCCATCCATCCATCCATCCATCCATCCATCCATCCATCTATCCATCCATCCATCCATTCATCCATCTATGCTCTGCAAAAGGGCAGGCTCCTGGCTCCTGATCACTGTGCTGCAAGTTTCAGATCTCATTGATTGCCCTAATGTCTTCCTGCAAAAATGCAAGGAAAATCCATATATCTTGCCCAAGAGCCATGGCATTTAATCTAACCTCAAGTCTCTCTCTAGTCTGTTCCTGTAATTGGAATGGTAGACCTTCTCCAATGACTGCTCCTTTCTGAATCACTCCCTCAGACAGTTTTCTTCTGCCTTCATATGTTTGGAAGAGTAGAAAATAATAAAAAGAAGCCTTCATTCTATGGAGTGGGTCCTTCAAACTCTAAATTCCATTTAAGAACAAGTCAATTTATCAACTATGCTTCACCTCTGGAAACTGGCAAATTGCAGCAAACCACAATTTTTCTTAATACTAAACTTTCAAAATCTGTTGCCTGTCTGAGTTCTTTTGGTCCCTCCAAGATTCTCTCTACCAAAAATGTGCATGATCAGGATATGATGAATGTGATCTAGTTATTAGTGCAGATGTCTTGAAGACAATAAACTGTTTCTAAAATTAATGCTTGAAAAGAGCAAATACAAATGAGCTATTTGGTGAACCTTTTTGGAACAGAAAATTGACCAAGTAACAATTTCTTCTTTTACCCTAAAGAGCTTCAATTACACCTGAAGAACATCAAACAACAAAGGTGTCTTCAAAGGCAATCAGGAATAGACATGTTTTTCCCTATAGCTATAAGTTAAGTTGGCCAAATACAAGTCAGTTCTGCAGCCAGGCAAATAAATGACACTGAGGAAACAGATGCTTAAACATTTTTCGACGTTGACAGTGATATTTATGGACAACCCATGATGGCAGCAGGGTGAATGGACATCTGCATGCATCTGCTTGTAGACAAAGGGCAGCTGTGGTGGAAAAAGGGAAGGAGCAGTGACTGGAAAACTTCTTTGAAAAATAATTTGAAGAAATGGAAAGGGAATCTGATGTGTATTTCAGGAAAGATACTGCTAACATGGTCTGTAACCTCTGCTGTTCAGAGAAAGTACCTGTCAAATAGATGGGAAAGTGGCCGTTGCTAACAGGCAGCTGCAAAGCAGAGGTTTTTTTTAAAAATAGCTAAGCTAACCACAGTCTCAGTCAAAAAGATAAATCTCCACATCTCATTGGAAAGTATTTAGCAATGTCAGTGCTTCTACAATGCCCTGATTTGTAAGAGAGATGTGTTTTATCAGTGCATTATGGAGGGAAGAAAGTTACAGAAGCACCTTTGGAAATGCTAGGAGCATGCAAATATCCCATGCAGTCACACCACAAAAAATCTAGCAGACAAAGCTGGCTAAAATTTGGTTATTAGATACCTCATATTCCATGTTAAAAATAAAAAGATGGTTTAGGATTCAAAATGTAGCATTAAATTACACAGGACTTCCACAGCTTTATTCAGATCACTTTGTCACTTGCATATCTCTCTATCTTTTCACTTTTCTTTCTCATTAGGCCTGTGTCTTGGGGTAACCTTATGATGTGTATCCCATATCGCTGCCTATGCCCAGAAATTAATTCCTGTGCCTTTCTATGCCTCTAAACTGAGCCTGAGAGGGGGAAGGAAAAAATTGAGCAAAACTTTTTCAAAGCAGTTTGCAGCTTGTTCAAGGTCACACACAGATAGCAATTTGTTTCCCAGCTGCGGCAGGGGAGGGAGGAAGCACCTGGCTTGCTGCTCCCAGGACAGATTTTTTTGGCCAGTGGTTCAGCTGCTTGGTTCTCTGGAGAGAGACTGAGAGTTGAATTTTTCCTTCCCTGGAATTTTGGGTTTTCCCCCTTTTCTACTGGACTGCTTTATTGCTGTAACATCAGAGCACATGGGGAGGACTTTCCAACGGGCACAGAGGGCCTGGCCCTGGGCCAAGCCCCAGCTCCAAGGAGACCAAAGGGAGGACTCTAACACTTTCCCAGGTTTTTCCTCCACAGTGAAAGATTTTATTAATTAGCATTATTTTCCTTTCCTGTGTGTTTGTTAAATAAATAGTTTTATCTTCTTCACTTTCCTTCGAGGAAAATTTATTTTTCCCGAAGCTGGTGGGGGAGGGGTGGTTGTGCCTTCTCTCAGAGGATATATCTCTAAATTTGGCCAAACTGGAACAGCCTGTCTTTTCCACTTATGTTATAATCTCTTTGTGACAGATGACATGTTTGTTCTTGTTTGAGATCTGGCACAATGGGGCTGCAATCTCTACCGCATTACACAGAACACAAATTATAATTTCAACCCTATCTCTTCTATTTACTTTTTCCTGTCTAATTGCACTTGATTGAAATCCTGCTAGTAAAAATACTGACTCAGACGAATAATGTCTTCATTTCACCACTCACTCTTTTTGTCTCACTGTCTGTGGCTATCTCAGTGGCCTTAAAACAAAAAACACAACCACACCAGACACACCACTATAAACGGATGTTTTCCCAACTCTCCTCCCTTCTCAAGAGTAGCTACTCCTTTCATATATATGATAATGTGAGGTAATCCATGCATTTGTTTCAATCTGAAGATATAACTCCACTAATTTTGGATTTCTTCTTATTCCTTCCCTGAAACCAGTCTGTGACATCTGTCATCCTGCCCAGTTGTTCGCAGGCTGCCCTACAGCTCTCAAGGCTTTAGTAACTTTTGCCCTATAAGGGGCCCCTCCAGGCACTCTGGCATTCCAGCTTTCCAGATATTGCCATTTCTACATTTTTCTGGTGATGAGATGTACCATGTAGAATCACAGAATTATAGAATGATCAAGGCTGGAAAAGACCTCTAAGATCATCGAGCCCAAACATTAACCCAGCACTACCGTGTTCACCACTAAACCATGTCCCCAAGAGCCACATTCACACATCTTTTGAACACTTCCAGGTATGGTGATTCCACCCTTTTCCAAGGTAGCTTGTTACAATGCCTGACAACCTTTTCAGTGAAAATATTTTTCTGAATATCCAATCTAAACATCCCCTGGTTCAATTTGAGGCCATTTCCTCTTGTCCTGTCTCTTGTTTCCTGGCAGAAGAGCCATTGTTCATTTTTCATTTAAAAAAATATGTCATCATTCATATTCCAAAAATTATCAAGAATCAAAGAGGATGTTTTACCCTTTTATATACAAATAAAGGAAAAAGAATGCATTATTATCTACAGCAAGGCATTACTTTTTCTCATTTCATATAAAGCAACCCAGAAAGGAGAAGAAAGCAAGTGTTTAAATTTTGGCTTGAAATTTTAAAAAAAGTATTTGTTTCTGTGCTTTATTGTTTATATTATGTGCTGAGTATTCATTTTCAAAGCATATGCTGGAAGAAAGCAAAACCAAATTTAAAAAAAAAAATGGTTCCTATGGATACAAAAGTTGCCATGAAAACAAAAGAAGTCTTGGGGTTGGAAGGAAAAATCTGATCTATCAGATTTTAAACTCTGCAGAACCAGAACACAGAGTGGAAAAAAAAAAAAAATCAGTGACAGACACTTTTGAAAATAATATTAAAAAGAAATGTCCTTGAAATTAATTAAAGGAGTAATACATCATCTTTACTTCAATATCTTCAAATGAAGACAATAACAATAAATAGTTGCATAAAAATTCAGAAGAATAGAAATATGGGGATTTAATGTTTAATAAAATATGTGCAAATATCTTTTATAGTAAATCCATCTTGCAGCAGTGGGAACTACCATAGTCCTTATTACAGCAAAAATATATGAAATTTTAAAAACAGGCAAAAAAAGACTCTTGAGAAATAAACAGATCATTCAAGCAAATATCTCAGTCTACAGTGTAATTGAAAAGTGAATATATTCTACTCAAAAATACATTCTTAAATCTGAAACTTCCCACTACTTTGTTCAACAGTTTTCTGACTAATTTTGTATAGTTCTGACTTCTCTATCATATGGCCAAGTACTTATGTACTTGTATGTGCTAATCTTTAATTACATGGGAATAGTCCAAGATTCAGCTGGTGGTTCCCCCCTGATTCCAATTATTCATATATTTTAAAAATATTTTGCTGACTGGTTACATCATCTGCTCTTTATAAAGCAAATATGAACTACAAATAATAAAATATACATATATGTTATGAAACAGGTCAAAGCATTTTCCCTGTTCCTTCTCCAATTCTAATTTCTCATCTAAAGCTGTGCACAGCCTATAACACTGTGTTCCCAGGAAAAAAAGCCTCTATCTATTAAGTGCTACCTCCAGAATCAGAGACTGTAAGTATGAAAAGTTTGTAATGTTATGTCTCTCATACATTTCTATCTCATAAGGATAATGTCTTTCTTCAGATGTTTGGAAACTGGGTCTCAAGGACTGGGAAAAGCTCAGGCTATCTCTTCACTGACTTCATAGTTACAAGACCCCTTTTCCTAATATTTGTGATAACAATATTTTATTAGCGTATGATGTTACAAGAATCTTTGAATGGTTATCTAAACCCACACATTTTCCAAGACAGAAAAACAACCAATTTCCATTTAAGCAATTTCAGACTTATGCAATGATGTTTCTATAGGTACCCCCCTCCCCCTTTTTTTCTAGGAATGGAAAACAACACTTGGTCATTCATTTTGGTTTATTCTCCTAGAAAAATCTAAGATGATTACAAACAGAAATTGAGCATTAGTATTATTACATTGTGTGCAGAACACTCTGCTTTTTACTTTGTTCTCTTGAACGTGTAATGTGTTTTTGGTGGTATGAACTGATTAGTTCTACCATAACACTTCAGTCAGCATTAGAAACTGATGTGCCCACAAAATCCTTCTCTTCTCCTTCAAACACTTTCCAACAATTTTTCCCTTTGACTAAACTGTACATTTATCCATTTATCCAAAGAACATTTTAATGTGAATAAAATGGAATTAGAAAATGTAAGCCTTTCTTTATTCTTATATATATTTCCTTTAATTCTGGACATATTTTTGAATGATTATACTCACCAGTTACTTAGACACTATGATGCAGCTGTGAGTTTACTACTTAATGGCACATTAAAAATCTTCTCTGGCTGTTGCTCCAGTATAATATTTCCCAGTGCCATATGATAACTACATGGTATTCCTGGAGCCTCATTAAATAGTTTAATGATGAGACATATAGATAAAACATTTTGTCAGACACACATTTATCTTACAGTATGCACATGTTCCTATAAATGAATGAAAAATGTTTTCCAGAAGACTATCATCCATTTGAAACAAGAAAGAATGAAGACTTTAGAGGAAAACTATATAGGGAAAAAAACCTGAGAAAAATAATACCTGAGTATCTTTTAATAATTAAAGTGATATAGTATTTTGAATGCAAAAATAAGATATAGTATAGTTATATTAATCTCTCATTCTGCTCATTAGCATTTAATTTTGCCATTTACCAGCAGTTCACAAGGTCTTCCAATTACTGAGATCAGACAAATAAATAACAGAAAGAGATTGATAAAGTCATTATCCTTCACCAATCCTTCCTTCCGCTCAGAGGAACCTGAGAATTTAGCAGTAGGAATCACAGGTACTGCACCTTTAATTTTCCTGCCGGGGAACTATGATCACTGGAACAATGAGAACTGATGGGTCCATTGGCCCTGAGTGTCATGCAGCAGCCTGGCTCTTAAAGGTATCTCCTAACACATGAAATTGAAGACTGCTGCAACCCCCAAATGAATCTTTCAATGAATGTAGGGCACACGGTTTGAGGTGGAGAATTCGGTGTCACAAATTATTTTCATCCCTCTTTTTTTGCATCCTGATCTACAAAGGAGACTTAAAATATACCTTCAAAAGATTAGTTCAGAAACCAGAAGTTATGCTCTAGATAAAAAAAACAGGGATTGAGAAAGAATATGATTCCAGAAAACATTTTTTTTTTTTTTTACAACTCACCACCAGCTGAGTTTTCCATTTTCTGAGGGCAACAGAAGTTATTGATATTGATTTACCTATATTTCTCATTTACTGGACAGAGGAAGTTTTCTGCTTTAACTTTTGTTAACATCTCACTGAAAGTATTTGTTAGCTTAATTAGGAAGACTCAGAAAAATTCTTTCAAATATATGTTGAAGATACCAGTTCTTGTATACCTTCATCCAAGTACACCAATGTAGTGCTTTGGTTGCACTGTGACTTGAGAAAAAAGGCAAACTTCTTGGGTTTTTTTCATTTTCTGTGACAGTTAGAAGCTGTTGAAATTTCCATATTTTCAAAGCAATCTGTAATTTTACTGCAGAGGATTTTTTCTAGTTGTTGCATTCTGTTTTATGTAAAAAAGATCCTTTGGTCATCCACTAAAAATGTTGCATCTAGGGAGAAAATTCAACATGCTAAAAACACCAAGGATATGATTTACAAATTGTACTCTCAAACTTCTGAAAAAGGGCTAAAGCCAGTGTCAATGTTCATTTAAAGTTTAAAGTAAGAAATTATACCAGTGCTTTTTTGTCTTCACTTTTGCAAAGAGAAGTTCATTTGAACACTTTTCCCCTGCTGCTATGCAGTGATGATGTAACCTGCAATGGTATGTTTTATCTACCTAATTTCTCTCTATATCCAGCTTCTAAGAAGTACTATAAACCCTGTTGAACTATCACCTGTTTTCTAGTTACCATTTAAAGAGATTTTCTACCTCATAAACTGATTTTTGATTGTATTGCAGTTTCAAGTGCTATTTCCATTGAAATAAAAGGTCAATGGTGCAGACTGCACAAATAGAAAATAGTCAGAAGTTTGTTAGAGAAACCAACCTTGTTTGCAATAAAACAGATATCCCATCCATGATTTCAAAATTTCACTTTTGTAGAAGTAATTTTCATTCACTGTTATTGCAGTTAGTCTTGACTCTCAAAAGAGATTTTGCTCAGGCAGCTGTTCTAATTCCTGTTTTGCAGCACAGGTCAAATAGCCATGGAGCAGATGGTCTTGAGACACAACAGCTGAAACCACACTCAGTTCTGACCTGGGGAACCCTCAGTTAGGCCGTATCCCTAATGTATCATCATCATCTTCCAGGATTTCATTTGAGATTAAAAATATTTCTGTGAAATTCTTTAATGGCAGAAACCCAAATGCCTAGCACCAGAATCATTCTGCACAGTGTAAAAAAATAGACCTATAATAACTGTCACTCATTCATTGATGCCAGAGTAACAATTAACAACCATAGTATAAGAAGAGAAAGTTTTCTCCTCTTGAATTAATAAAGCCTTTGTAACTCAAGTTCAGCTGGGGTAACTTTTTCATCAGTGATTTTTAAATTATAAAAAAAGAAATTGAAGACAGTATTACAAGCCTTCATGCTGCATGGAGTACATCCTGTGGCAAACATGAAAACAGTTGATTTCCTGTCATGATTTTGCTTATTGGGGCCAGTGGGTGCCAGTGTCCCTGGAGAGACACTTGTGCAACAGAGAAGGAATTGTGACCAGAATGGATCCCTGATATGGCTGCAGGGATCTGCCTTCAGTGGAGTTCTGCACATCCACTGTCCAGGAAAGAACACTTGTCCAGTGTTGACCAGCCAAGAACCTTATTCAAGCTTTTACGGTAAATAGACTACAGGAATAGGACCCACCACAGTCAGTGAAAACACAAGCAGGGTTATTCCTTCATGAAATGCTGTAGTGTGTATCTCCATCCTCCTCTTCACATAGAAAGTATCACAAGTTGACAATGTTACGTTCACTCTGCGGTCCTTGGAATGCCAAGTCTGAATTACGAGAGTCTGGAGGACTAAGACATATTTTGTATTGCATCATAGAATCATACAATAGTTTGGGTTGGAAGGGACCTTAAAGATCATCTAGTTACAACCCCCTGCCATGGGCAGGGACACTTCCCACTAGACTCTGTTAACTTTAACTAGTCCCTATTAACTTTAGGAACTTTATCTGAAACTCCTTTGTACCAACACAGCATTATTCATAAATTTTTCATTAAGTAGGAGAACACTCAATTCTAGTCTTACCCTTTTTTTTTTTTTTCATATTTCATGGTTTAACCCCAGCCAGCCACCAAGCCCCACTGGGTGAGACACTTGCTCACTCTCCCACCAGTGGTATCGAGAATCAGAAGGATAAAAGTGAGAAAACTTGTGGGTTGAGACAAAGACAGTTTGATAGGGAAAGCAAAAGCCATGCATACAAGCAAAGCAGATCAAGGAATTAACTCACTGTTTTCCATGGGCAGGCCGGTGTTGAGACATCTCCAGGAGAGCAGGGCCCCATCATGTATAACCATGACTTGGGAAGATAAATGCCATTGCTCCCACTGTCCTCTCCTTTCTCCTCTCCCTTCTCCACTTTCTATGCTGAGCATAATGTCATATGGGTTGGGATATCCCTTTTGTCAGTTTGGGTCACCTGTCCTGGCTGTGTCTCCTCCCAAACTCTGATTCACTCTCCCTGGTGTGACAGTGTGAAAAGCAGAAAAAGCCTTGGCTTTCTGTAAGCCCCACTCAGCAATAACAGGAACATCTCCGTATTATCAACCCTGTGTTCAGCACAAATCCAAAACACAGCCCCACACCAACCACTGGGAAGAAAATCAACTCTATCCCAGCCAAAACCAGCACACATATTCAATTAGCTAATTGTTGAGTGCACTCCATTTATACACAGGTTTAAATACTCCACTGTGCACATATTCATGATGGGAGAATATTATAATTACAAATTAAACTGCATCAGTCTTTCTTGAGGTATATTTTTCTTGCATCTTTCTAAGAGTCTTAGGATTTAGAAACTGTTCAGATCAGTAACAATTCAGAAACATTCAACTCTTTTTGTCCCTAATGAAATGTCTATCCCCTGTGCTACTTCTGCCAGGAAAGCTGAAGTAAGTATACATAGTGGCAGCAGGAAGTCATGTCAGTTAGGTTCATGTTGTTATTGCCATGAGAGCTAAACACTAAAACCAGCTTATCTTATTTACAAAACAGTTGCTCCCTGCTGAAATTTTAAAATGTAAGCTTAATTTTGCAGAAAAAGTAATTTTTTATTCACATTTCATACCACAGTATCACAATATTTTTCAATGGATAACACAGCATTCACTCTAGGAATAGTTCTAAAATTATTCTGTTAGTTGCATGACAATGAACCAGAGTAAATTATAAGAAACTAACAACAATTTCAATGCTAAACTTATAAGTCCAACTGCTTCATGGAAATGTGTTTAAATAAAAACTATTATTACTATTACGATGATGATGATGATGATGAAAACATATTCACCAGGTTCTTCAGATTCAGGTGATTCTTCTACTTCTTTCTGCATTTCATGTGATTGAAAATGTTGGCAGTATTTTGATGTCACCTTTGTGTTGTGTTCTCTTGCTAAATCTACCCTTGTTGACCTTGAGAACAAATGCTGATCAGAGAACCAAAGAATGGCTTGGGATGGAAGAGACCTTCAAAAGCCATCTAGTCCAACCCCCCTGCAACGAGACAACCATATCAGGTTGCTCAGAGCGTGGTCCAACCTGACCTTCAATGTTTCCAGGGATGGGGCAGCTCAAACCTCTCCAGGTAACCCATTCCAATGTTTCGCCCTCACTGTATATAATTCTTCCTTATATCTAATCTAAACCAACCATCCTTCAGTTTCACACCATCACCCCTTGTTCCATCCCTTCAGGCCCTAGTAAAAAGTCTGTCCCCATCCTTCTTATAAGCCTTGCTTAAGTACTGAAAGGATTCAAAAGGAAGGTAATGGCAAAGAACTGGGAGAAAAAAGATCTAGACAGAGCTTCTAAGTTATGGAAATATGCTCATGCATAATTCTGTTCAATTACAGCAACATTAAAATATCAATAACAAAGAATATAAACCATATTTACATTGGCAATACAATTAGTACTTGCTTTTAACTGTACACACAGCAGATTACAGCTAATTATATTCTCTTAAATGAGGAATATAAATACAAGCAATTTTGGTTATACGTTTACAAAATACTGTATTATATTAAATAGTGACCATAACAAGAGACATTTTTTGATTTTCCTGTTAGGAGGACACAAAATACAACTATGAACTAAATCAATATTAGCTAGGTAAGCCAAAAATTTAATTAATTAGAAGACAGCACATGTAAATTAAATCTGCAGTTACAGATTATTTTGTTCTGATGAATATATTAAGGCGATTTCTATTAAAAAAATTAAAGTGCAGTGTTTCTCCTTGCTATAGACCTAGATACAAATTCAATACTATACCCTTATAACAAGCTTTGGATGCTAAGAGTACAAAATTTCTGAAGCAATTAGTCATAGGATCTGATCTTAACAGCAGGACTTTAGACTGTATTCACAAATAATGGGATTTAATATAATTTCTTTATTCCTATCATCCAGTTTTCAGATTGACATGTTTCAGACGTGCATACAAAATACTGAACTCCAAACAGTAGAAATTGTTTGGAGGTTTGCATTTGTACCAAAGACATGCCATACACAGGGTCCTAATGGCAATCTAAACCCTGAGAGCTGCAGAGACTATTCAGTGTATCGTATTTCAACAAAAGTTATTTTCATCCACAGTTTACATTTTTATTCAGGTTAGAAAAATTACAGCTGCACTTGGTAACTGGTGAGGGATCTCTCCTTGCCCTTATCTTGACCCATGAGCCCTTTGTTATATTTTCTCTCACCTGTCCAGTTGATAAGGGGAGGGATAGAGCAGCTTTGGTGGGCACCTGGCACCCAGCCAGGGTCAACCCATCACGCTTTGGAATTTTGATTTCTGCCTTTTTTAAGCTAAGTTTATTTTGCTCATGAATTAACCAGGGTTCTTCCCCATAATATAATGATTGAGAGGTGTGTTTGAAAATGGATTGAACATCATCCTCTGGCTCAGAAGTATCACATACACGAAAGGATGGCTTGACTAGCTACCTTGCTTTCTTCTGTCAGAGAAATACTTCTGAACAATTCACAGTCAGCACAGTGCAGTTCTATATGTTGGTTTCTTAAAGGGAAGATGTGGGTCATGAGTAGAAAAATAGGATGTAGAAAGAAAAACTGCAGTGTTTCTCCACACAATGCTAGTAGATGTATTGTGCCAGGTAGCATGCCTTAGAGTTAGCCCTGGAACAAAGGATTCAATGTTTCAGCTGAAATAAAATGTTAAAATTTTACAATTTCGACATTATATAAGATTAATATTAAAACCAAGAAGAAAAATTGTAGGTTTTCTTTAGCATGATTTCACCTGGGTAAAGTTTTAGGTTTGTTTCAAATTTGTTGTGACCAGTTTTTGTTCTTATATTAACACTCATGTAGCCCACTTACTTTTGCAGCTATATTCTTCCCCTCTCCCCGCAAACATGACTTTAAAATAGCCTGAAAATATACTATATATTCCATACAGGACATGAACCCACTAAAGTAGGATAAGTTTCTTACGTCCATATGAGAGTTAAAAATTATTTGCAGAAGTATTTAATGGCTCTGAGCTCCACTTTGCAGAAGCTGCAGAGATTTGTCGTGTTATCCAAACCAAGAGGATTGGACACACCTGCTCATCTGTTCCAGCCTGGAGATCGGGTTTACATCAAGTGGTGGCTGAGGAACTCTCTGCCAAGACTTATACTGGGCTGTGTTTTCCTCATATGAAATTCCCTCTATGGTTGCAGCAGCCTCAGAAGATATGTAGCAGGAAAAACATTTCCCATTCCAGTTCTTACAAGTAAATTAGGTATGGTCATGAGAGGCTGCAGGAGTGATGAACAGCAAAATTTAGTGCTTTGTCAGCAAAGCTTCAATAATTACTTTCAGTATCACTAGATAACAAAAGTTGTCAATCTGAATTATTTAAATTTATCCCTTTATTTTATGAAATGCACACTTATTGTATTTATGAGTGTTACAGCGGGGATTACTGTAACTCGCATATATCAAACCAGGAGTCCCATGGAAAAGAAATATATCTATGGACAGATTCTTGATAGATGTTTCAGAGATGTTTATTTCTCCAGCCGCATGGCCGGGGCTCTCTCAGGAACTCCTCAACCACGGGACCCGACCGTCCCTGCCCGCGCCGGGGAACACAAACCAACCAATGGGGAATGAGGCTGAGCAGGGGCAGGGAAACCCCGTGCCTCCCTCAGGGCTCCATGGCAGGGGAGGGACCCCAACATCTCACCCGTTTTATTTTAATAAAAGGAGAATGAAGACAACTGGATAAACATAACAGGGACAGTTTCAAAACAAAACAAGCCACCCTCCTGAGTCTTTAAATGTCCAAACAGATTCTCTGGAACATATTAGGGCTGATAGAAGGGAGACAGAACTCTCTGAGCATGCTTTGTGGGGAAACTGAGGCAGGAGAGTGTTTAATTTCTTCCCTCCCCCTTTTCATCCCCCCATTGGCATCGGAGAGGAATTGTAAGGAAATGGAATTGTATAGGGAAGCCATGGGGTGAAAAATGGATTAGGAATAAACTGGGGATAGGGTAAACTTAGGAAAGGGTTCATATTGGGTATAGGGTAAAAGGGGAAATGAGGCTGTGGGTAGGGAAATTGCTGGAGTGGATATTGTTTATAATTTTGTGCATAATGGCTGCCTTTGACGGGAATACCCCCAGGCCCAGTAACATTCGCTGCTTGTAAACCCTTCTTTCCTTGCACTATATCAAATTGAACAACTTCCCCATCTCCTACACTTTGCAGGTAATTTTTAGGGTTATTCCTTTTAATGGCAGTTCTATGGATGAATAAATCTTCCCCTGTATCATCTCGTGTTATAAATCCATAGTTGTTTTTTACATTGTACCATTTCACAGTTCCTGTGACTTTCGTTGCTAGAACGTCTCCCATCACATGCTTGCGTGTTTGTCGTGGGTGCCGGTCCCGCGTGGCCGCCGGTCCCGCGTGGCCGCCGTCTTGCTGACTCCGACGTCTCGGTCAGGCCCCCGCGTTGCGGCCGCTCTGCGCTCTCTGCACGGCCCCGCTCCAGCGCGTGTCTGGGCTCTGCGCGGCCCCGCGCTGCCATCGCCACCGGCCCCGTGCCCTGCGAGTGGTTCCGCTCCGCAAACTCCACGCTGCTTTGAGAGCGGCCCCGTTCCGGCTCGGCGCTGCGCTGCGCGGCTTCTCGTGTCGCTGTGGAAACCGCCGCTTCCCCCTCCACAGGGCTCTCCGAGCCAGTCGCTCAGAGCGGCCTGCCACGCCGAGCCCCGGTTCCTGGCTGCTCGTGGCCCACAGCACCCGTGGCGCCTGCGGCGTCGCTCCCTCACTCGCGGTCGGGTGGCTGGGGACCCCGAGACAGGGATGGGGTCCGCGATAAGGCGCGCGCTCCCGAGGGGGCCGGGCGCATCCAGCGCAGGCACCTCCACCGGCACGGCTGCAGTCATGCGCTCCCGGGATGGCGGCCGCGCGGTCTCGGCCACGGGAGAAGTATGATCTTCTGCTTTAGGGGTAATGGGACCATACAAATGCTCTTCAAGAGCATCCCTGATTATAAGGTATGAACGGAAATCTTCGCTTTGATCCCATACCTTATCCCAGATCTCGTACCAGAAACACCCCTGACAAGATTCAGGAGGTTCGATATCAAAAAGTAAGTCTCGAGAAATATAGGGGAACCTTTTGAAAAGCCACATAAAGAAGTGTTCTACATCTCCCGGTTGCATTACTTTTTTGTTTTGTTGTTCAAGGATTCCTTTTACTTCTAGATACATTTTTTTCTGTGGCTCAGAGAGCCCCATTTCCCACGATTCTTCCATAGTCCAGAGAGAATATCCAAACCAAGATGAGAAGAGAGAGGCCTAGAGTTGTTTTTTACTCACGAATTTCCTCAGGGATCGGTGTCTTGCCCGCATTCTTCCACCAGTTGTTACAGTGGGGATTACTGTAACTTGCATATATCAAACCAGGAGTCCCGTGGAAAAGAAATATATCTATGGACAGATTCTTGATAGATGTTTCAGAGATGTTTATTTCTCCAGCCGCATGGCCGGGGCTCTCTCAGGAACTCCTCAACCACGGGACCCGACCGTCCCTGCCCGCGCCGGGGAACACAAACCAACCAATGGGGAACGAGGCTGAGCAGGGGCAGGGAAACCCCGTGCCTCCCTCAGGGCTCCATGGCAGGGGAGGGACCCCAACATATGAGTGTGCGTGTACATGGACAGATAATTTCTGTCAGTGTTTTATTCTATGAATAGTAAGCTAATTCAGACAATTACAGCAATTCAGAGGCCAGCATATGATAAATTGAAATATGTTTAAAATGCAGTTTTCTTTATAATACAGACATTTTAGCAAGTCTACTCTAAGTGTTTCAATATCTTGATTTTACTTTCCATTGCCCCTAGCAACACAGGGTTTGAGAGACACAGAAAAGACTTTTTGAAAGACAGGAATGTTTAAAGTAGGAAATCTGCGATGATTTTACCTTCTAAATGTTTATTAGGGTTCTATTTCACAGTTCAGTCTTACAAATTCTTTATTGAGGAAGATAGCAAAAGCTGATGTATTTTAAACCTCTTGACCTGATGGGTAATCCCACTACAACAGGACACAAAAAGAATAGCCCTGCCCAGCATGGGCAGTGCTACCCCTGTCGTCATTGTAAACTCAGGAGTAAAACGAATGCAAAAAGTGGTCAGAAAGAGGGCTCACCCGCCTTTTTATCTTTTGCGAGTACACTGAATGGCATCAAGCCAAAATCTGGCAACGTGTTAGTATTAAACAGTGTACTTAGCTGGGTACCAGCATGCAAGCCTAGGTTGTGGTCCTGTGTAATTTTCTAGAATAGTTGAAGGCTTTGAGGAAGGCTGAATAAGTTCACATTCAGGACATAGAAGAAGACAGTCATGTAACAGCTTATTTCCTGAAAAAGGAGGTAGAAAATTCTCTCTCGAAGGCAAAGTTGTCAAGGATCTGATACAGTCTTCAATGTGGGCAGATCAAGCTGAAGTTAGGAAATTCAAACAAATGTAGATCATACAGAGGTATTTTACTGAGAGGTAAAAGACACAAACAGTAAGGCAGAGAAAACTGAGCTTCATTGAAAGGTGTAGAGAGACTCATCTCCAAACAGGTCATATTCTTTCCCTGTGAGGCAGTTCCTAAATCGATCAAGGAAATCTCTTACCCACTATGGTAGCAACAACCTGCATATGCAGGTGTTATGGGTCATGGCAATATAGTGGGCACATACTATGATTATAGTCATAATTTTTTCATATACTTACCAAGATAAAGTTCTGGCCTGCCATTAAAGTCATGCTGTGCTCTCCCTGATCTTTTTGCCCATTTTTACAAACCAATTACTCTCTGTTTCTGATTAACCATTGTTTGTGTTCAGCACAGCTTCCAAACTTCCCAAGGTCTTTTTGAACTAGAAATTTAATTGGAGAAAAATGTCTACTAAACACTAATTAGTGTGGAGGGCAATCTGAAAGAAACCTCAGTGAGATAAGTCACTTTCACCTCGAAGTGATTAATTATTTTCATGTCTAAAAGCCCATAATTGGACACACACAATAAACCTGTTTAGATATTTTGTCTTATGTTTTTCATATAAACTGACACAATGCAAGAGCTGTGAAAGGTGCTTTCCTCAGAATGCTAGACACCCAGCAAAGGAAGAGAGTATTGCATTGCATTAGACAAGGAATTATTTAAAAAACAGTTGAAAGCAAGAGATGGCTTCTAGTATTACAAAACAAAACATACATATGTACAGAAGTTTAATTGTGGCGATGCAAGGTTTTTATTGTATTTTCATATGCTTTCTGCACCCCAGTGGTTCATCCCTACCTTCCCCACTCCTACTCCCAGTTGGTTTGCCCCAGACCCAAGCCGCTCCCCCGGTGCTCCCTGTATGGTTGTTCTCCTCCCCTTGTTCTGGCTCTTTCCCTATCAATCACCCAAACCCCTCCTGTTGTTCCCGAAGGTTCGATGTCCACCACCTGAGCCCTCCCTTATATGGCCCCCGTCAGCCCCCCGAGATCCTGCCCCCTTGGATACCTCCCCTCTTGGAAATCCCCTAAACCTCGACGCCCCATTGGGGCATGTGACCCCTCTCCATCCACCCACCAAGACCATTGGACCAGATGTGAGTCCATCCCTCCAGCATCCCTCCCTCCTAATCCGCTTATTGGTCCCTGGTGGGTTTACTCCCCTTGTTCACACCCCCTTTGTAAGGCACGGGCGTGTTGCAGGCGGGGCTTGTCCTCTGTGGAGACCCTTCAATAAAGTTGGATTACCCCCCGGGGCAAGCCTCCTCACTACTTTTTATCTCTCCCTTCGTCGGGGGTTGCTGGCTGCTACAGTGTCTGGAGCCGGTGCTCCGCAGGGTGGAGCAGAGGCTTCAGAGGAGCAGCTTTAAAGCTCCGTGCCTCCAGCTGCTCCCCACTCCTGCCACGCACCGCTGGAGCCAGCCTGGGCAGTAGATAGCAGCGGTCAATGTGACAATGAAGATCCTAACAACTATCCCCAGTAAAGGGGGAGAACAGAGGGAGTTCTGAATGTAAGAATAAGGTGTATTCTGTCCTCCCCATCCTGCAAGAAGACTCAGCTAATACAATCTTGGAAGAGTAGAGAAAGTAAAAGAAATCTCTGAAACCTATATGATAATCTGGAGGGAAATAGCAGCAGGGTTATACGAAGTAGAGACTTCCAATATCTAATCTTCTATAAGGTGACATTATTTCTTCCATTTCTTTGACCATAGAACTTAAGTTTCTGACTCTGTTGACTACTTTGAATTTGATAAATGAATTCACATTTTATTGTGTCCTGACTCCAATGAAATTTGATTTAAGGTATCTTCATTCCTAAAGAACTTGCAGCCCTAGTCAGTTGCTGTTTCTCACTGTTCCTTTTTCTTAAATTGATATTGTTAATAGGTAACAAGAACAAAACATCACTGCAACCGGAAGACAATCTGCAGTGAACTTGCTGTACAAAATCCCCACAAAATAATTTGAAGTACTGGAATATAGTATTATGTTGCATGAATCAGAAGGGCAAAGTAAGGCTCTCTAAGTAGCCCCCCCAGGAAGAATATTTTTTATCATGCTAATGCTTTCTAAATGTCAGGGAAGAATATAAACACACACACACACACACACACATATATATATATTTATCTGTTAATTTAAATTACAAAATTGTAAAACTTTACTGAAGAACTGTCACTCTTCTCTAGCTTTTTATAGATAGGAAAGTAAATATTTGCCTTTTGGGTGGTCCAACATTTTCCCATTGCGACGGAACATAATTTTCTGCAACAGTTTTTGCTTCATGTACACTTGTGATTATGTGTTTACACTTCATTCTCTGTTCCAGAATTTTGCTTTTTATGCTTGCAAGACTCTTAAACACTTTCGTTGGAAATAAAAGCCAGCAATCAACTTGTTATGAATTCATTTGTAGCTAAAAGGAGTAAACAAAAAGTTTCACACTAATATCTTTTTGCTATGAAACTCTTGTCTCGGAATTTAAACTGTTTGCAAGAGCATGATTTTTTATGTCAGATCAGTACATATATTTGTGAGCTTTCAGAACTCAGTTTGTAATTAATTGTTCTTAAATAAAACCTTTTGAAATTTAAACAGAAACTAAAAAAGAGGCATTGAGAAAAACCATATAGTGCCATAAAATTCCATCTTATATTTGACTAATTTGAACTAGTAAATTTCTTGTCTACATTTTTCCACGTCTAAGTGTTATGTGGCTTTAGAGATTAGTTCTTAAAGTCCTTGTTACAATCTTAAAAAGCTCTTAAGCATAATTTCAGAAGACATAACTTGCTGGTTTTTACTTCATTTGTTTCATAAGTATTTCTCTGATATTTGCCATTTATTCAACACAAAAATTTACAGCTTTTATCAAAGTGTGATTTTATGTTTTTCATTCAAATGCAATTTGTGAATAAACACCTGGACTGAGATGCCAGCTCCAAGAAAAAACTGTAAAGACCTAACTAGGGATAAAATTTCTGCTGGAAGGAAAGAGTGTCTTTCAAATTATAAATTTATTATGACTTTCATTCTGGTGAGAAATTTAATGGAATAAAAACAATTTGCCTGGTATTTGGCATACCTGGAAGCAGAATAAATTTTTCTCTTGAACATGAAATACAGAGAGCACAGAAGATTGATAAGAAGTTTAGTTGCACTGTAGATGAGTCCATTTTTAACTTTGTGCAGAATTAATTTTCTTCTTTCCTGAACACTCACAAGCTTTCAAGAACAGAAAGAGAACATATATTATTTCCATGAAATTATTTTTAAAAAGATTTATCTCTGCAACTGCCCAAGTAGCAAGGTTTTTAAAGTTTTTTTCCAACCTAAATGATTCTGTGATTCCATGATTTAATTCCTCACAGGAAGCAGGCCCAAAAATTAAGTTCAATTTAGCTTCTAAACATACACGACCTGTCACGTAAAACAGTTGAGTTTCTAAAGTACTGGGAAGCCAATATAGAATGGCAAAAGTGTAACTGCAGAAGATTAGTAACAACTAATTAATTTGTATAATAAGTTATAGCATATGCTATCAACTTGGAGGCTAATCATGCTAATGCTAATCGTGCACATTTTAACACTGTATTACAGTTGTAAATCACTGCATTTTTGCAAGAGTCTGTGAAATAATAGTTAATAACTATTTCTGCGGAGTACAGAAGAAAAGAAGAAAACAAAGAAGAAAAGAAGAAATTTCTTTCAGGAGAACACTGTGACTATTTCTTGGCTTACTCCTTCCTGATTCTGAGCAGAGATTCTACATGCAGAAGCAAAACCTCTTAATTCAGCTCTCATATACCTCGAGTAACCATCACGGCCATTTGGATTCCCTTTGGACTCATGCACTACAGGGTTATTCTACTGGTATGGCATCCAAGTTCACTTGGATGGCAATAAAGATCATCTTGGGCTGTCACAATCATCAAAAGCTGAGGAACTGTCTGCCAAGACTTACACTAGGCTGTGTTTCCCTCATATGAAATTCCCTCTATGGTTGCAGCAGCCTCAGAAGACATGTAGCGGGAAAAAAATTTCCTGTTCCAGTTCTTACAAGTAAATTAGATATGGTCATGAGAGGCTGCAGGAGTGATGAACAGCAAAATTTAGTGCTTTGTCAGACTATTCGTATTTTCTTACAGACCTGTGGTCTATGTCAATTAGAATCTTGTTAGCATTTAACGAGAGTTAAATGACAAGATCCATTCTTTTTAATCATTGCTCTCTTTTCCAAACTAAGAGAAATACTCCCAGCAGCTTACATTCCACTCAGCAAACTTCTCTGGAAGAGGAGAAGAATCTGAGACAATGGATAATTCCTCATTGTCGTTTATTTGCATGGTATGTTCATACGTATTTTCAGTAAATTTATTATGGTCGAAATTCATGAAGATCAATTTCAAAACCCTCCCTAAAGGCTTTTTTGGGTGGGTAACAAGTCCAGTGAACGTACCCATATCCATATATGTAGCTTTTTTCAGCTGTTTTGTTTGTTTCCTTATGAAGTGTTCTAAGTTGCTGTCACAACATGTAAATTAGAAACCTTTTAACTTCCAACTCCTCTGATCTCTATTAGTCTTGTGAGACTTTCCAAGTCTTATTTAAATAAAATCCTTTTCAGTTTGGAGGTACAATACATTTGTAATTCATTCTTCTGCTCTTCTTCATCTCTGTTATCCTTCTAAGAAGCAATCTAAAATTTCCGTTACACAATTTTCTAGAGCTAAATTAACTTACAGAAATATATCCTTAGGTAAAATATGGATAATGATATTCATCAGCTTTGTAAACCACTTGAGATCTTCAGATGGAAAACAGGAAAATACCAGATAAGTAAATATTATCATAATAAGCATAATTTTCATACAAACCAACAACCATAATGTAAATCAGATGCATTGTCAAGAGAAGTAAACATAAATAGCCTCCCAAACATATTATTAACTCTAACCTACAGATGGTAGTTATTTGAAAAGTGGTAAGGAGAATATATACTCAAAGAAAAACATGCTGAAAGTTTAATCATTAAAAAAAAAAGAAAGAAAATATATTCTTGGTAGACTGCTTTCTAAACTTAGCAATTTTTTCTGACAAAAGAAGAAAGAATATTAATAAGCTCTACAATTATTTGTTCACTGTCGGAAGCCGTGGCGGGACGGGGAGCTCGGATCCCCGGCGGGAGGAGACGAACAGACGCCAAACCAATATGGTTGAAAAATGCACTCCGATTTATTAGCAGTCTAAAGCCACTTATATCGTATACCAGTTTATTAGCTCCTAAGTGGCTTAACACTTATCGGGACATATTTCTATTTCTACACAATTGGACTACATTGGCAGTTTTCCGCTGTCTTGTTATGTTCAAAAGAATTTTGCCCTTGCCTCCCTTATACTCCTAGATATCACACCTGCAAGTACGGTACTCCCTGAAATTTCTCAGGCTGAAACTGTTTAGCTTTACCCAGAGACTTTCCCACGGAAAGTGTCTCACACACACAAGCCTAAAAACCTCCAGCTCAATAGCTTGCACAGTTCTTTTATTGATCCCAATAATTCTATTCTCCAACAGTTCACTACTGTGTCTAAATGGGCAATAAGTAAAACAATCAGTTAATTGAACTTCCAGTGTTTATCTTTCATTGAGTCATCATTCTATCATGGGGCTAAAATATCTCCCTGAGTATAGCAATGTTTGTCATGACTTCCTAAAAATTACAGTTCAAAAATGTAGTCTTTTTTGGTTCTAACTTGTGCAACATAGTGTGGAATTCTGCGGACAAGGTTGTTAGTGTAATGATCTCATTTTTTGATACTATTTAGCTCATTACCAGTCTTTAAAATAAATAAAAGTAAGGAATTAATATTGATGCTGAAATACATTCTGTGTGACTAGAGATCCACCTTTATTCCCTTATTCTTGTCTAGTCTCAATTTTTAGGTGGCTTCTCAAGGCATCAGCTACCAACCCAAACTGTTCTATAATTCTATAATTCTTTGATGATTATATGTTTTTCCCAAAATTTACTTAATACG
Organism: Aphelocoma coerulescens; assembly: GCF_041296385.1. NCBI lineage: Eukaryota > Metazoa > Chordata > Aves > Passeriformes > Corvidae > Aphelocoma > Aphelocoma coerulescens. Next base: position 1,788,321 of record NW_027184064.1, on the reverse strand, counting down.
TATGCTGTGATATTGCTTGCCCAAACAATTATTTTCTAGTTTAAAATGGAATATAAAGGAAAAAATATCAGAGATATCAGCTAATAATTATTTGGTTTGGGGTGATTTTATGATGATACTCTATTCCCTGATCATCTGTCTTAAGCCCACTGTAGTGGGTTGAAACTGAGTTGATGGACAAGTTGCTGATCCAATAGTGCTTCTCACAATTTTGCATATTTAAAGACAGCACAAGCGCAAGAAGTTCCTTTTGTTTATGGCTCTCCTGCTGGGAGGTGGGGGGAGGCCTCCGGGCCCTTCCCCCCTCTTCCCCCTCCCTTTCCCTGGTGCAGCGGCATAGACTCCCAGGTCACTGTGGAGGAGCCGTCCCAGAGCTGCAGGCAGCTGACAAACAGCCATGGACTGTCGCACCGCTGAAACCACCCGGCGTGGCTTCTGGAGACCAGCAGGGCTTCCCCTCCTCCTCCCCATGGCTGGCGCGGCCCCGCACGGACCTGGCAGGAGCTGCCGGAACCTTTCTGCGGCCGGCATAGCTTGTAGTGAGCCGAAGAGGACACCATGCAGCCAGCAGCATGCAAGGGAGCAAGGCTTTCCACAGTGTAAAGAAATCCCAAGCAAGATCATTTTCTTAACATGGAGGTTTCAAGGTCAAAAAGAAAAAGTAAGTCATGGAGAATGTAAGAACATAGTCAAGATGGTGGCAGGGAAAAAGAGGTGGGAGCATGCCCAGCATGAAGCTCAAAAATGCTTTCTGCAGGCTGTGGTAAAAAACTGTAATGTCATAAACTGTATGTCTCTTTGGAATCCATTTTTGAAGTACATAGGGAGATGAGAAATTCACGTGCAGCTTATGAAGGTGTGTGAAGTGCCTATGCCAGGTTATATAGGAGCAGTGAAAAGCTTTTAGAGATTTTGTGGAGAGCCTTTGTTTTCAAGACAGAATAACTCATCTTTGAAAAGACTAAAACCCTGTGTCTATTGGGCCCATGACTGCAGCATAAATAGACTGTGGGATTTTCATGGGAGAGATGTTTTTTCAAATCAGCAGATTTGTTTACGGGCGGGACTGTTGCAGGTAACAGTCTGGAAACCACATTAAGCAGAAAAAGCTTTTTCCTTAAATATTGGAAAAACTTTTAAGAACTGTAACACTGACCAAATCCCATGTATTATTATCCTTTGTGCGAGTTGGGTAAAAAGAGTGGAGTGCTGGAAGACAGGGGAGTTTAGCTTTAATTTCTTATTACTTCTTTTTACCTTTAATTCTGTTAGCAATAAACTTTCTTTATATTGTAATTGCTCACATGTGTGCCTGTGTTGCTTTGCAGTCCTCCGGTTTTCTTCAATATTCTTTAATTTCCCCTTATAAAAAATAAGAGATTTTGTGGGGTTTGGTGCCTAGCCAGCTTAAACCATGACACACACAAATGGTTGCTGTAGCTTTGAGGTGCGGCCAGGGGAGGGAGCCCTGGGGCTCTTGTGTGGGCTTTTTCAAAGCCTCACTCCCAGGCATCCTTGGTGTCATGCAGACTGCTTCCTTTCTTTGCTTAGCTAGCTTGGCTTTTTGTTAGCTTAGGCAAGAAGTTTTTTTTCCTTTCCCTGGCCTTGGAGACTGCAGCAGCAATCCTTCAGCTGCTGTGGAGGCCAACAGGCCTGCCAATTCAGAGACCTCAAAGGTCCCCTGGATTAACCCCCAATGGGAGACTTTCTCCCATTCAAATATCAAAGAGCTGTGCAAAGCACAGAAAGAGTTTGGGAGGGAGAGTACTTATTTTAAAAGCCCCCTTCAAGCAACTTTTTCTACTAATATGTTAGTACCCCATGACATCTTGTCGTGCCTCCTCCTCCCCACAGAATTTAAACTGTGGGAGAGAGAGTGGAAAAGGTTGCTTAAAGGTCTCCTCCCAGCTCTTAATGAAAATTATGCTGAGGTGACCTTTGACCACCTGTGCAGCGAAGGTGAGATGGCCAAGCCTCAAGATCAGGCCAAGCAGATTCCGGCACCGGTGCTAGCTGCCATGAAAGGAGCCGCAGAGAAGGCATGGCTTTTAATGCCTTCTGAAACCCCCAGTCCCAGCTTTGTGTCGATTAAACAGGCCACCACCAAATTGTTTATATGTTTCGTGGAGAGGCTGAGGCTAGTGGTGGAGAAGCAAATTAGTGATCCAAAGGCCCAAGATGAGTTGCTTTGCCAATTGGCAAATGAGGTTAGCAAGCGAATCATCTTGCGTCTCCCATTCCACCCTGCTCCCACCCTAGATCTCATGATAGAGGCCTGCACGAAGCTGGCAACATTTGAAAACACAAAGAAAAAAGGGGGAATAGGAGGAGCAGTAAGAACCATGGAAGTGATGCCAACCCAAGCGATGCCAGCCCAACCAAGTGGTACACCAAGGCAAGGCACACCAGTCATCTGCCACAGGTGTGGAAAACGAGGCCATATAGTGTGGATGCTAGCAAGGGCTAGCAGAGGAATTTTCCTGTGAAACTTTCCTTTCTCATAAGAAAGCAGTTAGAGAAATCCAGCTTCTCACAGCTTCTCTGTGAAAGCTTTCGTTCTCATGCGAACTGGATGGACAACAGTTTGAGAGAATGTAAAGCATTTCTGCACCTACAAGTTGTTGTGAGAACACTAGAATTGTTTTCAGTCTTGTGAGAATGATATTTGGAAATGGGTGTTTTACTGCTCAGCCTACCACCTTGAGAGGTGGTGAGTCAATAGGCCAATAATGTAATTTCTCTTTTGCGAACCATGCTATAAAAAGTATGGGTGATTAAACAAGGTCGCTTTGGCCATATTTTTTTACCTGGACTTGTGTCGTGATTTTGCCATTCTCAGGGGATAACAGCGACAATATAGCCAGGCAATGTAGGGCACCAGCCCCTATAAACCAAGCCATCAAGCCTGTTTCCACAGACTGCCACTCCATGCAGCCTCAGGGAAATTGAAGGGTCAGCACATGGTGGCTCCGTGCAACAACTCAAATGGAACCATCGAAGATCACGATGGTCTGGCCCAACCACGAACTGTTACTGGACTTGGCATTCCTTTGACTGCCAACCAAGGCCTCTACCTCCTTTTACATGCATAGTTGTAAATTGTGAGCGTTACACACCAGACATGCAACTGTTTATACATGGCACCACAACTGACACACCCTGCGGACTTGAAATCATGCCCATTGCCAGCAGAGCGGACACCACAGGGGCACTACAAATCCAGGTGAGATGCATTGCACCTCTATTCTTTATACCATCGGGTTGTGTCCTTACCTGAGCCACCGGCCTACCACAGTCCCCTCAGGAACATTATCCATGGGATGGGTCAAGCGGGTGAGGGGGGACAGACCCATGATGGAGTGCAAAATGCATCTCGATGACAGTAGTGTCAATGTGAGAGGCATGGTCAACACAGGTGCAGACATGACGGTCATTTCTAAGACCCAGTGGCCGTCACGTTGGGAGTTGCAGCCCACAGGTGGAGTTGTCAAGGGCATAGGTGGATCTACAGCAAAAATTAGCAAAGATGTCATGCAAGTAGAGGGACTGATGGGCAGTTGGCAACCATACACCCATATGTTATCGATTCCAGTTTTACATTGTGGGGTAGGGACCTCAATGTCACAATAGGGCGCATGAGTAGAGATACCTGCAAAACAGCAGGATTTTTAATTGGGGCCACTGTGGAGCGCCCAACCCAAGCGCTCCATTGCAAAACTGATTTGCCCGCTTGGGTTGATCAGTGGCCCCTATCTGAGGAAAAATTAAAGGTGGTCAGTCAGCTTGTGGATGAGCAGCTGGCCAAAGGGAACATAGCACCTACCAACTCCCCTTGGAACTCCCCGGTATTTGTTATTCACAAACTGGGTAGAGACAAATAGTGGCTCCTCCACAACCTGAGAAAAATTAATGATGTCATTGTTGACGTGGGACCCCTACAACCTGGAATGCCCTCTCCTGCGATGCTTCCCCAACACTGGAAGCTCATTACCATTACCATAAAGGACTGCTTTTTTCAGATCCCATTCCACCCTGATGACACACCTCGGTTTGCTTTCTCGGTTCCATTGATAAACCGAGAAGCTCCCATGCGGCGCTACCATTGGAAGGTCCTTCCTCAGGGCATGATCTGGCAATGGTATGTAGACCACATCCTGTCACCTGTACGCCATGCTGCCTCAGGGGCCATCCTCCTTCACTACATGGACAATGTCCTCATTTGTGCTCCTGATGACAATAGCCTGGAGTGGGTCTTCAAAAAGGAGACAGAGGTCCTAAGGGTACATGGGTTCAAACTCCAGGAGGAGAAAATCCAGCGTGTCTACCCCTGGAAGTACCTTGGCCTCAGGATCCGTGAGACAACTATCGTTCCCCAGCCCATCAAACTAATTGATAATCCCAAGACTTTGCAGGAGCTGCACCAGCTGTGTGGGTCCATCAACTGGGTGAGGGATCTTCACTGAAGACCTCGCACCACTCTTCAACCTGCTTTGTGGAGACCGAGACCTGAAGTAGCCAAGGACCCTCACAACAGAAGGCAAGACATCGCTTCTAAAGGTGCAGCGGGTGCTGGAGGAACGGAAAGCCCACAGGTACGAGCCAAGACTGCCATTCCAACTTGCGGTATTGGGAAAGGTTCCACACCTTCATGGCATTCTTTTTCAGTGGGACTCAGAGTTGGGAGACCCCCTCCTTATCATCGAGTGGGTGCTCCTCCCTCACCAACCCACTAAGAGTCTCACCACGCCACAGGAGCTCATGACTCAACTTATCATGAAGCCAGGACACGCCTGAGCACCCTCGCGGGGTGCGATCTTTCACACATCTACCTACCTATTACTTCTGAGACCATGGAGTACCTACTCCAAAGCAACGCGAATTTACAGTTCGCACTTAATAGTTACCCGGGACAGGTTTCTGTGCATTATCCAAAACACAAAATTTTTAATTCAACCTTTAGCCTGATCCCACGTGAAATTCAAAGCAGGAAACCACTCTATGCTTTGACCATTTTTACAGACGGCTCAGGGAGATTGCACAAGTCAGTCATGATTTGGCAAAATCCCAAGACACAGAAACGGGAGTCCAATGTTGAAGTGGTATCTGGGTAGCCAAAAGTTGCAGAATTAGCCGCTGTGGTCAGAGCATTTGAGAAATTCAAAGAAACTTTCAATTTGATTACAGATTCGGCATATGTTGTAGGGGTAACTATGAGGGCTGAAAACATCTTGCTTAAAGAGGTATCAAGCAAGAAAATTTTTGGCTGCTCACGAAATTAATCTGTCTCATCTCCCACCGGGAGCAGCCATTCTATGTGATGCATGTGAGGTCGCACACTAGCCTTCCAGGGCCTATAGCAGAGGGCAACCATAAAGCAGATGCTTTGGCCATGCCTGTCCAGCATGTCAACCTGCCGGACACTTTCCATCAGGCTAAGCTGAGCCATGAGAAGTTCCACTAAAATGTGCCCGCCTTAGTCCAGATGTTCCATCTTACCTGTGACCAGGCAAGAGCCATTGTGGCAACTTGCCCCAACTGCCATCTCTTGGCAGTGGGGTAAATCCAAGGGGACTCAATAGCTGTGAGGTGTGGCAAACTGATGTCACTCATTTCCCAGCCTTTGGCCGGCTCAAGTGCCTCCATGTGTCTGTAGACACATTTTCCGGGGCCATGCTCAGATCAGCCCATGCCGGTGAGAAAGCAGATGATGTGGAACAGCACCTGGTCCAGGCTTTTGCCACGCTTGGTGTCCCGGAAAAGATAAAGACTGACAACAGGCCTGCATATGTGTCATCACAGCTGCGCAGGTTTCTGCAGTCCTAGGGAATCGAGCACACCACCAGCATTCCATACTTGCTGACAGGACAGGCAATTGTCAAAAGGACTCACAAATTGCTGAAAGGGTTCCTCGAGCGCCAGAAAGGAGGCTTCGAGCTGAATTCCCCTGTCATCCGGTTCAGCCAAGCCCTCTTCACATTAAACTTTCTGAACTGCACCTTTGAGGAGACCAATCCGCCTGTCCTGAGGCACTTCTCCAACAAGACCAGAGCGAGGCTAAAGGAGAAGGTGCCTGTCCTCGTCGGGACCCAGATACCAAGGAGGTACAAGGACCTTATGACCTGATTACTTGGGGATGAGGACATGCATGTGCCAGTACACCATCAGGACCACGGTGGATCCCCAAGAAATGGGTCAAACCTTACACACCACCAAAGGCAGTCGAGGCCAGCCCCAGCGAAGATCTAGACTCTTCAGCCGACAGCAATCCCAAAGACATCACAGTGACTGCATGGAGGAGGAAAAGACGTCAGCATCTGAAGACGAGGTTGCAAATGAACAAGATTCCAATGACATTGTCTTCCTGTGGTACCTTGACCCTTACCCTATTTTTTATCCTATTTTAATCAATCTTCCTTCTAAAAAGGAGGGATCTGAATCAGACCTAATGGGATCTGTCGAGTTTATTTTGATTTATACTGAGTTTCTTAATTTTCCTTTATCCTGCACTTTAGTAATATTATGTTTATATGTTACAGAGAAGCTAACCCCAAACAGCCAGTACCCAGTATGCTCAGTCCATTCAGTTGCCTTCTGCTCCTGTCCCTGGTGGTCTCCTGGATGACAATGCCAGCCTTGGCATGGATCACTCAGCAGCCCCAAAGAAACATCTAGGTCACCCTGGCCAAAGCTGTGAAGCTGAACTATCTGTGCCTCCCAATGGTGGACATGAATAATCCTGTCGGCTTGTCTGGTTGGGATTCCTCTTGCCCCATCCATTTACCCCACTCCTAAGAGGGGGCCACCTCCACCTAACCTGCTAAGCCAACGGGATGCGTGGACGAAGACCCATCTGCATGCACCAGAAGAGACCCAAGAATTAGTGCTGCTGGGGTCCTCCCCAGCCCCTTATTGTATCAACTTCAACTACCAAGGGGCCAGAGGAGTAAATACAGTCATCAAATCCTCAAAAATAGATTATGACACTGAACACTGGTGCAATCAGATCACCAACACGCCATCTGCGTCCACTGAAAAACCCATTAGGCTCCAGCAGGGTGACTTCCTCCTCTGTGGAGATCAGGCCTTGGCGGGGATCCCCTCTTGTATTTGAGGAGGGCCATGCACGCTAGGGCGTGTCTCCCTGATTGCACCCAACAAACTCCAAATTTTTGATTGGCAAAATGAAACAAATTAACCACCCAACAATTTGATCCAAATTGTAACTTTGAGATTATTAATTGGCTATTTAATAAACATATAAAATTATATGTTTCTTTTCTGGGTTAAGTAAAGGTGGCCTGTCCACCTGGTCGAATCCGAATTTGTAGGCCAAATATGGGCAAGACACGGTATGATGGGTGAACCCCTCCCACCCAAAACCAATCCCACTGTCCAGCTGAAATCACTCAGGGAAGGGGCCTTTATTGTAAGGGTACAAACAATCTGGCTTTGCTTGCAAACATATGTACGATATCAACGGAAGAGAAGAGCGCTCTGGATGCCAGGGTCCGGGCGAGTCCCCCTAGCCTCGTTTTAGAGAGTCCCATGGCCTCTAGCAATTCAGAGTTCTTTCACCATTTCCCCCGCGCTCCTAAGGGGAAACCAGCAAACTCTACAGATGTTACATTAGTGAGTTTGCAAATCTGTGGAAGAAGGCGTTGATATTTTTTCGCCTTCTCCGCAGCAGCCTCTTTCAATGAAGAATTGCTATGCTCGTATCTCACTGTTAACGTCCACTACAAGTGCCTTAGCATCCTTTACAAAGATTAAATTCAGGCTTAAATAATGCATTTTCTTCATCTATCAAATGCGGCTCCTGGAAAACCATCCAATTATCCCTCTTAGCTTCTCGGCTAAGGGTTTCACAGATGGAATTATGCCTTTTAATTCTGGCATCCTGAGTAATTGGACACTTTCCGATGACATGGGACGCTGATTCATATTTGGCACCACAGTGTCTGCAAGATCGAACGCAGACATCGTGTCTACTCCTTGCCAAGAATTCCCGAGTGGGGTAGACATTCGCTCTTAATTGCAGCGCTGTTACGAGTTTTCTGTGGGGGATGCTGCGGTAATGTACCAACCAGTCATTACTGATATTATCATTCTCAAAATTTTCAATCCCATGGCCCTGGGCGACCAGATGTTTCCACTTATTAAATTCAACCTTCCACCAATCACATGTTCTAGGAAGGCGGAGCTTGGAACGTGGTGCCTCCCACTCAGACAAGGCTTCTCCTCCCTCACTAACAACTTCCATCAATGGGATGGGGTCCCAAATTTGGGGGATGGACTCTTGTGCACCGCCAGCTTTAACCCATAGTTTCTCATATACCAGTTCCAGATGTTCACCCTTCAAAAAAGAAACCAAAGTCCCATCTGAAGATTGAGCTAACTTATGCAATCTTCGTGCTTGAATACTAGGTATAAGTGCCGCCAATTTGATGATTCCCAGCCCTCCATCCTTGAATCTCGAATATAAGATGGCATCACATGTACTAGTTGGAAGATGAAGCCACTCCTTGACCGTCTTCTTTATCATCAGGTCAAGGGATTCGAGGAGTCCAGCTTTTACATCGGTATGGTCAGCCAGATATATCAGTCTGGGGATAGTATATGTCCTGAGTATATCAACTTTCTGAAGAGGTTTAAGTGGTGTGCACCCAATCCGATGAAGCCACTCTCCAAGTTTTGTAGGGAGGCCTGGATCGGCAAAACCGGTCCAAGGATCAATCTGTGTGCCTAGATATTTCTCTGAGCTTCCCGGGTCAATCATGTTCAGGGGAGTCCCTCCAACTTGCCAAGCAGGACAGTCATTGATGGTATACGCATCCTTGGTCGGCTTGATATAAAAGCTGTGGCATTTCTCGCCTTGAGTTCGGAGACCAGTAAGCTCACAAAAGGTCTCCAAAATTTTGATGTTATAGCACATGCCTTCCCATGAGTCTCTCAGAAGCTCCAGATCATCTGCAAAGGCCATGGCTGTAGTCTTAAATCCACCATGATGGAATCCATATCCCTCTGTTTCCAGTTTACATAGGAGAGGGTCCAGCGCTAGGTTGAATAACAAAGGTGACATAGGGGCGCCCTGTTTAACACCGGAGCAGATGTTAATAGGGTCTGTTTCCCATTCTTGGTGATGATGTACGTTTTAATGTTCCTGTACATCTCACCGATTAGATGGACTATATGGGAATCAACCCCCCTCTTAACCAAACCAGCAATAATATGCTGGTGGCAAACAGTGTCAAATGCCTTAGCAATATCCACAAATACCATCCCCCAAACTTCGATGCTCCTGTTTTGCCTTTTTAACCAAAAGCTGCTTAAGGTTCTCAGAATAGCCCGATGCACTGATAAAACCCCGTTGTCTGGGGTTAATGGGACATGCTCGGACCAGTCTCGCATTCGCGATCCTGGAAAACCACCTAAACACCACCGAAGCAATGGTGATAGGCCTCCAGCTATTGATATCACCGAGTCTCTCCTCATTGGATGACTTGGGTATCAAAACTGTCCGGCAGTCCCGCAGTGCATCTGGTACAGTTCCGGTGACAAGCCAGAGGTTGAAGATCTCTCTCAACTGGGAGAACCTAGGGTCTACTTTGATAAGATGACCCAGAGCAATCCCATCTGGCCCAGGAGCGGAGGTTTTACACATCTCACTCAAGTTCTTACCAATCTCTTTCTCTGAAATCAAGTCTCAAAACATGGTGTTATCTGCTTCCCTATATACAGGGAAGGTTTCAAGACCATTAAAGTGAACAAATGTTTCCCCTCTATCGTTGAATGCATTGTAGAGAACACCAGATGGTATTTGGCACTGCAGGGCTTCCACGTTATCCAAAATAACCCGTGCCAACCTCCCTCTGTGAATCTGAAACAACCTCTGATACCTCAGATATTTCCCCCGCTTGACAGCTCTTTTCTGCATCCACTTAGTTGTTACTCTGGATGCTTTTTGGCCCTGAGGCCTTCACGGCTTAGACACTTTACGGTTAAGCCTGTCTAGGCTATCCTGAAACTTTTCATACACTTCGTTTACCACCACCTGTTGATCTTGCCCAGGTACTATTTTCTCAAAGGCCTCCTGGTACGTGGTGAACTCGCCGGCTGATAGCTTCAGCTTGATGGCATCACGATAGTGGAGCCCCAAGCGTCCCTCACTTTGCCCTCCAGCAGATTGGGGAGGTTCCTCTCTCCCTGTTTCCCCACCTTCTCTAGATCAAACTTTCTTTGAGGGACCTTTTTCTAGAAGGCATCTCTCATCACTAATCTGCTTTGGTGTCTTAGATGGTAAATGCTCTGCTATCAGCTGATTCATGTTCCTGCTACCGGCAAACTTAACCACCAACTGACTCAAGAGAGCCTCTTCCTCTTCAGTCCATACCTTCTTATGGGCCCCCTGCAAAGATGTTTCTTTAGGGTGGGAGGCTACTATCCGTCCCACGTTACGCACAAAAGGGTGTTGTAACCTTTTGTGTTGGCCCAGTCCAATCTTGGTAGCAAAACCATGGGAACAAACCTCACAGACCCAGCTGCCCATAGGAGCCACAAGACCTTCACCTTTGCACTGAGGGACATGACAGGCGATACTGCGGTATTTTAGATTCTGCTTACCACACTTTGAGCATTTAAACCAGATCTTTTTACATCCATGGGACTTCTTTAGATGGTCTGTTAACCCCCGCATCCTAGTAAACTGGGTCATACAGCATGGACACGATGGATTTTTGTCCGGGACAGACATAACAGGAGTTCCTGTAACTGTTCCACCCCCACTGGTCCCGGGAGAAGCTTCAGGTGTCACTGGCTCCTCAATTTCTCTTGTTTCACACCCAATTATTTCTTCCTGAACCGGCCCTAAGGGCGAGAACTCATAAGGTTTGGGAAGTGCAGCCAGAAACTCCGCAGTGTTACCCAGGTGACTTCCAACTTTAAGAACAAATTTGGAGTTTACAAACTCCAAAGATACTAGATCGAATCTTTCCTCCTCAAACACCACGGGTGGTGATGGAATTCTGGCATCTCTGACCCACAGATCTAAAGGGTCAGTTTGGGTGGCTGTTGACACGTAACACAAAGCCACAGATTGTACCATCGTCAAAACCAAGATGGCATTTGGTCAAATTCAAAAGAGGGTTGTCAAAGTCCGCAGATGGAACCCTCGACCAACCTGCAGACTGTGTCCAACTAATGCCTGTGGACAAGGCTTTGGGCAACAGCAAAAGGCTGCGCCAATAAATTTGTTTCTGCAATTCATGAATCTACCACTGGGTGGCGAGTCCAGCAATAGGGAGGGGAGATATTACCCCCTCACTCACACTGGGGCAAAGGTCAACTTTGTTACCCTTGCGGGTATCCGGCGGGACCATGAGGAGGTGCGACCTCTGCAGCTATGCCCAGTTAGTAACAATGACCTCTTAAGAGAGTCATAGTTACTCCCACCAGAGAAATCAGCCAGCTCCCTCTCGCTGCCTTGGGTGGTGGCAGTGAAAGCTTTTGGGAACATTGAAAATGTTGGGTGTTGGCATGGAAGGCACATCCTTTCAACATCAAAAGCATTAACCAACCTCCTCGAAGACAAGGAGATAACCAGACAAACCACATTACCAGCCAAAGCCGCCATCGACCTCCGCCTGTTGGCACATGGCCATGGGTGTCAAGACTATGCGGGGTTGTGCTACCTGGACTTGCCACCAAACAGACAGTCGATCCATGCCTTCCTCCAGGAGATCAAAGAACAGCTGAAAAGAATCCAGGAAGAGTCAGAAGATTTGGCAAAAGACCTATTTTCAAACTTCAGGTTATCGGGGTGGGGGGCTTCTATTGTTAAATCCATTATTTGGTTTATACTTATTTTCTTTCTCATCATTTTTGTTTTAAGTTGCTTTAAAAATTTTCTTGTTGCTGCCACCACACAGGCTCTTTCAAAAACAAAAAAATGGGGAGATGTGGCGGTGCAGGTGGCTCCAGCTACTCTGTCTCCTGATGAGAATTCAGACAACCAGCTGTGGTGGTCAGCAACCCAAGTTTAGTATATCACTTTGCAGTTACGGTGACAACCCATGATTCCTTTGTTCTGATATTTGCATATTTTCCCCTGATAGGTTAATGTTTTCCCCTCCCAGTTTTATGCATGAGGTTATGTATATTCATTTTCCTTGTTTACTATGTATATGTTCTAGAAAGTTCTTTGTTCCTCAATGCCCCATTGGATCCTTCCCTAAGTCCCTCCTATGCGTTGTTCCCATTGGTTTTCGTACTGTCGACCCCACCTACTTCTCCCCATCCCATTGGATGTAATCCCTTTCCCCGCCTATCTTGTACCTCGTATAAAATCCCTGGACCCTCCTACCAATTGGCCTCTTTGTCCCTGTCATTTCACCTGAATAAACCTGCGTGTAGCACACACAAAGAGTCCCCTCTCTTTCTTCTTTGCTTTCGCATGCGTGTCTGCTTAACGATAAGAAGATACAGCCCCTACAGGTGAGGAGCTCTACCTTGTTTTTATTGTGTGTTGGGCACTGAGTGCCACCTTCCAGAGGGGTTTCAGCGTTGACCTCCGGGCTTCTTTGTGTCAGCACACAAGGGGTAAACCCCCTTTCTGCCAGCTCCTAGCTGCAAAACCCCTCATTCACCCATGACAGTAATTGGTGAGTGAACTCTCCCTGTCCTTAACTTATGAACATTTTATTTTCTCTCCCCTGTGCAGGTTTGGAGGGCAGTGATAGAGTGACTTTGGTGGATGCCTGGTGTACAGCCACAGTCAAACCACCTGTCCTGGGGTGACGTTATAAGGTTGTTTTGTTTTTTATTCCTTAACCATCTGCTTAATGCCCAAGGACAGTGCCCCCTGGGTCCATCCTAAAGACACATTGTCCTTGGGCATTAAGCAGATGGTTAAGGAATGAAAAAAACCAACAACTTTATAACATCACCCCAGGATGTTACCACAACACCCAACAAAATAATCAAAGAACCATGGCAAGGATGGACTACAATTGGCTAGCAGATGAGTGTGGCTGCAGTACTGGCATGGGCCATTCTGCCATCACCTGCCCCGAGTGAAGGTTGGGCACAGATAGCAGGGTCTTCCCACAGCCACACAGTGACCACCACACAAGTTGACAAAACAGGTCCAGCTGGACAGCCAGGGAGTGAGCCAGATCTTCCTGTGAGGCCAAACCCGAAATAGGGCTCCTGTTTTCCTGGGAGTGGGGCATGAAGGTGGTCTCAGATTTGTCCCAGGGCAATTCAGGACTGCTGGTGCTCTCACAGCTCTGATATTGACTGATGTACACATTTGTGTTACGTGTTTGAAGTAACTTTATAGAAGCATATATAATTCTCTCTGTGTATAAATTTAATTGTAAGAGATTGTTAAATATGATTCTTGTCTGCTATGTGTCATATTTTATGTATTTTATATAGGTATGCCCCCTCATAAGATTTGTAGGAAGTTTTTCTGCCCATAGCTTATGGTAGAGATACCAGCTTAGAAAAACATAAACAGTAAACAATGACAGTCACTGAGAAAGAAAATATGTCATTTTGGAAAATGCATTGAATTATAGGTACATTCATGGTACTTCATTTCTCTTGAATTTATGAATATACAATAATGTGGCAACTTTCTTACACTAAATGGTGGATGAATTTTTTTTTTCCATATATTGTACAGTTAACTCTATCCAGTTTTACAAGTTATGTTCTGTAGTTTAAAGGTTCCTATGAATGGGTTTACTCTTTATTAAAGAATTACCATGTATTTCCACTTCTAGTAGTGGAAACTAACAAAAGAAGAATTCCCCTTGGAGACACCTCTATTGTCATTAGAGGATTATTTACCCAGGGTTACAATTTTACATTTTAACTTACAGATCATTTTCAAAACACATGGGGAGCAGCTCTGACATGCATTAGATGAATGTACGGTTAATGTGAGAAAATATAGGCCAATAGGAGGTTGTTTTCCAGGAAAACAAACTGCTTTCAGTGGAGATGATTTATGAAGTAGTCCATGGTGAAATTTTAAAAAGAAACAATTGCAATACAGACTAATGATGTTAAGTTGCATTAGTTGTCATATATGAAGTTATTGTTTATCAAACTATGTCTCAACCTAAGAAAAATTATTTCAGATTTTTGCAAAATTATAGAAAAAAATTAGAAACATTATGGGTGAGTAGGACACAGAGAAATATCTTCCAGCATTTGAAAAACACGTCATAAATTATTTCTTGTAAGAATATGACAAGAGTTTAAAACAGGAATAGAAATATTCTAAAATGCATTCACTTAAGAAGAAATATGTTTTATTTAAGAAATGTAGAATAATAAATGTAACTCTGGAAAATTTTGATTACAATAGTAATCACAGTGGTAAAATCTATGTAGTTTAATAAAAACTACTAATATTGCATTCATAGTACCTGTTACTAGTACATGGCAATATAACATTATGATTATTTGAAGAACTAAGTGCATAGCTTCCTTCATTAGACTTCAGAGAACTGATGGCATGTGAACCACCTGGAGGTCTTACAGCAGTATGAAATACTTCCTTGTCCTCTTCCCTTTCCAGAATTCTACATACTTAAAAAGTAATTTCTGAATGATACGCTTTTTTGATCCTGAAGGACTTTAGTATTGCATCTATTAAAAATATTTTACCAACTTTTTTTTTTTTTGTCATAGGTATGTCATCAATTCTTACAAAGTTGATCCATGTGAAAATTTACAACAGCAGTGCCCAGTGCCCAGTCCCACATCTCTTACTTGCAAGGAATCCAATTTCACATGAATTTATTCAAGTCCATTGATATGAATTTTGCTCAAGTCTGAGGTTTAATCAATGCCTTTAATAAACTAACAGGAATTCAAATCAAACTCTAGGAAACAGTGTCCTTCCTCTCATTTTTCAATTAATTAAGTTCAATTAAATTTTACAGTCAAAAGAGAATTCAGGCCGAGGTTGCTAAGTGATAATAAACATTAAAATGAGAGAATTTTAAGCAGTGTGGAAGGCAGATATTTGAATAGTATGTAGAATTTCTGTTTAGAGTTTCTTTTTAATATCTTTTTGCCAAAGATAAATCTGAGGCTTTATCAACTTCATAGAAATAACATATCAAGGGACATACTGGAAGAAGGTGGCAAATATTTGATAAATTAATTCAAAACCAGCATTCCCTTTTCCCAGAAGAAGCTAGAGTAATAAAGAAACTACAAAAGCTTCCAATTTTGATTGACTGAAAGAATTGAAGAACAGGTTTCAAATATATAGATAAAAAATGTGTGTAGTGAGAGTACTCAACACTAGAAGCTGTCTTTAAATCAGTTCTATTACAACTATATCCCATCCTTGTTTGCCTCAAGATCCAATTGTGTACAGACGGCTGTACATAAACACATACTTTAGATATTCTCTCTGGTACTGATGTCTCTCATACATGTTCTACAAAGGCCTTTATTCAAAAAGATTGTAAAAGCAGCTTTATCAAATCTTCCTTACACATAACTTCAAATGCTGAGTTCCTCTTTCCTTGAAGCAAAAAAAAAGAATGTTTATTTTTTCATGGTTGTCTGAAAAGGGGGAGGGAAGAAATTAAACCCTCTCCTGCCTCAGTTTCCCCACAAAGCATGCCCGGAGAGTTCTGTCTCCCTTCTGTCAGCCCTAAGATGTTCCACAGAATCTGTCTGGACATTTAGGGACTCAGGAGGGTGGCTTGTTTTGTCTTGAAACTGTTCTTGTTATCTTGATCCAGTTGTTTTCATTCTCCTTTTATTAAAATAAAATGGGTGAGATGTTGGGGTCTCCTCCCCCTGCCATGGAGCCCTGGGAGAGGGGCCCTGGGGGGAGGCACGGGGTTTCCCTGCCCCTGGTCAGCCTTGTTCCCCATTGCTGGTTTGTGTTTCCCTGCGCGGGCAAGGACCCTCAGGTCCCATGACTGGAGGAGTTCCTCAGCAGAGCCCCTGCCATGCGGCTGGAGAAATAAACATCTCTGAAACATCTACCACGAATCTGTCCATATATGTTTCTTTTCCACGGGACTCCTGGTTTGATATATGCGTGTTACAGTAATCCACGCTGTAACAGTTGTCATATGGCAAAGATACATTTTAAGAAAATGTCCTGGTGAAAAAAAGGTTGGCTTGCATGTAACTACCAAGCTTAAGCTGAGTATTTTAAATAGTTTCTTATTTATATTTTCCACTTTATGTCAAAGACATCTGGAATGTAAACTTTTCACCTCCAAAATCAATTTTCAAAAAAATAGCTACATTGTCACATTGACCGCTACTGTCCACTGCCCAGGCTAGCTCAACCGGTGTGCAGCAGGAGTGGGGAGCAGCCGGAGGCACGGAGCTTTAAAGCTGCTCCTCTGAAGCCTCTGCTCCACCCTGCGGAGCACCGGCTCCAGACACGTAGCAGCCAGCAACCCCCGACGAAGGGAGAGATAAAAAGTAGCGAGGGGCTTGCCCCGGGGGGTAATCCAACTTTATTGAAGGGTCTCCACAAAGGACAAGCCCCGCCTGCAACACGCCCGTGCCTTACAAAGGTGGGGTGAACAAGGGGAGTAAACCCACCAGGGACCAATAAATGGATTAGGAGGGAGGGACGCTAGAGGGATGGACTCACATCTGGTCCAATGGTCTTGGTGGGTGGAGGGAGAGGGGTCACATGCCCCAATGGGGCGTCGAGGTTTAGGGGATTTCCAAGAGGGGAGGTATCCGAGGGGGCAGGATCTCGGGGGACTGACGGGGGCCATATAAGGGAGGGCTCAGGTGGTGGACATCGAACCTTTGGGAACAACAGGAGGGGTTTGGGTGATTGATAGGGAAAGAGCCAGAACAAGGGGAGGAGAACAACCATACAGGGAGCACCGGGGGAGCGGCTTGGGTCTGGGGCAAACCAACTGGGAGTAGGAGTGGGGAAGGTAGGGATGAACCACTGGGGTGCAGAAAACATATGGAAATAAAATAAAACCCTTGCATCACCACAGCTATATATTTTGTATCTCTCTAACCAAGGTTGCCTCAAGGTAGGAAATCTGTGATAGCAGAAAATAAATTATTTCGTCTTTGTGTTATCAATATTGATTGTCATTTACTCCACCTTTCTAGGGCTTTGCATAACTGTTAGGTTAATACTAACAATAATAAAACATGTTTTAACCACCAATCAATACTTGGATCACCACAAGATCCTTCAACTCTCTATAATTTATTTTATTAGAAATGCCATTTTTGCTCTTGATTATATTGTACTATTTAATAATTAATGGTGATTATCAGTTATTTGACTGTACAAATACTTAATGATATAAAAATGTCCTTGTGCTTTGAAAACATAAAATATTGTTATTATTGGAAAAAATAGTTAAAATTTCTGGACAGATATTTCTTACACCTTTACGTTCACAAAAGAGAATCAAGTAGAAATTGGCTTCTGTTCTGTGGGTAGTTCCTTCATATCCGTTGTAAACCTTTACCTTTGGAACTGCATTTCAACCACTGAGTGTGGGGCCTCTGGGTGGAATCTACTGACTGGCACGGTCAGTTCTCTAGTCACAACTTCTTGAATGGTAAAACTTGAATGGTGACAACTTCTTGTCAGTGGTAGAGACAATTACATGGGCAAAGTCAGCGGAAACTCTTGCTGCACACTGTAACAGAGTTGAGAATTTAAAGATTGGTCAATATTTATCTATAATGAATTAAGCACTATTGAAAAAGAATAACCTATAAATTTGTGAAAAGAATGGGGTTTTCCCTGAGTTTTTTCCACTGTTTTACCTAAAAGCCTCTTTGGGAATGCAAAAATTTTGTGTGCTGTACTTCTATTCAATGTAAGAGTGGCTATTTTTTCCCAAGTGATTCATTGCCTTCTTCCTGAACTAATGAAAGAGCAGCACTCAAAAGACCGGCATGTATTAGTACCTTGGTTAAAACATATTAATAAACTTCATTATGCAGGGAGTGAGAAAATAAACTCTTTTTTCAAATCAATAGTAAACAATCACGTACATGTGCCATGTGTTTTAGCTCTGTGAATGCACACAGTACTGGAAGAATCCAGATGCCAAATGTAAAGAATGACTGACAACAGGGTTTCTCTAGAGAATCTGAGTAACAGAGGAGAGATCTTGCACAAGACTAAACTAGACCAAAGAAATTCTACTGGATAGATCCATTAATACTTAAAAGCATAGTTTAAGGTACACTTAAGAATATATATATGCTCTTAAACAAAGCTACATGCACACCTATTCTACCCATGGTTCCCTTTAATGGCAAAGGATGGTCGCTTTTGTTCTAGAGATAATGTTTGTGTGACGGTTGCATGATCAAAACTCATGTGACCCTTATTGGTACTCGGCATTTCTAAAATTTCAAAAATGAAAGGGATCCTTGGAATATGAAAATATCACATTTCACAGGTTTTTCTTTCTCCTTTCTTACACTCTTCATTTAAATGTCAGGGTATCAAATATTTTTCTTTTTCTAACCATTACAAAAACAATATGTGAAGACAAAAAAGCCCCAGGTGACAGTACAAAAAAGAAACAATTTTCTGCTGAACTGCAGTTCTCTATGAACTTCAAGACACACTCTAAAATTCCACTGAAAAGAAATATTTTATATGAAATACAATTATGTGAAAGCTATTACTTTAGATTCCCCCATTTTCCCTCAGGATTAATTTATTTTTGGATGCTCCTAGTTTTGTGGAGGTTTTTTGGATTTTGTTTAGGGGTTTTTTTGTTTGGTTTTTTTTTTTTGCATCCTCACATCCTAGCTCCGTATTGTTACTATATTTTTGCATAGATTAGAGGATTTCCTTGTAGTATGATTCATCAATGTTTTAAACTGGATCATGAATGACACATTTGGGAAACTTGGGAAGATTTCTATGAATTCACTTTCCCATGGCAACTTCTTTTTAATAATTAGCAATCCTGGTATTTTGAAAGTCAATAGCTACAAAGCAATAAAAACCCAAAATAGACTCTCCAAAATATGTTAAGGTATTTACTGCAGTTTTTTTCATATGTGGGCAAAAAGTTTGCCTCAGATTTCTTTGAGACAGAACAAAGAATAATCTGGGCACCAAGGAAGCTCCTTCCTTGATACCAGCTGTGTCGGTGTGGAGAGCTCACACAAATAAATAAACTGTATATCTATGTGCTTGTATATATGTATATTCATTTATGCAACTTTTGGCCTTTGTTTTAAGTGCAGCTGGAACTCCAGAACAAGACAAAAACCTGTTGTAATACTGCATATAAAATCTAGGTGCTGCTGAGGGATTACACATTTGGTTTATAGATTACAATTTGGCAAACTCTAATTATGATTCTTGCAGTGGATTGACCCTCTCTCTAAGGCTGTAATAGCTAATCCTGTTCTGCTTTTTCTTTAATTAACTAGATTAAAGTTATTGGACAAATCACCTGTTTGCAGTTATGCATCTGTTTAAACAGAGCAAATTACCCATTCAAAAAATATGTTTTGAACGTAATAATTTGAAAAAAGGAATAGAAACAGAATCAGTCTTCAAAATATTTATACGTAAGTTAGATGCAAGTAGACTAAAATTGCTGTATCCAGGGATTGTTGAAATGTTACCTGAATAAATATGCATATAGGTTTTGCTCAAACAGCTAATTAACCATGTTGTAAAATGGAAATTCCATCTAAATTTTATAGAGCAAAGGTTGAAGAAAGAGTTAAATTCAAAGATTGTTAGACATCATTTGTGATGAAGGTGCAAAACTGTACAGTGAATATCTGCAGAAGGCTGCTTCTGAAATGTGATCCATTCTATAATATAAACTCTTTGTCAATTTCTTGACATTGTCCGTCACAAATCCCCATCCCATCCATTCCCACAAAAAAAGATGTTATTCTTCTTTTTCAACTGAAAGAAACATGGATTATTCTGACCAAGAAGAGCACTGATATTTGAAAGTAATTTGAAATAAAGTACATCTCTTGATAAACCAATAGATGTAGACTATGACAATAATTCTGATAATTTCTGTTTTGTAGAAACAACTTGCAAACAAAGGGGTATATATATACAGGTGAATAAAGGAGGTATGAAACTGCCACTGCCTGCTAACTGACACATCTACCTCTGTAATTCAAGTTGAAGAAAAGAATTTTCATCTAGAGACTCTGGATACAGTCCTCATGAGAGAGTTACCTCAGCTGAAGGTTTCATTCAGAGTCCAATAACACTGTATTGGAAATTTAGTTTTCAAATATACAACATTTCTTTGGAAAAGGTGGTTTTGGCATCTTTTCCCCCAACCTTTTAGGATGTGACCTTTCGCCACTGAAACACGTGACTTACTGCAATGAAGAGTCCTTTCATTCTGGAAGCTTAATGTCAGGGGGTTTGGAACAAGATGATTTTTAAGGTCCTTTCCAACCCAAACCATTCTATGATTCTATGACTGATTCCTTTACCTTCTAGTATTTCTAAATATCTAGTATAATTTATTGGAAATTAGAAAAAAAACCAACCCTGAAATCTATACAACTATTATAAAGTAGGTATAGATGTTGATTCTCCTTTTTAAATGTTTTAACTAGGTGTACACAGTTATCTTTAGTGGCAGGTGTTTAATGCCACATAAAAGAAATTACCAAGTTAACTTCGAAAAGACGAGTAATAGTTTCAAAAATTGCTTCTCAGTGAAGACAAATAATTATAAATTTTAGGAAACATCCTGTTGAATTGACACAATTGTAATGACATCTCTGTAGGTGGCTCATATCTTGCTCTGTTTTAGAAGCTGCTTGGAGCATAATGACAGCATTTACACAATAGGCCTACGCAAGGATGAGGCAGCATAATTGCAGCAGCAGTGAAGCATGAATACAGACTAATTAACAAAATTGGAACTGCTACACTCATGCTCACAGTTCATCTATCTTATTTCATTTACTTTTACATGCTTTTGTGGTCACAGAATTGCTGTGTTTGTTGTCTGAATATTGCAGATAATATTGTCCATTTCCTGCCTCCATCTTCCTGTTTTCTTGGAATGTATCAGTGGTACAAGCAGAACTGCATTTCTTAGGGTTCTCCTCTAATCTTTTACTTAAGGTCAATCTGTGGGTGGTCCATGCTCCCTTGCATATGCAGTATATATACAGTTATGAGTAAGTATGTATATACATCCATACCTATATGAAAAAACACCTAAATTCACACATATTTCAAAGGAGCCTGCAAGAAACATCAAAAGAGAGATTATTTACAAGATCATATTTACAGGACAAGAGGAAATGGCTTCAAACTGAAAGAGAGCAGGTTTAAATCAGGTATTAAGAAAAACTTCTTCCCTGTGAGGGTGGTGAGACACTTGTACAGGTTGCCCATAGAAGTTGTGTATGCCCCATCCCTGGAAATGTTCAAGGCCAGGTTGGATGGAACT
This sequence comes from Aphelocoma coerulescens, assembly GCF_041296385.1. Lineage (NCBI taxonomy): Eukaryota > Metazoa > Chordata > Aves > Passeriformes > Corvidae > Aphelocoma > Aphelocoma coerulescens. The sequence continues at coordinate 1,766,866 of NW_027184064.1, read as the reverse complement.
CTGAGCAACCTGTAAAAGGTATTCCTGCCCATGGCAGGGGCATTGAAACTAGATGATCTTTAAGGTCCCTTCCAACCCAAGCCATTTTATGATTCTATGATTGTCTCTTTTCCATCGTTTTCCATTGGCCTAGAAATACTATAAAACCTATGTTTGTATGTGTATGTATATATGCACAAAAACTCTTACATGTATCACATACTATTTTCTGTATGTTTATACACACTCAAAGTTAAGCCAAGACAATACGCCCATGTAAGTACAAAAAAAAAGCCTCTAGGAAATTTCATCCACTAGTTTCAAGTTATAACAGGCATTCAAAAAAAAAAGTTACACAAATATTCTGTGTTAGAGAAATGGTGATGCACACACCAGGTGGCACACAATTTCTGCTCATGCTGTGCTAGAATAAAAATGTCTACTTCTACAGATGAAAATTCTGAAAAAAAAATCATACCAGAGAATGTCATTACTGTTCTGCAGTAGGTGTACTGCCACATCAATCGCTACATATGCCATTTAGTGTCAGCTTGGGGAAAAAGATCACACAGGCATCTGAACATTTAAAAGTACTTTCCTAAAGTTCTAAGGGTGTTAAGCAGGATGTGTAAGGGCTAAGTAATATGCATTCTGCTAAGCACCAACTACTACATTTTTTTCAATAAAAAGTTACTATATCATTACTTTATGTTTCTCTTTTTCCAGTAAGTGAGAAGTTGACTGGCCTGGCATGGCTTCTCAGACATAATGGACAGTGGCTTACCCACTTCTTCAGCCAGTTCCCTCAGGACCTGTGGACATTATCTTTTCAGGTCCCAAGGACTTTGGAATCTTCAGGTTCCTTAAATGGTCTCAAACCCAGTCTTCTCCTACATTCCCCCAAACCCCCTTTTCACCTTCTGAAACTTGGGGAGTGTTGTTGGAATACTTGCTGGTTAAGACTGAGGCAAAAGAAGTTGTTCAATATTCTCCATGTTCCCTGTATCCTTCCTGAGAGGACCCACTTTTTCCCTGGTGTTTCTTTTATCATTGGTTTACTTTTTGAAGCTTTTTTTGTTACCCTTGATGTCCTTGGCCAGTTTTATTTCTACCAGTAACTTTCTAACTTTCCTAACAAGATTCCTGGCTGTTCAGACAATTTCTCTGTATTCCTTCCAGGCTACCTTTCCCTGCTTCCACCCTCTGTAATCTATCTGTTAGTGTTTAAGTTTGTCCAGGAGCTCCTTTTTCACCCATGCAGGCCTCCTGGTGCTCTTTCTCAACTTCCTTTTCGTAGGGCTGTATCACTCTTGAGCCTGGTGGAGACAATCCCTAAACATCATCCAGCTCTTTGGGGCCTCTCTGCCCTCCAATGCTCTAGCCCATGGCACTCTACTGAGCAGATCCCTGAAGAGACCAAAGTCTGCTCTCCTGAAGTCTAGGGCAGGGAGCTTGCTGTGCATCCTCCTTTCTTCCCCAAGGATCTCAAACTTTGCCATGGTCACTGCAGCTCAGGCTGCCCTTGAGCTTCACAGTCCCCACCAGCCCCTTCTTGTTGGTGGAAACAAGGTTCAGCACAGCACCACCACCAGCTGGATCCTCTGTCATTTGGAGGAGGAAGTTGTAATCAAGGCACTCCACGAACCTTCTGTATTCCTGTGCCATACTGTGTTTTTCCTCCAATAGATCTCAGCATGCTTGAGGATTTTGGCTATCTCAGTCTGCTGCAGTTTTCTGTCTGGAACTTTCTTTCCGTCACTTACCACTACAACATTTTGGCAAAAATTTAGGACAATGGAAGTTTGATTCTGAAGGCATAAATGTTAAAAAGATAAAGAAGGTAAAGAGGAATTTGGGATGAAACAAAGAAAAAAACCAAACAGCAGAAAAAACCCTTGTCGCGGGTTGGGTTTGTAACCGGGCAGAAACACCAATTTAGTGTAGTGGTTTGGTCTAAAATACTCATTACTGTTTATCTTCTGTGAGATAAGAATTAGGAGAAATGCAAAGCAGGCACCAACTTGAATGAATATAAAGAAGTTTATTAACAGACCTAAAAGAAGAAAAGGAAAGAAAAAAAATTATACCACCTTCAGAACTCTCCTCCTCCCCCCACCTTCCTCCCTTCTCCCACTGACAATGTAAAGACAACCCTTAAGATGTTCAGTCTGTTTACCACTTCCATAATAACCTTGTTCAGTCAATTTAGAAAGAGAAGTCTCTTTTTGCTCGTGCTATGAAAACAGTATCACACCGAGACAGCCACCCACTTCCAAATATTGTTCAGTCCATTTAGGAAGAGGAATCTCTCTGCTCGCAATGTGAGTCCCTTCCCCCGACTTGCAGCTTTTCCCGCAACTGCTTTCGAGGGTCCACTCTTGAAAGTTTTTTGGGGTACAATTTTAAGGTTGAGCCATTCAGAAACAAAGAAACAGAGGCCCTTCTCCTTCCCTGGGAGCAAAGGGTCTTCCTCATCTTCATCATTAGAACTATCTCTGGGAGCACCTCTAGGAATTGAGGTTTTTCTCCTTTCCTCTTTGGAGCAAAAGTCCTCATCTGGTTCATCTGGTTCATCTCTCCCTGTCCAAACTTCTCATGAAATTACAGCTGCGGCAGCATCTGCCTATTGCTTACGAGTTGAACACTCCACCCCCCATATCTTCATGAAATTACAACGGGATACTCTGACATATCATAGCTTCACAACAGACTTTCAGCTTTAAGCATCTCCTCTCTCTCTTCCCTCAGGTTTTCAGCTCTTCACAGCAATAAAAGGGTTAATCTCACCTCGGCCTTGCAGCTGGAATGTGGCTTATCGCTGTTGGTCACCTGACCTCTGCCGGACAGAGGTGCCGCTTTGCTGAAATCTTGGCCGCAGTGGAGAGGGGGGTTCCGAGCCGCTCCGGCTGCCCACGGCAAGGCAGTGGGGGGGGTTCCATGGCTGGAACAGGCCCATGGCTCCAGGCTGGCCGTGGCCCAGCCCGGCCTGGCCCAAGCAGGGCCTGGCTGGGCCTGCTGGCCCCTGCACGGGGCCTGCAGCCACCTGTCCCAGCGCCGGAAACGAGAGGGAGCTTGGGGGGGGAGTTTGTCTATTCTTAAGTGTGGATCACAGAGGCGGTCACAACTTTAAGTGGCTTAAAGAATTGTCCATATTCAAACTGGCCAGCTGATAGGTTCTATCAGGTCCCAGAGGAAGCTGTAAGCACCCCTTAGCAAGGATATCCCTTCCGGGACTATGCTTGCTAACCTATGACAACCCTAAAGTATTTTTAAATTACCAGATTAATGGAAAAAATACAGAAATCATTACAACTTCTTACAATCATAAAATGGTTTGGGCTGGAAGGGATAATAAACATAATCTCATTCCAATCCCCCTGCCATGAGCAGGAACACCTTCTGCTAGACCAGGTTGCTCAGAACTACATCCAACTTGGCCTTAAACACTTCCATGGATGGGGCAGCCACAACTTCTCTGGGCAACCTGTACCAGGTCCTCACCACTCTCACACTAGAGAATTTCTTCCTAATAGCCAAGCTAAACCTATTGTCAGTTTGAAGCCATTCTCCCTTGTCCTGTCACTACACGCCCTTGTAAATAATCTCTCTCCCTCTTTCTTGTAGGTTTCCTCCTGATGCCTTAATGAACCTGGAAATAGAACAACATACATTCAAGATAATATTAGTATAGGAGGTAATATAAAGGTTGGTCTTCATTGGAGGCCACCAGGGGCAGATATGGAAAATGTCCACAAAATGCCCACTCCCACATGGGGTGAACACAGTTTTGTAAGTTTAGTAAATCAGCATAATTGACAAAAATCACCAGTTAGAGACATAAGTGGTGAAGCAACTTCCCCCCAGTTCAAGCCCCTCCTAAATACTCCCCCCTTGTCCCGTACTGCTATATAAAGGGAATCGGGGGCAGGGATCCTTTTGATAGATTTCTTTTGATAGATTTCTCAGGCAAAAATGAAGTGCAAATGCGGCAATATTGTATCTGAGAACTATTTATTGATAGGAAAAGGGTAAGTATTACTAAAGGGGGATAGAAAAAGGAGCAGAACAGGAAAAAGAGAGAGAGTGGGAAAGAAACAGAAGACAGGGACAGCGTTACCACAAGACCCCGGCTCTCCGTCAGCGTCAGCTTGGCAGACGGAGCGTGTGGGTTGTGAGCCGTGGTGCATCTGTGTAGCTCTTGTGGCGGGCTGGGGGCAATTCCTAAGCGGCGATAGCTCCGTCGGGGAGGCAGCAGAGCACGAGCTCGTGGCGGTGATGAACTGGTTCACGGAGATGGCGAAGCAGGGTGGAGCAAGCATGGGCAGAAAAGCAGAACCACAGGGAAGAAAAAAAGCGAAGGGGGGGAGGGGGCCCAAGCTGGCCCTACAGGCAAGCTCCAGCTCCCTCCAAAAAACACAAAAGCAAATGGCTCTCCTTGTGCCGCAGTTAACTGGTTTTGTGTGCTAAGCCTCCTCCCACAGCCCAGCTTCCCGGGCATCTCGACATGTGCCCCACTGGCTAGTCAGGGGGGGTCACCTGCAGTCCACTCGTGGAAGTGTTCTCTGCCCTGATTGGCTGCCAGGCGCGCACCCTCCCCGGGACAGGGCTGCCAGCACATGTACAGCCTTTGGAAGAATATAACATATGTTGAGGCATAAATAAAAAACAGATTGGTCCCTCTCACCCCTTTTTTAGGGTCTCAAAGAGCTGATTTTGACCTTGGTTCCCAGGGATAACCAAGATAGGATAGGGGCCTTGTATCCCCTGGGGCTTGGAGCTCTGGAATATATTTTGTCTTTCCGCCTCGGGAAAAGCTAGGGAAAGTACTGGAAAAACTAGCTACAAATACACTAATAGGCTGCAAATATATATGCAAAGAATACAGAAAAGAAAAAAGGCAAAAATCAATTTGGCATCATTTCAAGTACTATTTTGTTGGATATGTCAAAAGAAAAGATATAGGGAAAAAAAATTGCTTCCCAAAAGTGGGAAGCAGCTGGTATTTCTCACTGGAGGTACAGAACAAAAGAGTTCTCTTAAAATGAGCCCTTTTTTTTTGTCTTAAACTCCTGAAATTACAGAGTTTAATTTGCAGTGACTGAAGAAAAATAAAATGAAACATGGAAGATTGAAAAAAAAGTGATCTTATATGGAAGATCCATTTCATAAATCTGTTTAATTTCTATTGTATTGTCTCCAGCCGTAGGAAGAAACAGGCAGAACCTACCATCTTTGCATTAGTGATACTCATTAATCCAAGCAGATCAACACAGTGTGCAACTACAAAAGGCATCTCTGAACACCACCAAATATTCAATTCCATTAATAAGATCGTTATGCATGGTTTTACTCAGCTAATATGAATTGTTAACGATCATCCATAACATCTAGGAAAGAAGGGCAGCTGCACCACACAAAATGCTTCTGGCATTGAACAGCACATTGTCATGGAGAAGAGACTTCTCTGAAGTGACAACACTGGGTCAGCACAAAGGCATTACACAGTCAGTTTTGCTCGTATTTTCTGACTTTTTGTTTGTCACAAGTTAAATTTTGCATTTTGACTTGCAGTATCTGGTTCTTCATACTGTTTAACCCTCCTACTGGATTCTTCCTAGAACCAGATCACATTGCAACTTGCAGAACAGTGGAGGGCAAGTTTGAATTACTTGACCTGGCTAATTTCAGTTGCTTTACATAGGTTTCCATGGTTTTTTAGAAGACAACCTGTAGATTCTCTCATTCTAGATTTCAGTCACCGTCTGGTCTACCAGGGAGGTTTTCAATAATTCTGAGACCCCTAGATCATACAATTTTTTTCAGTTTTCAGCTTTTCTTAATTTTATGTTTAAAACTAAATTTTTTCACATCTCATTTATGTAGAATCCATTTTCTGTAAAAAAAATACATACATTAAACAATACATTCTGTAGTATCTTCTTACTGAAATTATGAAAAATACATGTTTCAAAATCAGTTGTTGCTGGAAATAATGATTCTCTTCCATTCTGCCATCAGCACTAGTCAATCAGTTGTTTACAGACATAGTATGGAGCTTCCTTTAAGCTTCTCTTCTACTTTATCATATTTTGAAATTATTCTGGCTGCTAAGAACCTTCTTCTATTATTTCATTCTAGCCATGCTTCACTTGATAATTTATCCATGATAATCTATGTTCAGAATTCACTCAGAGACAAGTATGATTAAGGTCCATCTCAATTAGTCATAAGTTCTTTGTGATGAAGAAGATAATAAAAGTTTTTTAAATCATAAAACACTAAGTAGAAAAGAACTGAAAGTGTTTTTCCTCAATTGTACATGAAATAATTTTCAGGCAAATGGTGAATGAATAAGAATTACTTTGTACTTGTAGCTAAGACAGTCCATGCAAGTGCTTTTGAAAAAGATAGTTATATGTGCTTGAACATAGGCTTAGGAGGTAAATTATGTCCATTTTATTTATTGCTGCATATATATGTCTTAATGAAGATATTTTATTTCTTATATTTCTATCATGTTAATGTTGCTACTGTGTATTAAAAGTAGTTTAAAACTGTACACAAAAATAAAAGAGAACAAACGTTATTCTGGAAATATAAGGAAAAATAATTAATGAAATATATGGCTATTGGTCAGCAAAATGTGAATCAGATTCTTTAAAATCACTAGTTCTACAATTCTTACTTTTACTGCTATTATTTAGGACACCAAATTTTTTGTTTATCTATCAATGATATTTCAGAAGAAAGTGGTACCAGTAAGACAGTATTTTCTTAAGAGTAAATGCTAACTGATGTTGGACATTTTAAACTTCAAAAATAAGCAATGGACAAATGACTATTTTACCTCTGAAATTCAAGGCAGTAGACTGAATTCAATGAGGACTGAATTTTTCTAAAACCCCAGTTACATTTTTTTTTTCCTTTCATTGCATACGTTTAGTTAGGCTGGATAGCTGGGAAGAATACCTTTGGGTAGTGTGACAGGTTGACCCAGCCAACTACTAAGCACCACAGAGCTGCTCACTCATTTGCCCCTCCAGTAAGACAGCAGAGAGAGAACAGAAAGAGCAAACATGAGAGAATTGGTTGACTGAGATAAAAACTGTTCAATGACTGAAGAAAAGGTGAAGCGGGGGGAAGTGATGCAAAGACAATTTCTCACCATTTCTCACAAGCAGACTGATATCCAGCCAGTCTCTGAGCAACAGCTGCCTCCCAGACCAGCTTCTCCCCACTGGACTCAATCATCCTTGTGGGTCCCTTCCAACTCAGAATATTCTGTGATTGTGTGATGTTTGGCATGGAATATCTCTTTGGTCACCTGGGTCCGTTGTCCAAGTTTGTAGAGGGATTCCTTGTGGAACAGGGGCATAGGATACCCCAGGAGATCTTGGGCATCCCAGGGCTGTTGCAGAAGTACCCGACGGGGCCTCAGGCTGAAGATAGGCTTGCAAGGCACTTGCTAGCCAGCAGCCTTGAACAGCCTTGGGAAAAGGTATACACTGGTCAGCTCTCCCACTGCTTAGAGGCTTTCTCGTGGGAAAGGGGCGTGAACTTTTGAAAAAGTATAACTTGGTGTAAGTGAACAATAAAAGGGGAGCACGATGCTCAAATTGTATCAGTGTTCGTATCGTGACTCTGGCTGGCCTCTCCTGCACACCGCCCCCCCCCGCTAAACAAGTTATGTCCTTTCCCAACCTCTTGCTCCACAGCCTTGTCCCAGGGAGTGAGGCAGAGTGAGGAACATTGGTGTGTAATCCACACTTTGGGTCACAAATCCTAAACATAACACTGTACAGTCTGCTGTGGAGGAAGTTAACTCCATCACAGCTGTATATATATGAAATAGCATTGCAGAGAAAGTGGGTTCCAACTATGGCCCTTTTTATGAGGATAACCTCTGTTAAAAAATGCAAGGTATTTTCTTAATCATGTCTATAAAACTAATAATGTTTATAAAAACTACAAAATTCAAACCCAGCATGTGTTTCTAGACAAACTAGGGAATATGTTTTGAATTTCTGAAACAGTCACAAACACATTTTTCAAGGTTCTTTCTAAGGGATTGTTCCGTACATCACTATTACATTTTTGACTTTTATTTTGCATAGGTGAGAAAGTCTTTGTCAGAAATCTTCAGTGATCTTCCCACGTACAGGAGTGGCAAAAGCAAAAGAGTGAAGCACAAAGAACAAATTCCTATGGAACAACGAGCATTTTGCTGCACGTGTACAGCTGGCAAACAGCATCATAATTCTGTGCAGATTATCAGTGTGTTATTGCCAAAAAAAAATTATCAAATTTCCTCAGTACTCCATATATGGAAGCAATGAAACAGAAAATCAAAATGAACCATAATCAATATCTTCATAGCATCATTCCCTCACCTAAGGATGTCATTTCCTAATCAGTAGAATAATCAAAATAAAAATGAAGACCAGCAATGCTGCAGGTTGTAATGAGCAAGATGAAACAGAAATACTCTTACTGTGGCAGAACTATCACAGCACAGTGACATGCACAGTGGCAGATATACAAACCACAAGTGAAAATCTCCAAGGAAAAGGTACAGTATCTCAGAAGAACACTGAGACTCTCAAGACAGAATGACCAAGACAAGCATTTACCACCTAGTTAAATGTCTGAAAAATCAAAAATAAGAAGGGCAAAGATGAATCTTATTGCCTTTAATGAGAATCATGAAAGATTTATGTCTATGTTCATGAATAAAATTCCTGTGACATTGAAGACATGCACAATTATCAACTCACTTCATTTGTATAGTAAAGGTTTGTACTAGATTACAGTCATCACCCTGAACCTGAACAAGGGCATATCTGTAAATAATAATCCAAGGAGTCATTTGAATCTGACATGTCAAAAAAACAGCCTGCAAGGTGAGTGGGATCTTATTATCAGGAACAAGACATTAACTGAGATAGAAATCAGTGGCAAGGGATTTAATATCGTCAGCAAGACAGAGTTCTTTTATAAGGGAACCAGTAATAGCAAAATAGAGTCTCCAGGCAAACTCTAATCTCTATTGAACTACATTATGTGAAGGTCAATCAGTAGGGAAGGAAGGAAATAGAAGTGTGGTCTATAGGGGCACTACAAAAGCCTTGAAAAAAGGCAATCTGAAATTACAGGTAGCTATTTAGGTCACAGAAGAGAAAAGCTTGACTTGAAGTTTCAGTTATAACTCATGGTAAGGACCTTCATGGATGAGCCCAGTAATTTAAAGAATCCACTGTTTGAATATTGTTTGTCCATTTTTGTCAAAGAAATTAATTGATAAAAGTCAAATTATGCATCCAAGAAAGTTGACCGTGTGACTCCTAGTTTATAACCAGGTAGCATCAGATATATGAAATGTGAGTGCAGTATGTGAATGAAACACTATCTTTTCAGTGAATTATCTCCATTGCTTACAAATACTTTACTGAAGCTCCTCTTCTAAGAGACTGTCATGAGTCACTACAGGTTTACCCTGGTTCTCTTGGTTACAGTGCATACAAACTACCATCCCACAGCACATCCCACAGCCTATTTAAAAATAGAACTGGACACAAATCAGTTGATACTTAGCATTTATGCTTACTATAGACCTTGTGCTTTACATTTTCCCTTGACAGTTAAAAAGATGGACCTTATGGGGGCAGTGTTACCCAAAAAATATAGAGAAATAACCCCATGAACCTGTACACTCTGTGCCCATAACACTCTCTTTTTATTTTAGGGCTTTTTATTTTATTTTATTTTATTTTCAAGCACTGAAGCTCTTTGCTCTCAGTTTCCTAAACTGTCCCTCAGCCTAAACACATCCTTCCCTAGTTTGACAGGGTATGTCAAATACTCTTTCTCCACAATCACATACAAATAGACATGAATATTGCCCAGCAGAAAAGTGCAGCTGCTGTAATTAGCTATATATCTATCTAGGGAACAAATCTTCAGGAATTAGCTCTATAAAACGTTATAAATTATCAGTACCACAGGAATCAGCTGAGGAGCAGAACTTTAGCTCTGTATGTTGTCGGGGTCTCCTCCCCCCGCCCTGTAGCCCTGGGAGCCCTGAGGGAGACACGGGGTTTCCCTGCCCCTGCTCAGCCTCGTTCCCCATTGGTTGGTTTGTGTTCCCCTGCGCGGGCAAAGCAGCTCGGGTGCTGACTTGTAGAGTTCCTCGGCAGAGCCCGGCCATGCGGCTGGGGAAATAAACATCTCTGAAACATCTAGCAAGAATTCGTCCGTATATATGTTTCTTTTCCACGGGACTCCTGGTTTGATATAGGCGTGTTACAGTATCCCCACTGTAACAGTAGGTACCTAACAATCATCAACCCAAAATTTTCCATTCTTGACAAAAATGTCAATGCTGTATAACATTTTCCCTCAATTTACTTAGGTGTTAAGACAGGATGACAACTACAAGAAAACATTAAAATTATCTTTATTTTTCCAATATATACCAGTATCTAGTTGATCAAAGGTTTCATGTATTTGTATAAATTATTTGTCAGTATAAACAGAATATCTCTTGAAAGAACTACACATTACCAGCAGAGGAGAGGAAAAGTGGAGACTTCTGATAGTGTCATTCACTAAATAGATTCATTGCTTTTGTGATGCTCATTCTGACTTTGCTATTGTTTTTGTACACCATCTCTGACCACCTCCCAGAGATCCCAGATAAAAAGAGTATGGAAAACCAGGCCATTAGATGTGATACAAATATGATTAGCAAAAAGAGTATTAACATTTTAGTTGCTGTACAAAAGTTTCAAGTAAAAATTCAAATTGTAGAAAAGTTACAGCAATTTTTTATTGCTTTGCAAGTTTTCTCAGTAAGTCCCTCACTGTTCTCACTGTTTATAGTCCCAAAATATATACTGTTAGTTTCTACTAGCCCTTTTCCATCAAGGTATTTACAAAATAATTATTTTTCTCATGCCCCTGAAACCTTTTTATTTGTTTATAAAGGATAAACATCAAGGTGGGTGATTTTTAGAGAATATGCATGTTTTGAAGATATTAAAAAGATGTTACTAAGGTATTGTGATGTTTTAAAACCAAAAAATTATTTTATCATTTGCTTAGGCACCCCACAAACATTATTGTCCTAAGTAAAGGTAACATTTCCAAATGAAATCACAACTCACAAACAATGCCCCATCTTTCTTTTTCTCTTCTTCTTAACATCATTTTCACACTGCTTTCATTGAATAAAACCTCTTTTAATTGTGAAAGGGAGGTAGAGGCCTCACCATGAATAAGGGTACAACTTCCATGAAATATCAGGTATTTTGTGATGTACTACAGTTACTTTCTTCAGTGTGTAGCAGTTCCATGCACTGTGACAGTAAAAAGAATAACTAAATAACTCAGAAAACATGAAGTATTCTCTGTACTCTCCTTTTTAGTTGCCTTGTCACGACTGTTAAATTGTCTTTTGCTAGCATAGTTGTGAAATCATCCCTTAGTGCCATTATATAAGGCACTCTGGGATCTTTTGCAAACTAGAGTTCTATATCAGCCTCTATTTTCAGGTGTGAATTATTAACAGGTCCCAAATATGGATTTTGAAAACCTATTCCATTTTACAGAAGTCTTGTGTCAATTTAGGGATATAAAAGCACAAACTAGGTTACAAAAGAATCAAACAAATGTCTTGCATGGAAGTCCTCCCAAAAACTCCTTTCACTATCGGCACTGATTTTCAAAGTGCCTTAGACCAAGACATTACCATAAGCTTATATTCTCTCACTGCATACCACTGAGTACAAAACACGTGACAATATGATTGATTACCGTTCCTGCTCAGATACTGCATAATGAAATGAATAGTACAAGGAGAGTAAAAAAAAATCATGACAAATTATGTTACACAGTCAAAGACATGAATAGTAGAAATGGTGCTGGCTCCACCTTTTCCAATGATGACATGAGTATGTAATCCTGGTCATAAGAGAACAAATCTCAGCAAGGCGAAATTAGTCATAAATTTAGTTAGCTCAAACTCTTTATTTTTAAAAACAGAAGTCATTTTGTGACCTAATGAAAAGGTGCAGGGGTGGCTTTCAGGTAGGAAGGTTAAAGGCAGCAGAAATGGGCTGTGAAGGGGCACCTTTGTGAAGAACAGCCCATTTTCATAACAGGAAAGCAGAGAGAAGACAGCCCACCCCACCCAGCCACTCACTCCCCTACCAATGAGAGGATCATAAGGGCAGAAAAGAGAAAACTCATGGAATAGGATAAAGACAGGTAAAACAAACATGACAGCTTAAATATAATTCCGTAATGATTTAGGAGAAGATACTAAAGGTTTCCAGACTGCTGCCTTTCCCTTTGAAAAAGTTTCTTTCTTACTGAATTATGATGTAATTTCATTATCTTAAACCTATGAGGGATTTCTTTTGAAACATTAGACTTCAGCATGCCATGTTATAAAAATCTCACCAAGAAACCATTTTAAAAGTATGACTTGCAGCTATAAAAATTCTAAATAGGAACTCTCTACTTTTATATTCTATAAGAACTGGAACAAAGACAAAACCTGTCACAAAACTACATTAAAATCCCCCACTTTTTAATATTCTTTCTCAGGTGAAAAAACGTTTTACAAGAGCCTGGAGTGACAGGACAAGAGGGAATGGCTTCAAACTGACAGAGAGTAGGTTTAGATTAGATATTAGGAAGAAATTCTTCCCTGTGAGGGTGGTGAGGCCCTGGCACAGGTTGCCCAGAGAAATTGTGGATGCCCCATTCCTGGTGATGTTCAAGGCCAGGTTGGACGTAGCTCTGAGCAACCTGGTCTAGTGGAAGGTGTTCCTGTCCATGGCAGGGGGATTGGAATGTGATGGTTTTATGGTTCCTTCCAACCCAAACTGTGCCATAGCTCTGTGGTACTGGGTAGACCTTTATTCAAGCACTTCAGACCTAAAAATAGTTGTTATTATTTAGAGACACCACACTATGTTTTGCATCAATGATGCATTAAATACATCATCCAAAACACTATGATGCAACACACCAAAACTTAAATATTTTTTATCTCACATAAATTACCATTTCTTTAAACACATGCACAAAAGAGAAAAAAATATAATATCATTACTTTAAATGGCTTTCAGAAAAAATAAATTGGTTACATAAATCCCTGAGGCTTTCATGTGTATAAATGCTTTTTCTTCTTTGAGGATGTGATTTGATGCAGTATTTTTGTGAGCGCCTTGAGAACATAACGTTGGGCAGCTGCTCAGAAACTTTTTAACAGCCATTATTTTCCCACTAGTGCTAGTTTGGTCTACTGTATTGATAAGTCAGGGCTCTAAATAGCGTAAGAAAATATCTTGGCACATTCAAAATCAGTCCTATGCAAAGGTGCATGCTATAAAACATCAGTTTGCTCTATGCTGATGATGCATGAGATGTGAACTCCTACATTCCACTCTGACCATATTTCACATTTTTAGTTGCATTCAGTTCTTGAATGTTCCTTTTGCTAAACTTGATTTTTTAGAGCACATTATGATCCTGACATAATAATTACAGCAAACATATTTTTCTTATTCTGCTGCATTTCACATTTCCTACTGCCCTATCCCGCCGTAAATGGGGAGTCGGGGAGGATTCATTTTGATAGATTTCTCAGATGAAAATAAGGCGCAAACACAGCAATGTTAGATCTGAGAACTGCTGATAAAGGAAGATGAGTGTTCCTACCGAAGGGGGAGAGAAAAGGCAGCAAAGAGGGGAAAAGAGAGACGGAGAAAGAAACAGAAAACCGGAACAGATCATTACCGCTGTACCCCGGGCGCTCTGTTAGCACCAGGTCGGCAGATGGAGCGTGTGTGCTGCAAGCTGCGATGAGTCTGTGCGGCTGCCGTGGCGGGCTAGGCGCGATTTCCAAACAGCAGCAGGCTGCGCGTCTCTTCTGTCAGTGAAAATCAGGTTGCCGTGGCTACAGGCGCACTAGTGGAGCAGTTGCAGGTTGGCAGGGGCGGGGAGGCTCCGGCTGCTGCGTCGGGGAAATAGTGGAGCACTGGGTTGCCGTGGCGTCGAGCTGCCCCAGGGAAGCGGTGAAGCAGCGCAAGGACAGGTGCGGACAGGGAAACAGGACCACAGGGACAAAAAGGCAAAGGAGGAAGGGGGGCCAAGCTGACCCTCTGGGTAAGCCCCTAATCCCTTCGAGAAACCCAAAGAAAATAATCCCGGTTGTGTCGCAGTTAACTGCTTTTATCTGCTAAAGCTCCTCCCATAGCCCGATTTCCCGGGCATTTTTTTCCTGGGCAGCTGGGGATCTGCCCCGCCGACAAGGAGATGGTGGGGTGGACCGTCACTTGCAGCCCAATCGTGGACGCTTTCTCTGCCGTGATCGGCTGTCAGGCGAAGTCTCCTATGGAACAGGGCTCCCACCACATGTACAGCCCCTATAGCAATTTTTCACCTCATATATAACATATGTTGAAGCATAAATGAAAATCAGATTGGTCCCTCTCACCTAGTTTTGAAAAAAATACTGTGGCAAATATTTAAGAATTTTTCTTTCTAGCCACTATAGTAAAGCTGATTAATTATTTCCTTTGCTATTGTAAATCAATATCCCTCTTAAGACTTCTCATGGAGTTATGCAGGATATATACTGGAAGAGCTGTCTTAAACTTGCAGGCATGTAGCTAATTAAGTAGCCCAGCTGAAAAATGTTACATTATTCTAAGCTGTCTGTTCAAATTTGCACCAGTTTCAGCTAAAGTATATTTGAAACCACAGATGGGATAAAATACAGTCAAAATTTATATAATCAAGATAATATAAAGCAAAAGAAGCATAAAAGATTTCTTAATGTAGTTTTGCATTAGTTTAACTAAATAAGACTTGGATTTTTGTCTCTTCTTTCACTCCTGCTTTTGCTTTTTTTTTTTTCAGGCTGCCTGTTGCAAAATACAGTCTTCTATATATCACTAACCTAGTTGGGCACCTTGGTCTCCTAAATAAGTACATTTATCCTCCTTGTAGCTATCACTTCCCTTTACAACATCACATTTTCCCTCTATTTTGCATGTGAAAGTTGAATTTCTTTTTGAAGAAAAGTAACTAAACCTACTCTGTGGAAGAGCATCTTCTCAAACCACATTACATCACATCTTACAAGGAATATGTTGCTTTTAGCTTTACCACCTGCAACGTTTCTCTGAAAGGATGAATTGGACACCAGCAATAGCTCATTTAAGGCATGAGACAGAAAAGGTATCTGAGCAGTGGAGCTTAGACAGAGGAACAACTTCAATGGCGATTTTCCCCAGTTACCTTGACAGAAACTATGACTCTTCCAAGCCCAGTCCCAAGTCTCTGCATAAGTAATGCCCAGCTGAAGGACTTCTTCAAGCAAAGCCCCAGCAACTGCTTGAGAGCCTGACCCTCCCTTTCTATCATCTCTTGTGCATTTCTCCAATAGATGGTAGAAGAGACAGGAGGTGACAGGAAGAGTGAGGCACAGCATTGAGTACAGCATAAGTATTTTTCTTGTGTTAAGGACTTCATTGAAACTGCTGTTTGTTCAACAAAATTATCAGGAAAAAGGCATGACTAGAACATCAGTGTTAAAGGGCAGCACTTTTTGATGAAGGACAGAAAGTGAAGAAGAGAGTTTTATTAAAATCAAAGTTGCATAAACATTTGTGGTTCAAAATTTGTTGGGAGACTATCTAAAAACTGACTGGCTGCTACACTGCTGTGATCCATGATAAAAATTAAATCAAGAATATTTGGTCATTGTAAGAAGTAGTCAGAATCACTTCAAGCAGAGAATTTGGGGGATAAGGAAGATTTGACTGCACAGATTTCAATAAGAAGGCAATACAGGAGAACCCAGATATTTCTTGTATTTTAATGATAACATTTTTAATATAAAATTTGATTAAAGAACAGTAAAAGGGCTTCAAGACTTAGGTCTCTCTAGTAAGAAAGAGAATATGGAATGCAATGAGTGAGAATGCGTATGAAATAACAAAACCCACAACCTTTAATAAGTGGATAGAAGCATAACAAAATAAAAAACATGTTTCAAGGAAGGACAGTGCATTAAATCAGAAAATTATTAGAAAATTACCTGTGGGAAATAAATGTAATAACTCCTTTAGTTCATAGTAGTACAGAAGAACAAGCTCAGTTCTTGTAGATGCAGCTCGACTACTCTAATGAGCCCTCATTCACCTGCCCAGGAAAAGCCTGCCAGTCATCACTGTTAAGTGATCCAGGTCTACTTCTCAAAAACAACTAATCAAATCATCCAACCTATTAAATGAAAATATTAATGAAGAGCATTAAAAGAAATGCACAAACATGGAAGGTGTGAGGACAGCTAGTACTTCTTTGGAGTTGAAGTGATATGAGATTATTTCCAGTGATGCCTTCCGAGATCTACTTGCTGTATTTTTAAAATTAGGTTCTGGAAGAGAAAGAAGAATATAGAAACAATCCTGAAGTAAATGTTCTGTTTAAAAAGTAAAATAAAATTAACATGTCTTCATAATGTCCTCCTCAAGTTAGAGATAATATTGTTATAGATATCTTACATATATAGAAAGATTCTATGCTAAAATTTTATTAACAAATGCAATATCCATTTCTTACAGTTCTTTTACATTAACTGAAAAGATCCATGTTTAGCTCCTTAATGATCCTGTATTTGCACTTATCTTTTAATACTTTATCATCTATAGAGCTTTGCTGAAAATTCATGTCTTCTAAATCCATTGGAGGCAAAACCTCTGCTATCCCTAATGCTTAGAAGCAATTACACAAACGTGGGGCCCCATGGCTGCTAAGGAGATTACACATGAGAACTACTTAAAAGCATGATAAAGTACTCTGTCACTACCCAACAATCAATATGTTGTTACATAGACATTAAAGAGTGAAAAGATCTAACCACTCTTACAGTGATGCAAATGGCAGAAATACTGACTGACAATGCATATAAAAATTAGTCTTTCCAACTTTAAAATGAGCCTCCCAAGCTAACTCGTATTGTGTAGAGAATTAGGCTCTGCTGGAGGTGCCTGACTGGGAAACATTGATAAGTTGCTGTCAGCTATTTCAGATAAGAAATGATGTTACGGTGAACTTTTTCTTAGGCTTCCTTCAACAGTCCATCAAAATGAGAACACGTACAGAGGCAATTAGTTCTTTTTTTTTTTTTTTTAACTCTTTCTGTGGTCTGCTTATGAAGTGGCAATCAGCAAGTGAGCCAGTAGATGCTTAGCTAATAAAAAAATATGGAGAGTCAGACAAATTCAACAGCTTAGAGATAAGCAGACCCAGCTGAGAAAAACTGAAAGAATGAGCTCTAAAGGAAATATAAGAAGATGATGTTTTATGGTTCCACACTGAAAGCTACAACAGTAAAACCTACATTCCAGTTCCATGACTTGTTTCCATGACAAGGCTTATAATGAGAAAAGCAAATGTTAAACATGAATCAATTTTTGTAGTTAGGAAGAAACAAACTTTATTTATTCCCCTAGCTTTCACGCTGGTTTCTTGAATGGCACACAGTCACTCAGGAATTTCAACTTAACTCCATGGCCCAGCTTGTGTGAAGTTGAGTACAAACATTTGCAGGATCCAGGGACAAAAAATCATATGCAAAATTACTGGGAAAAAACCAAACAAGTGTACATATGGGAATTAGTTTCATAAGTAAGGAGTATATTTGGGGTCTTTGAAAAGGGATTGTTTTTGAAGGGAAAGTCTTTTTTTCCAGATTTTTGTAGTAGTTTCCTAATTCTAATAAGATTTTTAAAACTGACAGTGGAATATTACTACTATGGATTTTGTTTATTATTTCAAAATGTTGTCATTATTTTAAATATGTTTCATATTAATGAATTTGCAAATTGAAGCAGTAATGAAGTACAAGTTACAGAACTAGTTTGGATTTTTTCCCTTTACCTATGTGGGGATGATGGATAGCCTTATTTCTTTTGACTTTGTTGTTCACTGTGTCTTTGAATAAATGCTGAAGACTATAATAAATTCACATCATATTTGCAGAACCTCTGTCTGAGACTGAAGGTCATTTGATATGAGACTACCAACCATTTCCAGAAAGGCACTCTTTATCTCAGCTGTCTGTATGCCAATTAAACTGAAATTTATCAATTAGTTGATGTGGAATATGGATCCCTGCTAAACAAACATCTACTTTCTGATATATGGCTTTATGAAAGGAGCCAGTTCACATTGCAGAAATAATTTTGCAGTTTACATTGTGCCTTTCTTTGGCATGCCATTGCATTAACCTCTTAGTCTTATCAGTGAACATTAAAACTTTTGCATCTATTAATATCAAATAAAACCATTTGTCCTTCACAGTCAAGGAAGTAAAGCAGGATGACCTTGAATTCCTGTACTGACTACCTTCTTAAGACTCAGCCAGAAGTCTGGATTATTCATTATATATATAGAAATGTACTTGTTTATGAAATCCTGATATGGTATCTGATGCTACACTGCACTGTGGAAGCTTTTACCTTGCCCTAATTTTAAGAAATAATCCTTTATTGAAAGGATTGAAATGCCAAGGAAATACAAGTCAGATCTAAGAATAAAAGAAAAAAAATCTCTTAAAATATTAAGCAATTATAAAATAGAGCTTTATTGCAATATACAAAAGACCCCAAATAAACCCAGACATGCTGAGGCAAACAGTATGTTCACCAACCACATTACTTACCCCTTAAAAAGAAAGTCAAGAAAAGACTTTTAGAGGTACAGCATCTTCAGTGCTCATACATTTATCAATCTCAACATGAAACATTTCTTACTGGGCATGCATTAACCCTTTTTTTATTGAAAGTTCCTAATTACATGGTATTCCAGAAGTGAAATGAAGTACATTTTCTCATTTTAGATAGTACATCTGGTCATAGCAAGACATGCATGTGGGGTGTGATGTGAGATATGAGAGAGGATTTTAATTGCTTTAGACGTAAGAGCTATAATCGTGATCTTGGAGATCTCAATGCTATATGCAATCTTGGCATGAGGTGCTGGAAGGTGAGGAATACAACTTGGAAAGATCTATACATTATGACTCTCTGTGCATGTTTTAAAAAGTCACAAAGACACCTGTACCTGATTTAGAGGGCTGTTGAAAGTCAAATTTCTACACTGCTCTTGGATTGGTTCCCTTTAGAATTAGACATGGTCTGTATACCTGTAGGACACACTAAAATCCCTTTCCTACAAACAAAGCACTGCTGAAAGAGTTTTTGACTCATTTCCATTCAGTATTGAAGGTCTGGCAATGAAAATAAACAGACAAATAAATAAAATGTAGTCAACTCTTTATCAATTTACTTGCATATTTGTTTTAAGCACATATCATAGAGACACAGAATAGTTTGAATTGAAAGAGACGTTTCAAAGGCCTCCTAAGCCAATTCCTCTGCAATGAGCAGGGACATTTTCAACTCAATCAGGTTCCTCAGGGTTCCTGTCCAACCTGACCTTCAGTGTTCCCAGGAATGGGGCACCCACCACCTCTCTGGGCAACTGGTTCCAAATGTTTCACCACCCTCATTGTAGAAAATTTCTTCCTTACAGCTAATCCAAATTGACCCTCCTTCAGTTTAAAGCCACCACTTCTTTTCCTATCACAACAGGCCCTGCTGAAAAGTTTGTCCGTGTCTTTCTTATAAGCCCACTTAAAGCAGTGGAAGGCAACAAAAAGATGTCCCTGAAGCCTTCTCCACACTGAAGAACCCCAACACTCTCAGTGTCTCCTTATAGGAGAGGTGCTCCAGGCCTCCCATCATCTTCATGACCCAACTCTGAAGTCTTAACAGGTTGATGTCCTTCCTGTGTTGAGGACCTCAGAGCTGGATGTGCCACTGCTGGGAAATGGGAAATGCCTAAATACAATAATAAAAAAATAAATTCTGCTTTTTAAGCCCACCCATGACTTTCCATTTAACTTTAACTTTTCATTCAGCTATTGCAAAGGGCAGAAAGGAGATTTGGAAGACTTGTTATGGCACAGGTGTTAAACCAGGGCCTTTTGTTTAAAAACAGGAAAGAACGCCATAATTCTCTATGATTTTCTGTATTTCCCTTATTTTGATATAATTTTATAATAAATTTTAGAGTGTATTTCTCATTAAATTTTTTTTTAATTATTGATACATGTACTTACAATTACAGTATTAACATTTTTCTATGTAAAGTTGAAATTATGCATGAGATCTTCCAGCCCATTAATTTCTACCAGATCATTCTTGACACATAAAACTTTAATGATGTTTGATATTAGAGGTAGCTCCAAAGACCAACTAACCTTGCCACAAGGAGTATTTTCTCTTGGGTTTTTTTTTTTGAAATTATTCTGGAACATTTTCTTTGCCTCTTTATTTTCATTTTGCTCAAAGGGTTTGTTGTTCCTGCTGAACATATTTCCGTAGAAGTATCTTTCTTCTGAGAAAGAAAGAGCTATAAGGGGAACTTGGGTTTTGGCTGTGGTGATGTGTTTAGTTTTTTCCTTTTCAGCTTCCTCATATATGGAAAATAATAACATGGTGAGAAAAAAAGAAAGAAAAGGTTTTGTTTATTCTTCTAACAATAACAGCTTCTCCTCTCCACTGCAGCTCTTGTAAATAAATAAAGCTACAAAAAATAAACCTCAGGCAGCTTCAGTCAAGACTGTCTCTAATTGAATTTTTGGCTCAATTGTTACAGCTGCTGCAGCCTTCCTGAGCTTCTCAACCTGTGAAGAGACTGTAAAAATTAGGAAAATTGAATCACTTAGATAAGTGCTTCTGTTCATTCCATTAGTAGTTTTCTCTGGGAACAACCAGCATACTTGGGAAGAACAGTAACACAGAATAATTTCACAATTAATATATTTTACACATATATATTTTTTATCACACTGAAATTATTATCCAAAATCACATGAATAAACCTGACAACGATCCAAATGATTGATCCAGCACTGGAGACATGAAATGCATGGCTACACATCCTTCATGGCAGTTTATTTCTCATGTGTACCACTCTCAGTGCTAGTAGAGGAGTTCCATCAGGGAGTTACTGAACATAGGAGTGTGTTCTGTGGGGTCAGAATACAGTGAACTGAAGTCTAAATTTATTTGAGTAGGTGTTGCAATTTTAAAAAATTAAAAGGAATTTCTTCATTTTTTAAGGAAAATATGAACAGAAACAGATTGCTTTATTTTAAGCTAAGAAGAGAAGTAAATTACTTTTAAATCAACCAGACAGTATTTTTGTTTCTTGTGGTTATTTGTGCTTGCTGTTTATTTCAGACAAAAATTGGAGGTGGCTCCAGGCTGTCTCAAAACTTTAGGCATTTAATTTTAAGTTATTTCTCATGCCATTTCCACCAGACTTCAAGTGAAAGCCTATTCTCAGGTTTTTAAAAGTCTGGTGAATAATAAGAATCAGAGAAGAAAAGTAAAAAATTAATATATATAGATGGGAAAATAGCTATTTGGGTTTCATAGGGAACTATGAGAATGCTTGGCAAGAAAATTGTGTCTATTTGAGAACTCACATATATAGGTAATTTACTTCTAACCTTCTTTCTAAGTTTCTTGATTGAAATATCTTTGTGTAGAGATTAATTTTAAGTTATCCTAACGCAAGGAGATTTCCACATTGAAACAATTCCTAGACATATACTTAATGCATTTGTATTTAATATATTGTGTATCTGTGAAGGATGTGTAAGAGTTATCAGGAATGGATGGCTGCAAAAGAGGTTGAATGCACCACAAAAGAGCAATGCAAGGGCAGGATCAGCCAAGAATGTGCTGCATGATTTGCCATCACTATTCTAACAACTCTTCTAGTCAGTTGCCAACTTTACCCTGAGTCAAGGGCTTTTATCCAGTCATCCATTATATGATAATTTTCCAAATCTCACTTTAGCAGAGGACTGGAATTTTCTAGTCTCAGCTTCTTCAATTCCTTTCATCACTCCACTATAGTATCATATATTGCCACTATTTCTGGAAATTATCACTAGTGTTAGAAAGTTCTTTCCTTCTGTATGACTTCCTTTCACTGAGATTTTTTTCACTTGTCAACAAGAACAACAATGAAAAGATAAATTTCAATTATAATTCCATTAGGGGAAAAAATAACTGTGTATAGGAATTGGCCTAATTAAAAAAAATAATTTCTTTACTTAAATATATATGTGCAATAGTAATTAGTTATCAACTTATATTCTTTGGAAGTTATAAATATGAATACAAAATTTTGGGAAATAAGTAGCTTTTGATTGATTGCGGTTTAAAATTATTACTTTCATACATATAACAATTTTTTGCTTCATTTATAGTTGACCAAAAAAAGACATGTATGTAGACTTATTCAGTGTATGGTGGGCAAAGTTATACAAGAGATTAGAATAATAGGTCTGGATGTTTAGACCTACTGGATGTTATTTTGGTACCTTACAAGGTACCTAGGTAATTTCCAGGGATAATTTTGTAGCAATCACAAGCTGACGAGTGACTGCCTGTACAGCTTGATATTCTGATGTCAATTTGCTTCAGTGCAATTGTGAGCAGCATATATCTGGGAGCTTGGGCTCATGAAGTGTCTCAGCTTAATTTATGCAAACCAGATTTCTCCCAGAATGACAGTGAGGTCAGCAGTGAATATATGCATAGACTCCTGAAATGAATTTTAAAGGTAGTGCATGAGCAGGAAGCCTCTATTACATGAATCTTGTTATTGCAGCTTGAGTCAAGGAAAAATCCACTAAGGAGTTTCTGCAGCACCCTCACAGTGCAGAATATTTTGGCATATATTTATTGAACTTGGCAGAAGATATTTTATTAAGAATTTTAACAGAGCATTACTAAGTTTCATTTTTGGATACTGACTAATGATTCTGAATTTTTTGAATACATTGTGTCATATATAATGCTTCAGTTTGGTTTGACCTCAACTGTCTTGCCACAAGGGGCAGTTTATAAATATTCTGTTACACTCTATAACAAAATAGATCTGCACAACTTCTGAGACAATGAGCTACCTAGGATAATTTCAGACATTTATTAAAGAAAAGCTTCTCCCTGTATAGGTGTTTTATAATTCATTTGTCTTCTTATGACAGAGGATTTCTTTATCTAAAACCCAGTATGTTCTATAATAAAGGTTCTGTTCAACACTGAAAAATAACCCTATGACAAAGATAGGTCCCTAAGGTCAGCTCTCTTCAATAGATGTAGGTCATTGTTTCTCATGAAAGAGAATAATTTCTAGAATTCTATTTGATTTTAGAAGTTAAAAAAAATTCTGTGGCGAGTGTTTCAGTTTGCAGTCTTTCTCCTTCACATGAACCAATGCTTTACATGTATAGAAGATGTAAACAGTTTAAAGAAAAAAATTGTATTGTCTGCAAAAACTCCAGGGAAAACCTTTAGCTCTATGTTCAAAAGACATTGAGTTGTTTTCATCGCTTCTGAGTGTAATTGATGCTTGTCCTACACTCAGGTTCTGGTGAACCCAATTTTACACAAGAATTTTAAAACATCTTTAGACAATATATGGGCAGCTACCAGAATCAGCAGCACAGTTTGTTTGCTTGTGCTCACCTGTGACACCAATGGTTGTAATTCCTGCTTCAGAATCCTCAGAGATGTGGGGAAGGGAGGGGGAAAATAAGTAAGAGCAAGAAAAGGCATTCATAGATTTCTGGGAGTTGTTGGGGCTATTAAAGTGTCATTAAAACTTAATAAACATCACCGTCTCCTACAACATGCTTTGGCTTGGTTTTGTAAAAACCTCAAATTTTTTACAACAGTGAGAGGGTTTTACTGCTTACATAGATTTCTCATAAGGATATTCCAATATTGTAAAAGGGATTAAAAATTACAAAAAAAAGACACAGGTTCTGGCTCAAAGGGATGTTGTACATTGAGATCCAATAAGCTTGATGCAGGGTTGTTGAATTTACTGTTTTGTGCATTTCCTTTTCTTTTTATAAACCTAGTGAAAAGTATGTCAGTGGTGCTTAGTAGTTCTTTTATTTCCAAGATAAAGGCTAGAACTGCACTTCCATAATTAGATACCAGACCTATTTTATTAAAAATAAAATAAAATAAAATTAATAATAATAATAAAAAAACCACCCCAAAAAACCAATCAGGAAGACAAGGCTACATAATAACGTTAACATTAACACATTAAACATTTGAAAGTGAACTGTTGGTCTGTAGCATGCATGGCACATTC
The DNA here is from genome assembly GCF_041296385.1 of Aphelocoma coerulescens. Lineage (NCBI taxonomy): Eukaryota > Metazoa > Chordata > Aves > Passeriformes > Corvidae > Aphelocoma > Aphelocoma coerulescens. The sequence continues at coordinate 1,742,617 of NW_027184064.1, read as the reverse complement.
TGACAACAAACAACATAAGCAAATATTTTCCCATTCCCATATTCACCAAAGCAGTCATTAACTTCATCTTCCTTGAATTCAATTGCAAAAATTAAAGAAAATGAGAGTATTAGTCTGGTCTAATTCCAAACTTTCTGTTATTTTAGGCAAAAAGCAGTAAAAAGGGAAATACTTGCTTATTTTCCCTGTTACCTGTATTGCCTTACTTTTGCTGTTGCAGTGATCCATGGTTCCCACCAGGGTGTTCTGGACCTGATTGGGCAAAAAGTGAATGGTTTGACCCCTCAGGGACCCAGGAACCACAAAATGGCCACCCGCCCCAACATGGCTGCCCCGAGACAGCTTGGCAGGAAAAGTTGTTGGCCTCGATGGGAAAGACGTGCCGTCCTGCTTGCACTCTCCTCTCTTTTGTTACGTAACCATTCAGATTGGCCCACATTCACCCTCCCTGCCTACCTCCCTCCCCATTGGTTACGATGTGCAGTTCTTCCCCTCTGTACCACCCCTTGACTGTTATGTTATTGGTTACCAGATGTCTGCTCCACCCTGGCTGTCAGGGTATAAAACCCCCTGCCAGAGGCTTTTCTGTGCTCTTCTTGGCCCCTCTGCCTGCTCCTGTTTATTGACCTCCTGGTCAGTAAACCTGCTCCTGTTCCTCCAAGAAGAGTCCCTTGCCTCTTCCTTCTCCCCGCGCGCCTTATTCACCGGTGGTCGAGGCGAGCCCTGGTAGAGATCTCGCCCGTCCTCCTGTGCCTGACCAGCCTTTGTCCTCTCCTCCAGCCATGGGCAAAGATCGCCTGGCTCTTGGGTCTAGCCGAGCTAGCCCTAGGCGAGTACCACGGCATTTTGCCAGGTGGAGCTTGGTAATGTCTGAAGATCTAGGTTAAATCAATATTGATTTTCTAAGCAAGGGACAGAGAGCTTTCATAGGCAGGAAAGCATCAGCATTTTACTTCTAACTCAATAAACTGGAGACCAAGTTCAAATAGGGTGAGAAATTGAACATTTAGTTTATTGTGTATAATGAATAAGAAAGATTGGGAGACTACTTGCTAAAAGCATGTGACATTGGAATAACAGTATAAAAATTAGGTCCATTTTTATTTCCAAATTTTCACTGATTGTTTCTGACCTCTCCTAAGATTAATTTTTCCTCCAAACATTCTTTTAAATGAAAAATAAGGGTAAGTGCTCCCTGAGCACCACCATCATCCCACTAAGAAAACAAGAATGTCCAAGGCCAAGCACCAGCGTGGGACTAGTGAAGGCAAAGTCACAATATTCTGTGCCAGAAAAATCAATTGTCATTGGACCTCAGTACAAAAGTGCCAATACCTTGTAGGAGGAGGTCACTGTGATTGCTTCAACACAGGTGGTCACTCATAGGTTTTAACCATCCATCCTCCCCTGCAAGGTTGTAATCAAATTCTGTCTGCTTCCAGACTTTCAGAGCTCCTATTCCAACAGGGCAGGATCTTCCTCTAGCGTGGGAAGAACCACTTTCATGTCAAATGTGCAAAAGGACCTGTGAGAAGAAAAAAATAAAAGAGATTAACTTGTGCAAGCATGCAAGGTGTTTCAAAGCACAGTCAATCATCAATTATCAACAAAATCTTTAAATTAAAAAAAAATAATGCTGAAATCCAAAGAGAGGAGCTCAGCAGATGCTGGGTATCTGAGCATTCATAACATGGTAATAAACATGTACTATAAAACAATACATATTTTGTATTAATACACATTTTTTAAATTTCCAATATGCCAGTCTATTAATTTAGAGATATATAACAAAGAATAAAGGTAGCCAGGTAAAGAAATACTAAGCAGCTTCTGAAGGAACTTGTACTAGTAGTTTTCTCCACAACATCACACTGTTGTACTGGAAAATCTCTTTCAAAATAGGAGACCATTTTCTATCATCTGCAGTATCCAGGTTCCGGCAATATATAAAAATTACAGAAAATTTTCTACAAGAAAATCAGTTTGATCAAATTTGGAGCCTGATCTTTCTGACAAATGACAAAAATGAAAAAAAAAAAGTTTTACATGAGTATTAATTCTCATTTATTAAATAACCGGTTGTTTTAAGTAATTTTAAATTATTTTCTCTCCTATATAGTCTTCCTCTTCTTTTAACAAATTCTCCAACACTTCTTAAATTAGTTCACCCCTATTTAGTTTTGACTACACTTTCCATTGTGATGAATGAATTCTGTTTCCAAAGTCAGCCCTTTTCTTTGCATAGAACTCATTTTAAAAAGACTCTGTTTTCCAACCTAACATAATATCTTGTCTACTTGCTTCAGTATTCAGTTGAGGGTTTGTTTCTTCAGATGATCTGGCTCCTCTAAGTCAGAACAGAGCCTCTTTCAAAATTTTGGGATGCTTAACTGCTGCAGTAAAATGTTGATGTAGGTAGTTTTTTTTAATCTACAGAGATTGTTAAGATTTAAAATGGTTTTCCATATTATACTTAAGAAAAAAATCTAAAATATTTTGAAAACAGTGTTACAATAATACCAGAAAATAAGAAAATGCTTCAGAACAAAGTCTAGTCAGGATAAATGTGATTTTATGACCATGATTTTTTATTCCACGAAGACAAGTGTAAACAGTCAGCACTCCTCATTTTCCACTCTTGCTCTTCCATGAGAAGATAAGCATAAATCAAATCCCATTTTATAGTTTATGAGTCTGTTTCCATTTTGTTTAACATGACCTAATAGCATCTCTTTTTGCCAAGGTTTTTGCTTGTTAAGGTGCTGTAAGTATTTACTTAATGTCACCTATTACACATTTTGATGCCCTGCATGCACCCCCTTTGGGTTGCAAAAGTGTTAACTAGCAATTCTTTCATGCTGAATTTTTGGCATGATGGTATGAACAGGTGGGACTGATGTGATGAAGTTTGGAGGTTAAAAAGATATTCTTTCCAACAGAAAAAAGGCTCCTGTGGAGTTGAAGGCTGCCAAGTAACTAAAGTGGCATTTGTTGCCTAGTTAGCTGTTATATCACCTTATGAGCAGGAATAATGCCATCTAAGCAGATGGTTATAATGCAAATTGATAGCCAATGTTTGTGTATTTACAACTACTAGTTGAAGATGTTGGAGATTTCACTGTCTTTAGCCAGGAGGATCCATCTATCCAGTGCTTTCATGCATAAAGTTTAATGGGATAAGGTTTCCCCTATGCTTCATCTCACAGCTACTCTGAATTAATCTCTTTGCCACCATGTACCTTTTCACAGCCAGTGTTACCCAATGCATTCCTGTTAAACGCACCACATATCAATTAAGTGTGTCTATGATATTCATCAAAAAACCTGGTCTTCCCTGGAGTAATTATTTGAATTACAGAGGCAAGAAAGATTATGAAAGGCAAATAAAATAATCCCTGTCGTGAATTTGCTCACACAGGGTGGATCTTAGAACCATGGAGGCAGGGCTAAATTGCTATTCTATACCACTCAAATCATCTCTCTGGGGCATGGTTCTGGAGAAAGAAACAAGGAACATACCCCTGAAAGTGTGTCCTTTTGTTCTGTGTCTTCTTTAGGGGAACTTGCTAGTACCGGCCTGCGGGCTCTGTCCTTCCCCCACTGCCACCAGTCCCTTCCTGTCCCCTCAGGAGGGAAACACTGCAAACACACCTGAGAACCTGCCGGGAACGAAGCAATGGTGAGGAAGCCGAGCCTGTGCTGAGTGGAGGAGAGCAGCACCGGTGCTGGAAGCAGCTACATGGAATCCAGTCCAGCATGTGAGAGATGAGGTGATATTTTGCTGCAGCCAAAAGGTTATTAAGTAAAAGAATGAAAGTTGCTGGTTTTGTTCTTTATGTGTTGTTACCTATGGTTTGGATTTGTTCTAGGTAATCTGCTGAGTGTTGTTGTGAGCTGGGAGAAGGGCAGGGTTGAAGTCCTGGCCAAAAAGGAAGTAAGATGAGAGGGGATGAACAGAAGAGTAGACAGTAGGGAGAGAATGTAAGTTCCCATGTACCCATTCAATGGGACAGGGACTGCCCTGGCCGGGAAAGGGTATAAAAAGCAGCCATTTTGTTGGAGGGTGTGTGTGTTCAGCTCTTGGGGGAGGGAGATACACACCCGGCTCAACGGAATCATTAAACAAACAATTTTCTTTTGCTTTGAAGACTTTGTCCCCATTTAATTGTATTTAAAAGTTAGTTCATTTCTAACAAGCAGAATGAGTGGAGGTGAGCAGTCCGTAGGCAGTGCCAAGTGGAATTTGACCCAGTGGAGCAGAGCAGTCCGACACAGTGGCATGGGACAGAATTGAACCAGCAGAGTCCAGTGGCCCGAAGTGGCCAACCCAGCTTTATTGGAGTTCGTCTGTCATCATTTTTTTGTTTCCTCAGGCTTGGGGAGAAGAAACCATAGCCAGAGGAGTGTCTGCTATCATGCCTTTGCCTAGGCAGCCACACAGATTTAAGTCTAGGTGGTGAACACTTTTTATGTATAAAGCACTTTCTCTTTTGTATACTTCTGTTATTAACATTGCTGTTGTTACTGTGCATTTCTTATTCCATTGCTGTTTACTTTCAGTAAATTGTTATCTCAAACCATAGTCTCTGCCTTTGCCCCTCTCTGACTGGAGGGAGTGGGGGGGAGTGACTTATTTGGAGTTTAATTTCCAGGTGGTGTTAAACCATCACAGTGGTTTATTTTAGACTTCCACAAGATGCTCATAAATTAAGCAAAAACACAGCCTATTCACAGAGAACATTTTAATGTAATGAAATTTCAATACATCGGAATGTCACAAGTGAGAACTACAGAAGAAAGTAGCAACAATATAATCAGTCATGCATTGAAAAAGACCATGTTTCAAAGATCAGCTCATCTGATTTTTCTGGCAAGTCTTGGTGATGTATGTCTGCTTGTACTAATATTCATTTTTATCTCATAACTGAGTCATAAGTGAGTCCATGTTATTCAGAAAGGTTTAAATATTAAAGGAAAGCTACTGTAGACATAGACATCTGAAAGGCAGGTCCAAGAGCACATGGAATGGTTTTTGAGCTTCAAAGACCAATGTAAATATTTTATAATACATGAGGAATTACTTTCTTTGGTAGGTCTTCACAGAAGCAAGTATGACTAATGTTAGTGATATTTGAAGAGAAGGGAAGAAATGTAAGAGGAAAACAAAATGTGATCAAGAAAGTTATCATACTCTGTGTTTGCATTCAAGAGCATGTAAGAATATTAAAGGGGAGTCATAAAAAATTAGGAAAAACAGTGCTATAAGTTAAACAAACCCCAAAAAACAACCTACATTTAAAACTGTGGGCAAGAGTCCCCTAAGCATCATTGTCATTGGATTCAGTAAGACTATTAATATTACTGGGATAAGCTTCAGAAGGATCAAAACTAAAGTGCATACATCTATGATTTGTTAGCAGGGGGGAAAGGAAGCAAATTTTAGGATGCAATAGGCTTTGCTTAGTGCAGTGAGGAAAGGAAAAGGCAAGACAATATCTTGTTTTGTGTTTAAAGACAAGACTTATTAAACGCCACAGCAAAAAACACAGGAAGTCAATAAGGTTTCAGAAGAAAATTGTATCTGTTTTCCCTATGTTGGCTTTCTGCGACTTAGAGAAAGATACTGAAAACAAATAAAATATGAGATTGGACATGAGGAATATCAAAGATTGATAAATTTAATGCTAATATGGTTAGAAGTGGAGTTTAAATTCACATAAGCAATTTGGCTCATTCAGGAAGGACTTGCAGAATTAAACTAGATGGTAAGGAATTGATAGAAAGATAAAAAAGAGAGCTAAAGAAAGACAGAGTAATAAAACTCCAGAGAACACAGGATATTATTGTAGAAAAAACAATCAAAAATAGAGAAAATCAGAATTGATCATATTCTTAGAAGCTTGAATGTAAATAAGTCATTTGAGATACTGACAAGATAAATTTTGATGACATAAACAAGGAGATAAGTTTATCTTGATCATTGGCAGTGTCTACTTTATAATTAACCAGAAATATCAGTAATCTCAAAAGACACTTTTCCTTGACCTTTTTTGTCTGGATGAGTATTAGCTGTAAAAATATAACAATATATTTTGAAACTATAGGGGAATGTAGTTAAGTGATGTTTTAATTGTCCTAAACAACAGGAAACAGTATTACCCAGAAGTAATTGACAACACACCAATAAATTAAAGAAAAAATATAAGCAATTGAAATAAGAGAAATGTTTTTAGTGAGTAAGGGATGAGTGGACTCCCCTCAACACCCTACCTGGGGTGCAGTTAAGCTTGTGCTAAGGGAGAGGTCTAAAATGCATGTTTTGGAACAAAGCAAGAAGTATTAATGTCTTAAATAGATGAGATGGCCAAAATCTTTCTTAAGTCTAGAAGTGTTCAATAAAGATTTGCAAAATTAAGTTAGCAGGATTTCTCCATAAATATTTACAGATTTATTTTTCTTCTCCTCCCTGCCCCCCACCCCAAGGAAAAAAAAAGTGTTCAAAAACTTAAAGAATTAAAGTTTCAAATTAATCTAAGGGACACATAATCTCTTTCATATTGTTGATCTAGATTCTGCCACTAGGACATCAGAACAAAACAGCTTTTGCTTTCCCTTTTTTCCTTCATATAAACTTGAGTAACCCGTTTTATGCAAGTCCTTTGGAAAAATCACTTAATCTCAATTTGTAAATATATCTAAATTTAAGCATTTAAGGATTAAGAATTTTGCTGACATTTGTGGTGAAGAACTTAAATAAGAACTTTAAATACTTGAAGGGTAAAATAGTATTAGAGTGGAGTGTCATAATGCTCAGCAGCAGTTACATACAGTGATCAAAAAGATGAATTGAATAGGGAGTCGCACTGGAAAGAACAATTTTTGCTCTCCCTTTTTAGCAAGAAGTTAAAACGCTCAGCCTTGAAAGGCAAGAGTGTGTAGCTTTTCTTTGCATCCCTCTTGTTTTTGATTTTTAAAAACTCACTTGATACTGTCTCTGGAACTAGACAATATTTTTATTCAATTTCAGTATATTGGATCTATTAGTTAAACAATGGAAGTAGGCAGTTCTGAAGATACATGATAATATAAAGAGAAAGTGCTGTATTATTGAACTAAGAATAATATATATATAGTAAAGAAATATGAGGAAAAAGGTATAAAAATTTGCAGCACATACTATTGAGTTTATCAAACAGGGCTGAAAATATATAGAGCAATAAAGAGATTACCTGAATAGCAAATACATAGATGAGGGAGGTGGTGCTTTGGGGTTTTGGAGTATTATTTCAATAAACAGAGAAAGTGCTAGAAGAGATTACTTATTGTTTGTATTCAACTTTCCAGAAAACTTCCCATCATTACACTGACACTGATTATCTCCATAGATGATTTTTTTTTTTTATTCTTATCATTACTAATACACTTTTATTCAGGATAGTTTCTATTTGATTATCACAGGACATCACAGACAAAAATGGAAAATGGAAGTCACATATGAGGAGATTTCCCAAGAAATATTAAGGAAAACATAACAAAGTCTCATTTGTACGTGAACTTTATACCAATATCTTGGGCAATTTAGTTAGTTTGCAAGATTTGAAATTGCAGAATATAGTTCCTGACATTTCCCTCTTCCTCAAACTGATAAAAAAATATTCTATTTGGGTTTTTGTTTCTTTTCATCATGTTAGAATTTTTTACAAAAACTTATATATTTTCTGCTATTGTATAATTAAGTGTGGAAGGAACAAATTTATTTAAAATTTCACATTTTTAGTGTAATTCATTCTGCAATACCGCCTTTGAATCTTTTGTATCGCCAATGATCTTGTAATTCAATAATTATAAGGCTTAGCCTGTGAAATTTTGACATGGTATGGCATCACCAGGTGTGTAGAGACACAGGATACAGAACACAGAGAAGAATTTTCCCTTCATTTTTACTTTTAGACTCTGTATTGGTTAAATTTATTCTTAAACTGTGCGGAAGAGATCTACAGTAGATCTATCTACAGTAGTCCCATGTAGACTCACACAAAGAGGTGGAGATACGGTTTTTAAATTTATGAGTAACAGCAAAACACAGTGAAGAACATCTTGGCTTTCTCATATTGATGTCATATTTTAAGAAGACAGACACCCTAGATTATTCTGAGAACATGAAGTTTCACAGAACAGAATCCAGTAAGCATTCTCTATTTTAAACACAAAAAATTCCCAAATAATATTCTTTAATCATTGTCTCACCACACTAATTTTTTTACTTGTGAGAGAAGAGGAAGAAGAATTGGCTTAAGGGTGCTTTCTCAAAGTTAATGTTTATAGTCACTTTGAGGTCACTATCAGATCTAAAATGACTCATTCTCAGGAAGGCATTCCTGACTGATGCAATTCCAGGATATCTGGATTTGCCTGTAGACATAGGACAGCATGACCACATCTGCTGCACTGGGGGTCAGCAGGGAGGGAGAAAAGAGAGAGAGGCAGTGTAGGGCTCTTTCTCAATCTTGGTGAGAAAGGTCTGGAAAAAATACTTAATAAAGTAGCTGGTTTAATAAGATAGAATAAGAGGAATACAGGTAGTAAAACTTTTGTCTTCAGATGCTGGGGACCTCGTACTTATGCAGCATTATGTGGAGCCGAGGTGGATTTTTCCCAAGGTGTGAGGCAGATTCTGTCCATAGAGAGAGGTCCCTCCTTTTTGTTCATTCAAGCTATTCTATAAAATTTCTTTAAAAAAACCCCACCACTCTGTTCAGAAAGATGTTCACAGGAGAACGTTTTGCTGTAACTGCATGTGTAAGTGGAAGCTTCCTGCAGGCTGCTCTGGTTGGGTGAGCTGTATGAGTTTAATCCATGACCATGCAGCACAAACCAGCACAGCATACGCCTGCTCAGGTTTATTATTGTGTGTGTCAGTGTACACTGGGCTTCTCATGAGGATTGCTACATTCCAGCACTCCATCCACATAAGCTTACCTTTCCTTGAGATACGGTAAACTACAGATTATATCAATAACATACAGGCTTATCAAGCCCTGAATAGAAGGCCTAAAAGACCAGGTGTGACCTGTTTGAGAGCACTAATACCTCAGGTACAACATGTTCTGCAAGGCTTCCAGTGCATCATAGGACTACATTATACAGTTAATATAGAAAGAAATAATTATTATAAATACAGAGATGTGTATTTATACACAGAGACAGAGAAAAATCTCCTAAGCAAAGAAGATCCGATCATTTAAAAAAATGCATGTCTGCCAAGATCTACTCCTTTTTCCTAAGTTTCTGATCATACCCCACCCAACGTCAGCAGAAGATACACTTGCTTTTAACTGTCTGTCAGTTGTGAGAGTATTTTGAAGAATCTCTAGTGAGAAAACTGTCTATGAATTCCTCTGTTTCTCACAGGTATGGCTCAAGAGTGGTTTTAATTGAAAATGTTTTCCTCTCATAGATTTCTGACATGGATGCTATGAGAACAATTCAGTAATTGCAAAAATGGTACAAGCATCTACAAGGTCAGACCATGCAGAGGACATGCAGAGGGTGAGGTTCAATTAGTTCTTAGTAGTTGTTTATTCACCAGTATATGAGGGGTGTAAGAACAGATAGATACCAGCAGCTGAACCAATATCTATTGGTTAAAACTTCCCTGGCAGAAGGAGATGTCTGTGTAGCATTTACATGGGGTCTCTTGAGTATAAAATGTACAATAAAAGCCAGGTGTGTGTATCGGTAGAGAGCTCCACATGAGAACTCTGTAACTCAAGACAGAAGCTTGGATATACTCATTTACAAATAAGTGCTTGAGGCAGGAAGAACTTGGCTGAATGTTTTTGTCAAAAAATAAGGCAAGCCATGCAATGGGATCCTGGGTGACAGGAAAGTGATGCTTTAAGTAGTGCAATGAGAGAGGATGAGAATTGGTTATGTAGGGTGGGCTTTTTTGTTTGCTTGCTTCCTTTGAGGAAACATTAGAATTTTAACTTCATTAAGACTAAGCTGAAGCCAGGAACATCTGTAAAGCAAGAGAAGAGAGAGAGGATGAGAAATAACAAGGAATGGAAAAGGACAAGGCAGTACTAGAACCCTTAATTAGTAAAAAGCAAAGTGTGTTTCCTCAGAGGAAACAAGAACAGTTGAGCTTTACCTCATTTCAGGGATTAGTTGTTAAAATTCAGAAGAATTCTTGCTGCTGAAGCTGCTTAGGTTTTAAGCTTACATTTATCTGCTTGCAATATGGGCCATTTTTTCTTCTGACATATTTATGCATTTCATTATGACAAGTAAATAATATTTATATTTATTTAGCACTGAAGCAATTATGTGATGTGGGCTGATAAATAGTAAAAGAATATTTATCAAAACAGGAATGAAAGCTACTAGGCTTGTTTTTGTGTCAGCACAAATTACTTATTCTGTTTACAATAAATATTTTGTATCCTAGTCACCTGGGAAATCAGACCCAGCCACACATCAGTAGTCTCAATAGCAATTTTGAGAAGGAAAAATCTCTTTCTCTCTCTCTGTGATTAATAGTTGCCAAACAGAAAATAGACTGTTTTGGACCATATTAAAATCTTTCTCAGAAAAATTTAAATAGGTACAGATACAACTTTGTCCTTTAGAATAATTGTTTCATAATTCTAGTTTACTTATGGAATGTAGGTCTTGTTTCTTTTACAAATTGGACTAAGCATTATTCCTCATAGAAACATGACAGATGATCAGACACAGAAGTGGACTTAATACTTATTTTTCTTAAGGTATGAATAGGCAGTTTCTGGTTGGCTCTGAAAAAATGCTGTGGATTTCTGTAAGAAATTTGCTTTTAATTAGGTTTTGAAACTTTTTCACTTCACTCTTGTGACCAATGTCTGGACTCAAGGGACATGAAGCTGAGTCAGGGGAGGGTTGGGTTGGATATTGGGAAAAGGTTCTTCCCCCAGAGGCTGGTTGGACACTGGAACAGGCTCCCTAGGCCAGTGGTCCCAGCACCAAACCTGACAGAGTTCAAGAAGCATTTGGACAATGTTCTTGGGCACGTGGTGGGATTGTTGGGATGTCCTGTGCAGGGCCAGAAGTTGGACTCAATGATCCCTCTGGATCCCTTCCAACTCAGCTAATTCTGTGGTTCTATTATATCCAATGATATGAAGGTGTATTTGATTTTCACCACAGTAATTGACTCTGATTTAGGTATGTTAGGAGCAATGACAACTTACACAATACAGGTAAATTGTTTAGGAATTCTTAATGCACTAAGTCACCATGACATTCTATGAAGACATAAGAAACAGAAGATTCTTATTTGTTATAAAGAGTTTATTTGTCAAATAAATGCAAAAACTATTCTTTAGTAAGTAGATGACATTAAAATATTTTTCTGAAATCTTTTCAGGGAAAAAGCAACACCCTACCAAAAAAACCAACTCTTTCTTTTCTTTTCACAAATCTACGAGAAAATACTTAAACTTTGCTGCATGGGAGGACAAAAGAAGCTGATCTCTACTGTGCTTTCAGATTTTCAGTCCATTAATTTGCTGCTTCATGAGTGGGGCATTTAGAAATCTTTTCCTTTTCTTTTTAATTGAAATGCAAAGTACTATCTCATGGACTCTTAATAGGATTAAAGGATTCATTATTCCCTCCTGCCTAGCTGGGTAATTGTACAGATGTACGTTAATTAGCTTTGTGTCAGTGCTTGTGTCTTCCACGGGTTCTGCTGTGCTTACTCGGCTGGGTATTCTGTGTTCTGAGATCTGAGGGGTGGAAGTGGTTCACATGAAGTATTCAGATTTTTACTCTAAACCTTAGAAGTAAAAAACCCCCATGTTTTGAAGTATGTTAATTCATACCTTTTCCTCATTTTCTTCAAATCAGTAATTCCTGGCAAGTAAACAAGACTTTATGCAATGTAAATTTTAATGTACATTTTAATACATGGAAATAGAGAGAGATGACTGTATAATACTTATTGGTTTCATTGTTGTAGTTGTGATGATGTAAGAACAGTCTGTCTGTTAAAGTGGGTTGTTTTCCCATTTTTAGGATTTTTTTCCTTATATATATATACTCATGTTCATGTCTTGATTAAAGGCAACTAAAGAAGTAAATGTGAGAATATACCAATATATCACTATATATCCATTCTTTAAAAGTAGCCAGAAAAAGGTATAAAAAGAAGACTAAGATGAGATTGAACATGTGTCATACTTCCACTTAGTAAGTCTAAATTCCATATGTTTTTTCATTTTAAAGGATGTCCTGAGATAGGCTTGTTTCAGTTGGCACTGAAATTTAAATTTCACTGATAACTTGGGATCAGATTTCAGAATCAATTCAAAACCCAAATACCTATTTACATACACTTTACTTATTTTTCTGAAATTGCTATTTTGGATTACTTATTTTACATTTATTTCACCATTTAAAATAGAATTCTGATGACAGAAAGTGCTGAACAACATGGCCACATTTCTGAAAACAGGTAACTCTCCAGAAATAAAAAGCAGAATACTCTGCATTATCTTTATATTTGGGAGCAGGTCACAGATGGAGTGCTCAGAGTTCATCTTTTAGGGGCACTTACTGTTTACTCAGCAAAACATGAGAATTTTTACCTGGAATTTTAAGACTTATTTCTCTGTTTGTTGTGTTTGATAATACTGGAGCATTTGGTGAAAAAGAAAGAAATTAGGCTTTGGAAATTATTCTGTATCAGCTTTAGAGAACTGTACTTCAAAAATCTTCCCTCAAAAGACTGGAATCAGTGGGGATCAAGGCCTTGAAAACTAGTCACATACTTCTCAGTTTTGTTTTTTCTGCTTGTTTTCCCCATTTACATTACCTGATTTCACCCCCTATTTTTCCTAGGTTTTTTATTATTTTATTTCTGCTCCTACCTATAACTAGCACTCAACATCTCACTATTCTACTTTAGTATGGGTGAGTTATGTGTTTCACTTTATCCACAGTGAGCTACCCTTTTGAAAAAAATGCTCATAACATCAGTTTGGATCTCTGCAAGCCTTGTGGGACTACATATATTACAGAAGATCTAGTCTGTACTTGGCAGTAAATTAATATCTGTTCAGCCTAAACCTGTACCTTCAGGAAGGGATCTTTCATGCATGGCCAATCTACAATCAGGAGTATTTTTGTCCCAATAAGGAATGTTTTTTGTAAGTATTATTCTAACAAATAACTCAGGAGAAAATGATACAGAACAACATATAAAGAGGATAATTTAAACTACATAAATTCACACGTGTGTGGCATGAATTCAGAATGAAAGTGTTCTTTACCTAGTTTTGGTTAGATAATTCAAGAACAAATAATAATACTAGTAATAAAGCCTGTCTTCATGGAGAGGCATAGAGAAGCTTAAATTATTCCAAACCTATTCCAAATTCATGAGTCCCTACTGTTAGAAACTGTTAGAATTAAATGGTTCTTGTAGATCCCTTCCAACTGAAACAGTCTATTCTAAACTGCATAGTCACATCAGTGTGACATCATATCAGAGTCTTTTTTATCTGTCCCATCTCTCAACAATTCCACAAATAGAGGAAAGATTTTAAGACAGGCCAATTTCAGATTGAAATGCTACACAGCTAAAAAATATTCATAAGCGAGGGGACTTTTTTTCCCAAACCCTAAAATATTTCTCACAAAGCATAATAAGTAGGACCACTAAGGATGTATCTATACACTATTCATATCATCAAGATCAGAATTTCTCTCTGAAAAGAGTTAGAAAAAAGGAGCCTTTTTTTTATTAGTAGTGTGTGTGAAAAAAGGGAACCAAAACACAGTCAGAAGAGTAGCTGAAAGGTGCAGATCTTTTACAAGTGATAATCTCATCAAAACAATTGTGTGACCAGTGGAAAGCAGTTGCTTTCAGTTAGTCTGCCTCACAGCTGTGCTGAGGGGAGCGACATTTCACCAAAACACTGTTCTCTAGAGGGAGAATACTGTGGTCCAGATGAACACAAGGTGCACAATGGCCTTCAGGTCCAGCAGGATGTAAAGGAAAAGGCTGAAGAACTGACGAGGACCAAGCAGTGGCAGCACAGGGCTCTCTCCAAAAAGCCAGTTTGCCCTGGTTGTTGTTGCCTACAACAAACCTGCATTACATGACTACATAGTTATCTCTGCACAAGCTGGTTTAAAGCTCATAGACATGTATGTACTGCAGCCATAGTGCATGGAAAGCATCTTCACACTTAAATAAGATATTAACTGGAGAAAAATCAGTTTGGTGTGGTCTCTCTATCAGCATATGCTACCTGGAGATTAAAATTACACATGCATATATTCATGTAGCTTAGTATTCGGTAATGCTTTATTTAGAAAGACATTAATACCAAAGTAAATGTATTCCAATAATTAAAGAAATAATTTATTTGAGTTGAGATTAATGGAGTTTCCCTTTCATTCTCTACATTAATGTCTGAAGTGAGTATTGAAGAAAACTTCCTCCATAGCCAGAACAAGAAAAGATGACCCTTGGAAAAGATATTCAGTGTGTACTTTGGCAATACATGATAAATGGTATGATGTGTGATCCAGGGCCATTAAAGCCTTCTAGTGCCCTCAGGGTGTGACTGAGTGATGTACCAGGAAATTTCCCATGTGCTTCCTTTACTATGCCATTTAAGTTCTAAAAGAAAGTTGGATGGTTTAAAAGAAAATTTTCAGCTACTCACCATTGCCTCACAGACACAGTCCTAATCCTGTTTCATTTGTGTAGTCTGATAGCTATATCTCTGAGCTATTTTTCTGATAGAAACATTAAATTTCTCATACGTACAATTACAGACATGCAGGTCCCAACAGGATCAAAGCCTGTGGCTTGTTCATGAGATAGAGCTGCATTTGCAGCAGATTTCCTATTTTGGTTTACTCTCTGAATCTTTTTTTATGAAAAAAATGCATTTATCTCGCATTCTACAAAAAACAGTGCTTAATGAATGTACACAAATATGTCTATTACATGTGTTAATTTGTTATATTAAAAGTTTGTGTTGGATTCATATCTCTCCGAAATTCTAGTTTTCTGAATTATTAGTGTTTCCTCAGTATTTTGCTTTCTCGCCTGTCTGATGTTTCTAGTAAATCTGACATCAGCTTCATTTAAGATAGAAAGATGTCAGGAGACTTCTGGAGGGAAGTCTCCATAGACTTTTGGATCTATTCTGGAAATGAGGCAGTAGTTAAAGAAAGCAGAATCAGAAAAGTACAACAATTCATTTAGCTTATCCCTCTATAAAATTCAACTTTTTCTCTCAAGATAGCAAAGAGAATGACAGTGACAGGAAAAGTATTTTTAAAAAGGCAAAAACAACAACGAAGCAAAAGTATTGTCATTGAACCATTAATGCCTGAATTTGCAAGTGACCACTTTTGAGTGTACTGCCATGCTTATGCTGGTTCTATTCCACATACATAACAACAGCAGTGTTTAATTGACACACATTCTGCTGCAAACATTTTTCCATTCATCCAAGAAATTATATGAGTCAAAGTGCAGTATTTGTATATTTAGTGCTGTGATTCATATGAAGGCTCACTTTATTTTCCTCTATTTCCTCGATTTTCCAACCACTTCTAAATTAAGCTTCCACATGGATAAATTAGATTACACTCAAACATTTTCAATTCTCTTACCAATGCCTCATACCACAATACAATCACAACACATGTTTTGTGGCAATAAATTATAAAGGAATTTCTTCTAATCCTATTTGACAGAAAAATTCCTCAAGTATGAGAACAACCTAGGTAGCTAGCTGAACTGTGTTTCCTCTTCCCAGAAAAACAATACAGAAACAGGTTTGAAGTGCACTTTGTTTTTATACTACAGGAATTTTTTGCAACATTTTAAAGTGGCCAATTTTGAAGTATTCACACTTTTCTTGGAGATTGAAATACAAACAGAACCTTGCAAGATGCAGTCTTTCAATTAATTGGAAATGGGAAAGAAAAGCAGAATAGGTCTAAAAGCATAAGCATGGATGAGAGGAAAAGGAGAAGGGAGAAAGGAAGGAAATATAGATCTAATAGAAATATGCTATTTTTTCAAAGTGAGGAGTGTTATATGAATACCATTATGCCCAAAAATAAAGAAGACAAATGAAAAATAAACTTATGTGAGTGGTTTAACTTGACTGATTTTTCAGAGAAGTGTACTAAACAAGAAAGTGTGAAGGCACCAGAGCTGAAACCAATGAAATAGACTTCTAATTTGCTTTATTATGTCTGAAGAAATAACACAATCCAATGTTATGATAGAAAACTGTGTAACAGTTACAGTATGAATGTGTTTTTCCACTTCCACGTTTTTACTTGACCTAGGCTTTGTATGGAGGCTAAATCCATTTCTCTTATCTATAATAATAATATATCACTTTCTTAGTATTACTATACAATTTTTAAATTCTATAAAATTAAAATTTTAACAATAATTCATGTTCAAGAAATTAACAAATTTTAATGTATTGATTTTTAGTTTTACTAAGTAAGTTCTTTGATCTTGTTATACAGGTGAGAAAGAGCTATTAAGAGTAAGCAAAAAAAATTCACTATACTCTGCTGAGCACCCCATCCATTTGCCATTTCATCCTTACATGGTAGTGATTTTTTTTAAAAAAAGTAAACAACTTCATCAGTGCATTTCCATGCTTCAGCCACACACTGCAACTGGTAATTGCCTGCATTAGTTCTATTTTTCTTAGTTTTGAAAAGGGTCATTGACAATTCAGATAATATTACATAACGAAATATTTTCCATGGTTTTTTTTGTTTTGTCTAACAGCATTTCCTCCTTCTTTGAAGACAAACTAGCAACTTCACTGCGACAAACAGCCTACTGCATTAAGAACGATCCTGTTTTTATGGAATAGCCTATTTTGGTACTGAGTGGTTTTCCTGAACCATTACTGCTAATTTACAATTTAATATGTTGTATGAGTTGTTGAAATTTTCTTGCCGTGTGGATTACCTTTTACTTGACTAGTACTGAGTTTCATTAGCCCTTCACCTTGACAAATAATAAGTAAAGCAAGTAATTATGTCTCAGAATACACAAGAAGCTTCACAGTGTAAGAATATGCTATAATATGAGTACAGCTACTTTCTTGGTATTAACCATAGTCTAAAGACTGCTTTACAAGTGTTTGCATCTACTGACCTCTAAATGCATTGGTGCAATGAATGAAAATTCATTGCAACTGAAAGACAAGCAAAGTACACAATTGTTTCTGAGAATGAACTGTCTGACCAAAACCATAAAGTTCTCCTGTGTCCCTAGAATCAATGGTATTTTCTTATTCAGAAAGCTTAGCTTATCTAAGTAATAGCAATACACACATGCACAAACACCTACAAATATATCATAGATGACATTTACATATGCTCTTAGAAATATGTCTAGACATATGTTGTTGGCAGAGATAGAATTGGGATGAATACACCCGAAACATCTGTCCAGAACCTGTTTATCCAATTGGAGTTTAATGTGTGCTCTTATGTTTTATGGGATTACTTCAGCTTTACAACAAAAGGACATTTGTTTTTCAAAAGTTATATTTTTGGATAGAAAAAGCAGATTTTTGAATCAAGGTCTCAATATTTTATTTATTTTACCCCCTAAGTATTTTTTAATGAATCAGTATGCTTTGATAACAGAGAGTGGTACAGACATAACAATTGTCATTAGTTATTAAGTCAAACCCAAGGAATTTTCCCTCTATTCTTTGTCTGAGTGATAGCTGAAACAACTAAAGAACCCTGTTCAGCACACATTGTAGAACTTCCCTTTGGACTGTATGAGTATCCTGTGGACATAGTGCAAGGGTCATAGTGCAAAAATTCTGAATGCACCAAAAAGAGACCTGAATTACTCACTGAAATTAACAGAAGGGACTAAGAAGCTACAGAGGGGTGGTGAAGGTTAGCCAAAATGTGAGACAGTGCAACTAACAGTTTGAATTACGGGAACATTCCTCTTCACAGATGATTCTCATATGTCCCATGACAATTCCCAGATTCTCGCCAGCTGAGCACCTGAGACTTACATCCTATATCTGTGCCCAATTCTCACTGCTTCAGAGGATGATGAGTGCTCTCCATCTTCCTTCTTCCGGAAGTTATATTATCAAGGAGAAAGAAAAAAAATTCCTGAAACCTATAATCTAGGTATGATGCAAACAAGCATGATAAGAAAACATAGAGAATACGATTTTCATTAATTTCGGGATCACAGACAAATGGATCATGGTAAAGGGAAATTCAGTTAATAAATTCTATATTAAAATTTTCCTCCTTTGCTGTGTTTATATTCAAATATCTTTTACTGGTGCTGGAGAGAACCTGATTACTACATGGAATGACATTCAGCCACAAAGAACAATTTATGCAATGTCATTCTTTCTCAAATCACCATTAATTCAGAAAATCTTATTAATTTGCCTTGCTTAGAAATAGTATCTCATGCCAAAAAAAAAAAAAAAAAAAAAAAAAAAAAAAAAAAAAAAAGAGCAAGAGTTTATGAAATTCTTGAAGGAATATACATTTTAGAACATACACATATTTTACAACACATAAGCTTTGCAAAATAAGAGTGCCTAGCAAATTATACGCTCAATAATAACTGTCAAATGGCTCTAATTCTTATTTTAATACTAAAGGGACGCACTAATGTTAAATATGATCTTAGTTTTGAGCAAGTCATTCTTTGTTTCTGACAGAGTAATACAATTAGAGTAATATGCCCCTGATGTCTAAGTTGCATCTAACTGAACACTGCTTATTACTGTCAAGGAAAGCAGAAGTCAAATACATATAATTTGTTTTAGCTCTGTCATCTAACACAGTATGGAATACAAAGTTAGTGACTAATGTGGAAAATTTAAATCAGGCTATGAATAGCTTTTTAAAAAGTAAGCATAGTAAAAGTGATTTAGGTATTGAACTAGTACAGAACTTGAATTACTATCACAATTCTGTTAAGCAAATAAAAGAGAATGTAATTACATGGAAATATGCCATTTATAGATAACTTTCTTCAACTTTTTTATGTGAAGTTTGTAAAGGGACATAAAAAGCAGGCATAGCAAATTTATATGTCAAAATCTTCACCATAATCTATTTGTATGTTGGTATAATCAATGGCCTAGCATCAATAAAATATAAATCATATTTCCATTGATTTTCTTCAAAGTAAGATTTCACATGTGAAAATTTATTCTGTTTGAACACAGTTATATAAACTATTCCTGAAGAGGAAACCTGGCTTACACAGTTACTCCTTTATCACCTATGGTTATAGGGTTTTCACTGAATCACAGAACGGTTGAGGTTGGGAGGGACTTCTGGAGGTACAAGCTACCTGCTGAAACAGGACCAGCTACAGCCACTTGCCCAGGACCATCTAGAAGGATTTTGAAGGAAAATGTCCCTCTAAGAAGGGAGGCTCTGCAACCTCTCTGGGCAATCTGTGCCAGTGTTCTGTCATTCTCAGATGGAAATTCCCACACTTCAACTTGTGCCCGTTGCCTGTTGTTGCTGAGCACCACTGAAAAGAGCCTGGGTGCTCCCCTTTTGCACCCTATCTTTGGATGTTTATATATATTGATAAGATCCCTTCTGAGCCTTCTCTTCTCAAGGCTGAACTGTACCAGCTCTGAAACTATCAGCATCACAAAAAGACAGAAGTTATAGTGAAGGTAAATGAACATCTTATTCTGGGGACTGAAGAATAAGACTGGGAATACCCAGAGCAGGAGAAGACCCTGGGGGAAGAGAAACCCCTTCTGCAGCAGAGGGCCATGAGCTTCTCAACACTTACGCTGAGATAAAAGTACCTATATGGGCTTTAGGTAAGCAGGAATCTCTGCTTTAGAAACCTCAGGAGTCTGGGGCTGACATACATGTGCACAGATGTCTGGGGGGGAAGCCGGACTTCAGTCCCAAGGTAGAGATTGCATGCCAGCCTTAATAATAAAGTCCAAATTTGCACCTGGTTTTAGAATAAAGATGCTCTGGAGTTCCTGCCAAGCAATGAAAACTCGTCTTCACTTTGGAAAATTGTTGAATGATGTCAGCTTAAAATTGTTATTTCACGGTATTTTTGACCAGGTCCAGTGATTCTTGTAAAATTTGTACATCCATTGTTGACATTTAAACAAGTTTCATATTCAGCTTTAAATACTAGCTTCTGAATATTCACAGATTATGCATTTAAGAGGTTTAACAGATATTTCTTTATGACATTACTCATCACAATTATTGCTTTGTATTTCTAATTATATCTTATAAATGTGACTGCATGTAGTTACACAAATTACACAATTATAGATAATTTCATGAATTATGGAAACACAAAAGAGTGACTAAGCTTTACTGAAAGACGCAAATCAGCAAAATAAAAATGGCCTTAAGAAAACATTGAGAACGTGAAAGGATTCTACACAATGTTTCTCAAATAAAGCATTTCCTTCCAAAATAACTTAGTATAATCCAAGATATATAAGTATATTGTCTGGCACACTGTTTAATTCTGTGACAATTTCATTGAAACCAATTATGTACCTATAGTCGGAATATACATATAGTAATCCTCAGTGTGAAAATCTACTACTTCAAAACTTTAAAAGGAACTGAATCTATAGTTGGAAAGCATAAAGCTTATCACATTTCTTGTAGTCAATTGAATCATCTCATAAGAAACAGAAGAGGGTGAAAAGTCACCAAAATTATCATGGTAATGCATCCTATACAGTAAAAGTGACAGCAATGTCTATAGGGACAAATACTGAAATGAAAGCTTCTGAACTGGAAAAGAATGTGTTTTCTGCAATAACAAGAAAACACCAAATAATCAAGTCATTGATGTCCTTTCTGACCTAATAAAATAGCATAATGAATATGAGAGAAGACCCTTTTCTGAATCTCCAGTATTTCTTTTCATGCACTTGCCTTACACCAACAACTGAGTTGATCAAAGTTAAAAATCACATAATGGCATAAATGCAGTATGTACACCTACTTTTCTCCAGCTAGATTTAAGGATATAAATGGATGTAAATAAATTGAGCCCAGTGTTGCAAATATTTATGCATACACTTAATTTTTAAAATTTGTACTTATATTGTTGTATTTTTACCACAAGATATCAAACAGAAATGCTTAAATCTACTTCTGGTAATAGTCTTTTTTTATTATACTGTAACATTCACTTCTGTACATTTTAATAATACAAATATTCACATAAGTGTACCAGATATCATTAGAATTTCCACAATTTTCAAATGGGTTAAGTGAGCATGAATAGTGACTTTATAGAAGCTTAGCAGATAGCTTGTAATTAATTAAGCTATTGCAGATAGTTCATACTTCATAATGTGCTCTGTGCAGCCTATAACTGCAGGAAAAGAAAGTGGTTTAATTTCATATTGAAATTTTATGTGCCACACCTGCAATGATTTTGATAGAGAGCAAATATAGAGGAACACATTAGTGAGCCAGACTCTATGTGTTTAACATGCCCTTTTTTAATATTAGTGTTTTTAATGGGTTTTTATGGTGTTTCAAAACCAAAAAGTAATAGCAGCATATTCCGCATGCATGGGGCTACACAGTGTGCAAAAAAAGTTTGAAGCTTTTTAAGATGTTGGAGCACTGGGTGATTGCAAATGGCATGATCACAGAAAAACAAAAGATTAAAAACTGGTATTTTAGTATTTTAACAAGATGTCACCACAATTCACAGAAGCAAGGTCATGTCAGGAAACGTCATACAGGTGTACTGTTACATACAAATAGCACCTGTAGGCAACAGTACAAATAGTGCCACAGAAGGTTTAAAACTGGAAGGAGGAAAATGTTGTCACTAAAGCGAGAAGGCAGCTCACAAGTAATGCCCTATACTAGCAAAAAAAACCCTGATTGCAGCAGGAGTGCATAGAAATTCACTGAAAGAAATAAAATGCTAATCTAGAAACAGAAAATAATTTTGGTGCTGACAGCTCATCTACAGATGCATGTCAGGTCTACTAACGCACAGCCTTGAAGGCTTTAGCTGTACCAATTACAGGAGTACAAAAATACAAAATAATACAAAATTATCTGATCACCAAGTCTGACCAGGTAGCTCCACTTCTGTTCCCTTACTCCATTAAGTATTTCAGTTCAGCATTGTAGCTTAAATTGCCACTGCAGGAAGCCCACGCTGATTTATCATTTCGAGAACCCTTGATTGTATACAATTCATAAACTTCAGTCAATTTAGTAGCTTAAGGAACAAACACATGTGGTGTACTTTAAATAAGTCAGCTTAATGGATTATATATTAGATATAATTATTTTATATTATTGGATATATTATTATATTCTGAAAATGAAATTAGGAGTTTGTAATAATTACCTTCCAAAGAAACATTCATTTAATTGTTAGGGATTACTAATAAAAACTTTAATTAATATTTGGTCTTTGATTCTTTTCTTCCCTGAATTGACTTGCATCTGAGGACTATGAACTGTGACCCTGCAATAGCACTTCAAGAAGAGATGGCATAAGATTACTCTGTAAGTCCTTAGACAGCTTACAGTTAGTCAGTGGAAAGCGTATTTTCCTCATCTCATACTGAAAAAAATGGAGATCTTGATGTCAACACTTACGTGAGGTTAATCGGTTTTGTAATTCCAACTGTGGCCAACAGTTTAGCTCCGAAGAAGAGTTCAAGTCATCCAGCATTGAAAAATAACAGGTATAAATTTTCATCTGTGCTGACATAGTAGGAATTTGCAAGTAGAGGCTAAGGTGATGGAGAACAACAGGACTATGGTGAGCAAACAGAAAGGCTTTACAGAAGGGTTTAAAATCATCACAACAAACAAGCTTTCATTGGCTCTCAGAAGGTTGTGCAGAAACAGAATAATGGTGTTCACCCAGGGTATCATGGCATTTTCTTCAAATGGAAATGTCTTACTGCAGGAAACTAAAATATTGCTTGGTTCAAATTTAGCCTGACCTTAATAAATCATCAGCACTGTTGGCTGGGAATTCTCTAATGAAGTATTTTTCTCCCTGTAAAAGTTCTCTATTCTCTAAATCAGTCTTTTGCCATAGTGCATTGGCTTAAATTATCTTTTGACAGAACAAGCAGGATTTTGAGACAACACTGCCTATTAGATTTCCTCCCAAAAATGTTTTGCTTTCCTCCCAACTCTCAGCCCTACATCTTCTGCCTGTACAATTGCTGCTGGCTGAGGAGTCCTGGGGCTTCATAAGGCCGTAACTTGAGTGAACCACGTACCTAAATCAGCTCTAGGCCAACAGTCATATGCAGGCTCCTGGCTCATATGCAGATCATCCCATTCAATGATCACACCAGGTGTATGACTGGACTGCCTCAGGCTTGCCCTTGTTTCACTTCAGCTAATGAGCTGTGGCTGTTCAAAAAGGAAGTCTGAAAACATTTAAAAAACCCTGCCGTAGAGTCTCAGTTTCCTGGAAAGGTCTAAGTGTTATTCCAGTGTGATAGACAAAATGGAAAAAAAAAAGGACAAAAAAAGACAACTAAAATCTATCCACCAACCTTTCTCATATATAGGCAGGACTCCAGTCCTGAAATATATAAAAACAAACACTGGGGGCAAGAAACTAGAAGTATTACTGCCATATTCTGGAAATAATGAAAATACGTTTAAGACTAGTAGTTCAGTAGTTACTGGGCCACTGATAACTAAAATGTCCAGAGCACTCCTGCTACAGAATAGAGGCCATCACTGAGCTGAGGATTTTGATTAGTGGGAGGTGGTCCTGCCCATGGCAGGGGGGGTTGGGACTTGTGAAGGAATGGCTACGTGACCGAGGACACGTAGACCCTTTGCAGCTTACAGAGCATGATTTAGCAGAATATCGTACCCATCTTGTATAATAGCTGAGCTACGTGACAAAGGATGCATAGACCTTCGCAGCTAATCAAGGCCTTATACTGATACAGCAGGGACATGCTAGCCTTGACAATAGAAAGCTTGTGGTCAGGGCATGGGAAAGAGAGGAAAAGAGGAACTTGCTGACCACAAAGGAAGAACTAGAGGGAGGGGTTGGTAGCAGTGCCGTTAACCACTCAGTTTGCGCCTTTTGGAATATGCATAAGCCTCATTAGTCACACTATATCTGTAATCCACGAATGATCAATAAACGGAAACTTGCTGATCACTCATATTGAGCGTCCGAGTCTTCCCTCCATCGCGACAGGGACTAAGTGATCTTTATGGTCCATTTTAACCCCTTAACATTCTATGATTTCTACGAGTCTATCTACTGCCTCAAGCATCAAAATACTACTACCTCAATCAAGAAGCTCAACACAAAGAAGGAACGTTTGCTCCTAGTGAAGCTCTTACTAGATATTTCATGCTTCAGGTACAGAAATGCAAATTGTCTAATGCTGTATTCATGTTGTGCTTGCAGTCAGCTAAGTATTATGTAATTCAGTCTTTAAAGTCCATGCCTCTTTAAAGTCCATGCCTTTTGAGAGAGTTTATTCATGTGCAAATGACAGATAAAACCGCCTTCAGTTCCATAGCATAAATGGGCAAGTGATAGTATTTAAAATTACTCCTTTGGACAAATGAAACATAATATTTTACTAAAGTGAATGCAACAGAGGACCAGCTAAAACTGTGACCCAATCCTTGCTTGGTGAAGAACTGGCTGAATGACAGAGCTCAAGGGGTTGTAATAAATGGGGCTACACCTGGCTGGCCACTAGTCACCAGCAGAGTTCCTCAGGGTTTAATTCTAGGGCCAGTTCTGTTCAGTGTATTTATCAATTATCTCAATGCAGGAGTTGAATTGACCATTAGCAGGTCTTCTGTTTGATACCAATCTGGGAGGCACTGTTGTGTTGCGATAATGAGCGACCCAGATTCCCCAGGCAGGTGCAAAGGATAGCCACTTTACTGCAGAAACCCAGCCTTTTTAAGCACTTAGCTGGTTATCTGTTTACATCGTTTTAAAGCACAACAAATATAATTCAACCAACCACCATACACCACAATGTGAGCACGCAATGATCATGCAGCATGTTTTTCTACCCTTAATTCAGCTGTGTCTCTTTCCCACAGTCCTTTTTTCTACTTAGCCGAAGTAACAGGCCTGAGCCATGATTTTACAAAGGCAACAACGCCTTCATGCAACATCTCCCCCTTTCTTTGTTTTTTGTGACAAGGGTTCATGTACTCTAATGCCAAAACAGTCTGCACCTGTAAAGCCATTATCTTATTAATACTGTTACTGGTCATCTGCTGGACACAGGATAATATCTATGGAATGCAGATCAAAATCAATAAAAACCCATCAAAAACAACCATGCCACTGACAAAGAGACCCACAGCACAGGAAAACAAAAAGATAGTGTCCAATGTCCCCAGAGAGAGAGCTGCTTCTTCTGCACTTGGAAGTAAATGGCTACTGTTCCAAAGCTCCTAGGGCTGGAGCTCAGAGGCCGTGCTGTTTAGACAGGAAGGAGCCCATTAGCTGGAAATGCTGACTTTAACATTACCGAATGTCATTCTAGAAGCATGAAACAGGGAACTGAAGAAGGTCAGCAGGAACACAACAACATGATGGTAGGTGCAGTGGGATACAAGGCCTCTGTTGGCAGACTGCCTCCATAAGCCTCCAGGCACAGCCATTTCCTGGCAGTCATACCTCTGCTCCTGCTTTGGCCACGAGGGCTGGATGGTGAATAGGCAATTTTTCCTCTGACTGGGCCTTGTCTCCTCAGAGGTAATCAATGTTTTTCCAGACAAGCAGGTAACCACTTATACCTGTTGGCAATAAAACACATGTGTACCTTCTCTCCTAGGTTAGAAAATCAGCTAGGCCTTGCCATTGCACACCCAATTGTGGATCCTTACCTTTAAGAAATTGGTTTCACAGATGCAAATCTTCAGATTGGTATCACTTTGCTGGGGATCAAAATTGTTGATCTGCCAGCAAAAACTTTAGTGAAAATATTGCATTATCTAAATGTTTCTGAGGAGTCATATTCCCCCTTTGTTTTTCTGATAACATGCACGTGTCTCACTATGAACATGAAGACAACATAAAAGCAAGACAATATATGTAATAAAAAGTAAATTCATGCCGAGCAAAAATAAGCAAAGTAATACATGTAATCAGTAGCACACGACAAAGGGATAGTGATTTAGAAGGATACATCATCAATTGCCTAAATATTGTACCATCGGCCAGAGTCTGCAGTAGCTGGCGAGCCCTATTTCACAATGAGGGCCTGGAGAAACCTTCCCGGACAAGGCTTCCAAGTTTACCTCGAAAGGGGGTCCAGCTTTTATAAGCCCAAATCGGCACGTCAAAGTGACTTGACTTCATTTTTAGTGCAGAAACACCTGGGGCTGTAGGCATACCTCTGACCAGCTAGGCCCAGGGCTTGGCCAGAATCAAGGCCTTAACTGGAAGGGTTTCCCTAACATAGCCTATGAACAAGCCTCTATTAATAGCAGTTGGGAAAGTTTCCTAAAATGATACGAATCTTGCAGATATCTACACAATGGTATGTGAAAGTCTGTAAGGCAGCCAGCTTTGTCATTTATCTTTAGTTAAGTAGTCAACAGTACCATGAACAAACTGCAAACAACAAAGGAAATGCATATGTGTAACCTTATTATCTTGGTTAGTGGTTTATATTCTTAAACAGTTGCTTACGAATTCTTCATCATAATTGTTTAAATCAGTTCAGTCTTATCTCCATAACAAAAGAACTGTATCTTATCATTTAAATTAGCATATTTCAACAGAACTTAACTCCACTCAAACTTAACGTCACTTAAATGTAACAGAAAGCAAACCAAACAGAACTTAACAGAACTTCAAATTAACAAAACTTAAACCTGACATCATTTAAATTCAACAACATTTAAACTTAGCAGAATTTAGCCTTAACATCACTTAAACTTTACAAAACTTAAATTTAGCAGAGCTTAAAATTAATATCACTTAAACTTAACAAAACTAAAGGGAGAGTTGAGAATGTTCCTTTAAAAGTTTCAGATACAGGAGAATTTAACTCATCTTGACTCCATCATTACAAAGAAGCTACCAAAAATTTCTCATACAACAGTTAAACATCAGTGAACAATATGCAAGCAAACAACTGATAGTAAATGAAATAGCAGCAACATGGATTTACTGGAGAGATTATAAAATCTTGGCAAAATACCTTGTGATTTTACATCATTTAGTTGTGAGAATAGCTTATGGTAACTGTAAACATTATTGAAAATATGCATTCACAGTCAGGACTTTTCTGGTATAAGCACAATTTTGCAGGATTTTCCAATTTTCAGCTGTACTCAAAAAAAAATGACAACATTGTATGTCTTTCAGTACTTTCCTGATATAAGCATAAGTTTGCTAGGGTTTTTTAATGTGCAGCTTTACTCAGAAAAATGACAACAGCATATATATTGGCAAATTGTACTTAAAACCTGCTCAGTTCACAGATGGTAAGACAGGATTTTTGTGATTGTCAGTACAGTAGAATTGACCTTGGACTATTAAAGGTAATGGGATATGAATACATAAGGATGAAATACCGGGGACCTTGTCATATAATACTGCCCTGAGTTTTGCACATGTAACTCTCTTAGGTCAGTGGGTGTTTAAAACTGACACGTGTATATAAACAGCTACAAAGCCATGGTTTCAGATGATTCTAAAGGAGTGTGCTACTGTTTACTCCACTGTTTTCTTTTTCCTATGAGAATAGAGAATACTAGAAGCTCAGCCACTGAGCAGACAACACAATTGGGCAAGTCTGTTTTGTAAGGTGGTGTCACTTTCAGTCACTTTTCTGGTCCATCACTGTACTTAAACCGTTTTGATATCAAATCAAATTTCAATTTATAAGTGGCAAGGAAGGATAACTACACTTGAACCACTAAGTAGCTGTACCTATTTGAAAAGCTGTCACATGTTTGTTCATGGAGAAATATTCACAATAAATTTACCTTATTAAACTGGGGGGTAAAAGAGCAAGTGAACAGGTAAAGCTAGAACAATTCTGCCTGCCTTTGCTGTGGAGAGTCATGAACAGCTTCTGCAGCTGACAGTAAAGGGGGAGTGAGGAAAGGAATGCTACCACCCAGCTCATTGATCCCAGCAACTTTTGTAAATCATTCCATATTTTGACATCAGGTTTTAGAATTAATTGCAGTTTCCAAGGAGGGATCTACTGAATTTTCTAAGGGGCCACATAAGGATAAGTGATGCTCTGAGGGTACAGAATTTGCAAATATCTTTTCAGGTATACAAGTTTCTAATTTTTGTAGTAACAGTTAACATCATTGTAACTGAGCAAAGAATCAGTATTAATTCAGTCCAATCAGACTTTTTAAAATCAAAATTCTTAGAAGGGCAGTATACATTTTACATGACAAGTTGTACCAATCATGTAATATACCAGCATTTCTGTTGAAGAATTTTGGACCTTGCTAAGCATCCTCAAAGCAAGGAATTACGTAATTCTACTGGCATGCAGAAAGACACTCCATTCATACTGCTAGCCTTGAATTTCTCCAATAAACAATCCCATCAGAATCCTCAGCTCACTGAAAATACGAAGTCACTTCCAACAAAAGTGAAAAATGTTCTTGAGATGCAGTGAAACATATTTTTTAACTTGAGTAATTTGCATTCACAAAGACATCGACTGAGTCTAGGACAAATTAAGTGTTTCCCAGAAGCTCAAAATGAGATAGGAGTCTTCCTAACTATGAAATGGAATGCAAATATGCGGACTTCTTGTAGGTTACTTTATCTCTTCACTTCCAAGTAGCTCTTGGGGAGGGGGGGCTGTGTAGCCCGCAGAGTCCGGGGGCCCAGAAGGGGCGGGGGGCCTGTTGTGGCCAGGGGGCCTATCATGGCCGGGGCGGCCCCCGCTGGTGGAGCAGCTGCGGAGGGCGAGGGGGGCTGGTGTCGGGGGGTAGCTGGCGAAGGAGCCACTGCGGGCGGAGCTGGCAGCGGAGAAGCCGTTTGTATAGGAGCTGTCTCCAAAGAAGCCGCGGCAGGAGAGGCACCCTGTCGAGCAGCTGCTGCGGGGGGCACCCTGCTCCGGGGGAAGCCAGCACCGGAGGGGCCGACGGCCCAGGGGAGTCAGCTTCTGAAGCCAGACGAGCTGTTCCGGGGGGAGCGCCATGCAAAGAGGCCGCCCCAGGGGAGCATCGGTAGTGCCTGAAAAGGGAACGTTCTGCTCCCGGGGGAGCTCCGGAGGGGCATGAGTAGTACCTGCAACATTGCGCATATTGAGTCCATTACCCTAAGATGAGGATCGATCCGTTCCCTGGATCCACGCCCAGCTTCATTATCTGTAGCCCTTCTAACAGTCCTTGCCACAGATACGTGCAGGAGTTTCTAACATCAAAGCCGTTCTCATTTAGGAAACAGTTACAGGGTTTTTTAACCCATAATGAAAGTTGCTCCAATGTGGAGAATATGCAGCAATATCCTTAAGCTGCACCCACGCTCCCGGGACACCCCTGGTCACATAGTCCCATGGTGCTTCATCCAGCGAACATCACCGACCTGACCTTATAGGCTGTGCCAGCAGCTTGCCCTCCATCGGATTGCGGTCCACAAAAAAGTCCCCTGTCGTTGCAGCAGGATCTGAGCTCTGCTTTCTGCTTGCAGTTGAGGGGTCCAGGGTCGTAAAGGTGAGTCGCAGTCCACCTCTTCGTTACAATCTGATATCCCATTGTTCTGGGTCTGCGGGGCTTCTTGCTGGTCACAGTCTTCCTCCTCACCGTAATCTGAGATCCCGTTGTTCGGACGCCAGATGTTTCGATAATGAGTGATGCAGAGTCCCCAGGCAGGTGCAAAGGATAGCCACTTTATTGCAGAAACCCAGCCTTTCTAAGCACTTAGCCAGTTATTTGTTTCCATGGTTTTAAAGCACAACAAACATAATTCAACCAACCACCATACACCACAATGTGAACGGGCAATGATCATGCAGCATGTTTTTCTACCCTTAATTCAGCTGTGTCTCTTTCCCACAGTCCTTTTTTCTACTTAGCCGAAGTAACAGGCCTGAGCCATGATTTTACAAAGGCAACAAGGCCTTCATGCAACACTGTTGGGTCTCCATGTGGAGATAAGGATATCCCTCAGAGGGGTCTAGATAGATTTGAGCATTAGGCAAACATTAATAGGATGAAATCTAACAAGAAAAAATGCTGGATCCTGAAAATAGGATGGAATAATGCTGGGCAC
Source organism: Aphelocoma coerulescens (assembly GCF_041296385.1). NCBI lineage: Eukaryota > Metazoa > Chordata > Aves > Passeriformes > Corvidae > Aphelocoma > Aphelocoma coerulescens. Next base: position 1,712,307 of record NW_027184064.1, on the reverse strand, counting down.
ATGTCTCAGTTTAGAGACAATTTTCAAAAATCACCCCAAGACAGCACAAGTACAAACTGTGGGAGGAGTGGCTGGAGGGGAGCCCTGCAGAAAGGGATCTGGAAGTGCTGGTTGGCAGCAGGCTAAGTCTGAGCCAGCCATGTGTGCCCAGGAAGCCCAGAGGGCAAACCCCATCCTTGGAGCATCAAACACGGCATCACCAGTTGTCAAAGGATGTAATTATGCTGCTGTATTCAGCCTTGGTGTGGCCTCACCTTGAGTTCATGTGTAGTTCTGGGCCCTGCAATTCAAGAGGGATGTGGAGTTCATTGAATGCATGCAGAGGAGACCAACAAAGCTGCTGAAAAGGCTGGAAGGCATATCTAAAAAGGAGAGTCTAAGGTCTCTGGGCTCATTCAGTTTGGAAAGAAGGAGGCTAAGGGGTGACCTCACTACTTTCTCCTGTTTCCTGAGGAGCTGTTGCGGCGGCTGAGCCAGCAGCAGTGGAGGTCGAGGAGCCAAAGAGCTCCAGAGCAGGGGAGGCCTGTTGGTGGGCTAGCTCCGAAGTTTAAGATCACCCCCTGAGTCAGGGTGAGAAGGAAAGCCTCCCCCATCAAGCTTTGTGGTTCTACGCAGATTTGGTCCGTCTGGTTGGCCTATTGGCCATACGCCCCTTCCCTCTCCCCATTGGCTGTTGTTATACTACCCCGCCTTCTCTCCATCCCTGTACCCTCAGGTCACTGGTCTCTGATGCTCTCTCCGCTCCGCTATGTAACCCTGAACCCTGCATTGTTCTCGGTTCTTCGTCCATGGATCCCTTCATTGTCGATTTACAGTAAACCCTTCGGAACTCTATACGAGGAACCCCTCCTGACTCTTTGCCTCTGGTAACGCGTGAGCTATCCAGCTTGAGTGTGAGTGTGCTTTTGTTTCTCCATCAGCACAGGTGTGAAAGTTACCCTGCTAGCGTGCTAAGTGGCACTGCCAGAGCGATCCTTTGCCAGGGATGCTTTTGGGAGGACACAGCGACCTCTCCACTGGCCACCACACCATGTTAAGGAGGGAAGTGGAGATGGAGGTGCTGAGCTCTTCTCCTTTGGATCAAATGATAGGATGTGTGGTAATGGTTCTGTGCTGTATCAGGAAAGGTTTAGACTGGACATTAGGAAGTATTTCTTTACTAAGAGGGTGGTCAAACACTGGAGGAGGCTTCATGGAGAGGTGGTCGATGCCCCAGCCCTGTCACTGTTTCAGAGGAAGTGACTGTCCCCCTGTACTGGGCACTGGTGAGGTTGCACCTCAAATCCTGTATTCAGTTTTGGGCCCTTCATGGATGTTGAGGTGGTGGAGATTTTCCAGAGAAGGGCAGGGAAGCTGGGGAAAGGTCTGGAACACATGTCCTGTGAGGAGTGGCTCAGGGAGCTGAAAGTATTTAGTCTGGAGAAAAGGAGGCTCAGGGGAGACATTCTTACTCTCTATTACTGCTTGAAAGGATGATGTAGCTAAGTAGGGGTCAGGCTCTATTCCCAAGCAACAAGACATAAAACAAGAAGAAATGTCCTCAAGTTGCATTACGGGACATCTAGATTGAATTTTAGGGAAAACTTCACCAAAAAGATTATCAAGTACTGGAACAGGCTGTCCAGGGAAGTGGTTGAGTCACCATCCCTGGAGGTATTTAAAAGATATTTAGATGTGGCATTTAGGGACATCTATTAAAAGCAGACTTTGCACTGTTAGGTTTGTGGTTGGACTCAATCATCTTAGAGTTCTTCTCCAACCCAAGTGATTACGTGATTCCATGATTCTATGAATAAGAAATTGAATTATAGTTCACATATAAAAATTTAATCAGGAGGAGATTAACAATAAGCACTATTTCTCCAATTTAATTAAAATCATTATTTCTCAGTGGTTTTTTAAGAAATGAAAGTTTGGTATTTCTGAAAATACTCTATTTTTTAATTCTTTCTAATGCTAGGAGAATGAAGGTTTAATGACCTGATTACTCTTTAATTGCCAGTATCCCTGTCAAGAAAATAACTTGATGTTGCTAAATGTAGCAGGCATACACTAACATATCAAGGATTCAGTGTAAAAGTTAAAAACAGAAGATAAGAAAAGTATTTCTAAAAAATGTCAGATTTTCAGAGGCTGAACTTCTGAATTCCAGGGCAGGTCCGTAACATATAACCCATGTTACAGAATTAGGATACAAAAGGCACAAGTCAGGGAGATAATCTGCCTAAAACGTATGTGTGGGATCACTGGTAGCTGATGGAAATTCAATTCTTTTGTCCTTTTCCTTACAACAATGACAACATATAATGAAAATGTATACACCTGAACTAGTACATTCTAAATATCAAAAGCAGGTCACAACATACACCAGGGAATTGGAAATATGATTCTCACCTCTTCCTACTAACATTAAAAGATTCGTAGAGACAATGAAAGAGATTCCCCTATTTAACATCCACTGACAGAAACAAGATCAAAACACTGTTCAGCTGTGAAGTATGATTTGTGGCAAACACAAAAAGAAGTGAAAAAAAGATATATGAAAGGCTTGGCTACATATATTAGCAGTGTTACTGATTATAGTGCAGTACACTGAGGGAGTGTTGCTTTGGCCATGATGGTCTAGCACTACGGGGAAGAAAAGGTTTTTCAGGAGAGGTAATTGCTTTCATTAGACCAGCTGCTATAATTGAAAAAAGAAGCACATGGGCTTGAGAAGTTCTGTGCTATTTCTAATCGTGCCAGCTGGTGTCTGATGAAAGAGCCTGTCTCGCTCTACAGTCTTGTCTTGGGAAACTATTAGTCCACCACCTACAGACACACGGCAAAATGCTTCTGAAACTTATATCCTCCCATATGATTTTAGAGCTTGAGCTTATTGAAAAAATATTACTGGTAGTTATTGAATTGAATCAATACATGTCCCTGGATAGATCAGAAACATGATAACTAGCTTTTTAGAAATTGAATTCCAGTATCTTTTGACACAGGTTCCCAAAGCACAAAGAGAGGTACACAAATGGTGTTGGATGAAAAATGTACATAGGGCAAGTTTTATCTGAATATACCAGTAGAAGTTCTCTCTGCTCTTTGCAAAGGTCTTTAAACTCAGATGGAGAACAAATTTTTGCTGCTCACTGGCTTTAACTGTTTTATCACACTTATATTCAGAAGCAGGCGTATTTAATGCCAGGAGTGTTTGTTGCCACAGAAACATAAGATGTTCTTGAAGCTGCTCTGAAGCAGAAGCTGTAAAAAATATTACTAGATAAAGAAGATAAACCGAGCTTCAAGAAATAATCTCAATTTATGCAAATCAGCAGTGAAATTACTTTTTAAAACTAAATGCATATTCTGGGACCATGCAAAAGTGAGCATATACTATTTTGCAGGTTGAAAAATTAAGAAATAACATATAATCCTTAACTAGTCAAATATGTGCCAAAAATAGTATTATATATATCAACTGAAGGAGAACTAGGTCACTAAATTATCAAGCAAGCTCAGAAATGGTTGCCTTGAAACAGACATCATGTAAAATAGCAGGCTGTCAGTAGAAAATCTATGACAGCATTTAGGGACATGGAAATAAAATGGTAGCATGGCCAAAGCTCATTTATAATTGCCAAATTAAGTTACTCAATTATTGATGCAACAATGGTCACTGTCAGATTGTTTTTCCCTCAGCTGTCAGTCTCTCAACAGAAGTAAGGATCAGGGAGATTGACCTCTCCATCTTTTTTGACTCTTCATGTGGTAGGAAGACATTAGCAATGAATAATTACATTTTGCACAAATCATTCAAATAAGGAATCAAATATTTCTGTTTGTTCTCCATAGAAAACCATATATACAGGAGAATTTTGCTGAGGAATTACTTACAGCACCTTTCCTTACTGAGACAGAAAATAATGGTACAGTTGTAAACCTTTTAATATATTTTTCTGTTTTCTGAGATCAAATCATTGGTTAGGTATTTCAGGTTTATTTATTGTTTATGGTATCAGTGCCATAAAATATATATTTAACATCCATACAATTATATTTCTGCAGGCTTCAATTTGAAGTGCCAAGTTTATGCTAAGTGTGGGTAAAAAAAATAACTTCATCAGAAACCAAGTGTTTATTTCTTTCCTCATTTTTTAGCACTGTGGTGTCCACACTTCAGATATTCAGTGGAAAAAAGGGAGCAGCAGGGGGAAAATGTTCCCATTTATTTAAAATAAATATCTACCTCATTCTCTATAATTCCTTATTTTAGTCAATATTTAAAACTTTGTACCCAAAGATTACACTCATGGCTTGGACATTGTCTCATAAAGCTTTTGAAATGAAGACTTTGAAATGAAGACTTTAAAATGAAGCACTGGTTTCGATGACTTATGTTCAGAATAGAAATGATCAATGACCCAATCAGGGTAGAAAGGATGCAGCAGAAGAACCAGTATCTATGATATTCACTGCCTTGCTGGATCAATATTTGAACTGCCTATTAAAGTCCGGTCTTGGTAGGTAGAAGTGGCAAGTTATTGTAATCTGAAAGCTATTTGATGAATGACATGGAGCTAATAGAAAATCTCAGTGCCCAGTAGCTCTTTTACAAGTAACTATATAAGTAGAGCCATCATCACAATTGGCATTTCTATGTCTATTCCAAGACAGACAACTAAGAATAAAATATACTGATGATGGAGGCTTTTAGCTTCAGCAAATAGTTTTTCCTTTGAAATTCATATGTCACTGTGATTAACATGGCTTCCTCCCTGATCAATCTAGTATAAAATGATTGATGATACATTAGCTACTAAAATGTCTAACTCTACTTGTTCTTAATGCTTTGGTCTCACAAGATGATTTTTACATGAACAAAAAGAAAAATCAATCAGATAGCATGGAAAATCACTAGGCATTTCTATCCTGTGATGTAACTTCCCAGGGAGATGCAAACCCTCTAACTGTAAGAGTAGTTTCCGAACATGAAAATCTCTCACACAAGTTATATCCTGCTCTTTCCTTATGAAGTATCTTAAGAAGCACATTTAGAGCCGAACCTAACACCAACTATTGACAATGCACAGAATGCACATCTCTCTTGTCACATAATAATATTTATGCCATATGATTTTACTGAACAGTGCATTATTGCCTGATTTCCATAAAATTAAAATATTTCAGGAGAAAAGCATTCACACTTTCCCCTACATATCTAGGGAAAGGATAGCAGTGATGACAGCCAACATGGCCAACACTCTGTTATTTACCTAGATTGAAGACTGTAGATTTTAAAGGCATTTGATGTTTAGTACATTAAGCATTTATGAGAATATATGTCTGATTGTATTAAATAGTCCATATTCCAGTACATGAGAAACTATTTGTTCCATGACATGGTAGTAGATACTGTCTTCTGATGCTCAGGTCTTCTGAAAACTGTAAATTTCTAAAGCAGCTGCAAACAGACTGGCTGTTCATGAGCTGATGGAATAGGTTTCATGTCACCGTAGGGAACCATGACACTCTGATACTTTTAGGCTGGGTTGCAAAGATTATAGCTGGGTACAGAGAAAAAAAAAAAGAATTCCCATTGTGTGATATATAACCAGTTGAAATGTTGTTGGAAATACCAAATAAAATCACAGAGTAATAGAACTGTGGAATTGTTAAGGTTGGAAAAGATCATTGAGCCCAGCCAATTAACCCAGCACCGCTGAGTTCACCACTAATACATATCCCCAAGGGCCACATCCACATATTTTCTTTAACACTTCCAGGGGTGGTGATTCCACCACTTCCCTGGGCAGCCTATTCCAGTGCCTGACCACCCTTTCAGTGAAGAAATTTTTCCTAATAATCAATCTAAACCTCCCCATGTGCAGCATGAAGGCATCTCCTCTTGTCCTGTCACTTGTTTCTTGGGAGAAGAGTCAAACCCCCACCTGAACTGTACTCTCCTTTCAGGTGGTTTTAGAGAGCAAGAAGGTCCCCCCTGAGCTTCCTTTTCTTCAGAATAAACACCCCCAGCACCCTCAGCTGCTCCTCATCAGACTTGTGCTCCAGACCCTTCCCCAGCTCTGTTCCTTTCTCTGGGACCCACTCCAGCCCCTCAATGTCCTTCTTGTAGTGAGAGGCCCAGAGCTGATCCCAGGATTGGTGGCGTGGCCTCACCAGTCCCCAGCACAGGGAGAAAATCCCTGCCCTGGTCCTGCTGGCCACACTATTTCTGATACAGGCCAGGATGCCATTGGCCTTCTTGCTCACTTGGGCACACCTGCACTCATGTTCAGCTGCTGTCACTAGCACCCCCATGTCCTTTTCCAGCTTTCCACGCTCTGACCCAGGCCTGTAGCACTGCCTGGGGTTGCTATGAGCCAAAACAGGATGTGGTCTTGTTGAACCTCCTACAACTGGCCTCAATCCATCAAACCAGTCTCTGCAGAACCTTCCTACACTCCAGTAGATCAACACTCCCACCCAACTTGATGTCATCTGCAAACTTTCTGAAGGTGAAAAAAACTGTTGAATTTATCAAATCTGCAAGACTTCCTTGTGGATATTCAAACTCAGAAGCCTTTTAGCACAAGGTTGACATTGCCAAGGAGTGAGTGGTATGCAGAACAGCTTTGTATTAGCTTTTCTGTTCAGATCTTCAATCCAATTCAGGTACTTAAAAAAAATAACCACCACTAAAACAGTCTTGGGAAGAAGCACACAATTAAAGAACAATCACATGAGATCTGCAAGAATAGATAAGAATTCTGATATTTTAGTAGTTTCAAAAGGATGGGAAATAAAAGTGGAACAAGAGCACATGGCATTCAGAAAGAAACTAAGCAAAACTTGAATATCAATAATATATTTGTAGCTGTTACCAGTTAAATAGTTAATATTTGGCCATATAATACAATTTGGATGAGGGCTTTTGCTAAAAAATATACAGGTGTCTGTAACACACACTCGTATTTGTTTTTATGAGGTTAGATGGACATGAGTGTACAACACAGCCTTGGTAATACCAATGTACTCAGCTAAGCTGAGACTATAAAGTGAGGTAACACAGAGGAAAAGCTTTTAAATTGAAGAATACTGAATATATATGGACATCTAATATATTGTACTATAAGTGTCAGAAGTGGAAAGTAAGCAGCCTATATGTCTATTGCAAACTTTTGGAGATATGTTCTTTATTATTTTAGATTTCAGAATTTAACATGATTCACATATGATCTTAATAAGCCACATCGTTCTAGTATAATTTCTACACCTAAAAAAGGAAATCACACAGGAAAACCTCCCTTTTGTCCTCGTAAATCTCAGTCATCATGAATGTCTCAGTGCAGAAGACCCAACTAGAGGCTCTGATGAGAAAATTAACAAAAAAAAATATTAAAACTATTTCAGATGGGTTTCATTATTATTAGTTACCTTTTTGTCTGTTTTGGAATTGTTGGGGCACCCAACATTGGTTATCTAAGTCTTGGCTAGTTTGCCAGTGGAATTTTTATTTGATAAAGTTATGAATAGGAATTAAATTGAACACTTTCACATTAAGTCTCTAAGTTGAAAAGGCTGTAAAATATTATAGATGAGCTTGTAAACATCAGCGTAGCAAATTCTGCAATGTTCATTTCCATTTTAGCACTTAATTATGTTTTCTGATTATACTGGTAGTTCTGTCTCCATGCTTTGCCAAAGTATTTAGAAACTTTGTATGGCAAGTGTTGTTTCATTAAAACAAAAACAAAGTAAAACAAACAAACAAAAAGCCCACCAAGTCCCCTCCCCAAAAAAATCAACAAAAACAACCAGAAAAACAGAAAAAAATACCCAACCAAAAAACCCAAGAAACAAAACCAAGAGACATCACAATGCATATAATTCTGAAACAAAATATCAGGGCACATACAATTCTGAAGAATCAGTCTTAGCAGAGTTTCCATGTGAAATTTTGGCACAAAAGTTATTCCTAAATTACTACTAAAGATTTTATTATTTCTAGAATATCTCAAGCAGAATCTTTTCCTGAAGAGACAGAATGTCATCAGCTATTTTCTCTCTTTTACTATCCTACCATTAAATCTACTTATAAGCAGAAAAAATATTAAAAAATAAAAACAAAGAAAACTCAAAAAAAACCAAACCAAGAATAAGAAGTTCCGAACATGCACGTCAATTTATAATCTATCTGGTAGAATAATAATTAGCATAAGAGTTTAATCTACATACAGAAGAGTTTGTAAAATAATTAAAGAAAGAAATTTTGCTGCACAATTCCTGCCTGCTGGATCTCTCTTCTCCCTACCACTGCGGGATACCGCGATAACATACCACTTGAAACGGGAAGTTGATTGAGACAGAATTGAAGATATGGAAAAATCTCAAACAGCATAGTTTAAAATCAGTTAAAAATCTAATACAGAACAGATGTAGAAATGTGGAATGTGAAAAGAACAAGTGTGACTAAACATCAAAAAGCACTTCTAAGTGTGCAGTTGGCTAACATATTTTTGGGTAGCCTAAAGGGCAAGTTAGGTGAGAGAAATGCAGAAATGAAATCAAGTGGCAATTAGAAGGAAATGATGTATCAAAACAGACAAACTTCAGAAGACAGAATAACACTCCTCCCCAATAATTTTTCCATCATTAATGATTGGAAATACAATACATAAGAAGGAAAATTCACCTTCAAAAAAATCCAGAATTCTGGACTTCTTTTGCCTTTTAAATCACTACAAGAAATTGATTCTGCTGATTAACCTTCAAATATCTTTAAAAGATGCAAATACTGAGTTTGAAAGCAAAATTGTGGTCTGCTAGAAGCGCAATTAGAGTGTATATAAAGAGGAGTGCGAGAAAAGGCAGAATGCCCATGAATTCCAGGTACATACATATACAAACACTGACTTTTTAGTAAGTTTACTAAAAATTCTTTTTTCTGTAAAGCTGAGGCTGTCAGGGATAACAAATTATTAAATTACTTCAAGAGCATATGGTGTCTTGGTGTTGCTATGAGTCACTGAATGGGACCACTGAGTTAAGCTGTCTTTTTAAATTACTCTCTAAGCAGTGAAACCAGATCAAACTTCATTTTACGAATATTTTCAGTGAATTTGTAGATATGCTATAATAATCTTATAATTTTATAATTATTGTAGAAAAATGTTAATTTTTCCCTCCTTCAAGACTATGTGCTTTGAAGTATGGATTTTGGAAAGAATGCTACTTCTTTCCTAGTTCTAACTGCCAAGAATTATTGCTGCTGCAATGGAACTCCCATTAAGTTGTAAACAAAGTTCAAGTTTGAAGGACAAGGATATTTGAATTTGCATGGTCTTTAGTGCTACCATCACCTGTGGTCAACAATTTTCATTGGAAAAAAAGAAAATCATAAATAGAAAAACTATGTCCAAAAGATTAGCTAGATGTTTCCAACAACATGTATACCTGTTGCAATAATTCAGAACTAGAAAGTTTCACCTTATTTAGATATCTTATGAAGTAGGATAGTTTCTTCCAATTTAATAAAAATAATTAAATATTATTTGATTTTGTTACAGTTACTATAATATCATTTGAGTTCTCAAATGGGAGACCGTAAATGAAAACCTTGAAAAAAATGTCTCTTTATCTTTTATTCATTCCACTTTTCATACCTGAGGACACTGCCCCTGGACCTGTTGCTGAACACTGTAGTGGTTTGAAAACTGAAATTACTCTTGTAGTTCAGAAATTAAAGACCAACTATTAGTATAAAAGGGGTTTATAAAGAGAGAAAAATGAGGGCCTCGTTGAGATAGAGGAACTCTAAGCAAAAGGGCCATGACTTGTGGCTACCTGTCATTGTTGAGACGGACTCGACACACACGAACCCCACCAACAACTCCAGGCAAAAAGCTGTTTATTCTAAAAAGCCAGTGTCATTTATACACTTTTGTATGTTTATCATTCATGTTACTTATCCATTGGTTACTTAACTACTACAATAGATCCACTGGCTATTATTTAACTACAACATACTATTATTGGTTACCTGTAGCATAAGCATTCTAAGCATTCAGAAAAAAAACAGGTGCAGTCTTGTTGCTGTTTTCTCTTTCTGTTGTTTAGGTTTCTTGCTTCTGTTGACACTAAGTTTCTCACGGGTACAAACGGATTGTGCTAAGATTGATGTTGGAATCAGACAGGCTTGCTGACCTGCTGTTAATTCCCACAACTACCTTGCATATATGCACACAGCCCCACAAGAATTTCTTCATCCCAAAATAAGTATTTTAGTCTGTAGAATTCTTTTGAAATACCTAAAAGAGTAACTTCAAACACAGATAAATTAGGAAATAGTAATGTACGTAACATTTTCATTTGAAGTTAAACTAATGACACACTTAGTAACTTGCTGTTTGTAATTATTTGGAAATCAAGAATTTCACTGACTACCAGTTTTTATTCCTCTTTTTTTTTTTTTTTTTTTTTTTTTTTATGGTGGTAGATATTGTATGTTCCTTTTAAATTTAGTTTTAAATATACAGTTTCCTGCATTTAGAACAGACTTTTACAAAGTATTTTGTCTACCTGTTTTTTAAAATTAATTCCACAATTTTTCTCCTACTTCCTTTCTTCTGCTTAATTTTGTAAAGAAATATGCCAAGCACCATTTTTTTGTGTGTAGAAAATGTAAAAAAGTAAAGTTAAACTGATAATACTTTTTTGGATATACTCAATGCCTAAGTACTCATAGGATTAATCTGAATTAATCATTAATTAAAAATATTCGTGTAAAGGCCTAATAATTCTTCTAGTCTGTAAAGCCATGCATGAGAAAATTAAGAAAAGATGATTCACAGTTTTTATCTAATTTGATGCCCTTTTTACATCACTTCATTTACAGTGAGGAATCAAACTTTAGAGTCACTAAGTTTTCCGCATAGTTCCACATTATGATGTAGAGATAATCATGCAACCACATAAAGACACAGATGGTCAGCCAAAGCAAAAGCAAAACTTGTTATTTTCTAAGTGTCAAGTACTTCAGTTCATGATTCTCATTATAAACACTGAATTAATTCATCCTATGCTGTGTCTTCCATAATGTCAGTAAGGAAAATGTAAATTATATTCAGCACAAGACTTTTCACAACAACAAAAAGACCCATTTCCCCACTAGCTCACAAAGGTACATTCTTCAGATACCAGAATGCCGTACAGAGTCAGTGACAGATAATCCCATAGCAAGAAATTGGTTAGATCAGGAGAGGCTACACTAAGATATATGGACTGATCACAAGAATGTGGTTCTGTTTGGTCAATAATGTAGAGGAAAAGGTGATTTTCTTGACCCCATACAGAAAAAAAATAGAATACTTATGGAAGAAATCTATGGCTAAAGTGGAAGCTATGAAGAAAGGCCCAAGCTGAGTCTTCCTCAGTTCTACTAAATCAAATGATATAGCTCTTTCAAGGCAGCAGTTCTTTCCAGTGGTGCAGAACACACAGTTAAATGCAAAACTGCTCAAGCAATTTATTTTAGTTTTCAGCAAAAATCACGAAGTATGGACAAATTGTTTTGGCAACTTCAGTGCCTTTTTTGCTGGAGAGAAACAAGAAAGAATTTTTGAAAGCACTGAATTCAGGTTAGCTGATTTTTAATTCCATGGAACAGAGAAATGGTAATTTTATATCAGAGATATATTTCTGATAAATATGCAACATTAACAAAAACAAGGCGGTAATCTTCCTTTAACAATACAATTCAAATAATTCTGAAGAAGGTGAAGTTTTAGTAAAATTAGCCATGTCCTGTGTCTGTAGGTGAATGTCTGTAGTAAATTAGCAGTATTTGCAAGTAAATACTAACTCTTTCTACATTATTTTGCCACCAAGATTGATTAAACACAGATTTATTTTAAAGAGATAAAATACTAATTTGCATCAGTATGTCATGACAACCCGTTACATTTGTTTGAAATTTCTTTTCCAATTATTTACAAATGTCTAACAACCAGAGGTTAAAGTTATGCTCATATAATAATTTTCTATCTTTTTCATGCACAAGACAATTATTAATGACTGCCATTACTGCAGTTAAAATTCATACAGTAAATCTTATTTATTAATTTGAATGTCCTTATTTTCTATGTTTATCACATATAAAAGTGAGGAGTGATTTGGAATTTGCTAACAGAAATATGCTTAGGAGTATTATTATTTAGAATTGCAAGAGGATTATAACATTGCAGAGACAATAGATGCTTTCTAAACACCTGTTTATTGTATTTTTATCACTGTCTCATTAAACCAAATATGGGAGCATGGTGGTTTCTGGTTTGTTGGGGTTTTTTTATATACTGTTAGGTTACTTTACGAGATTTTTCCAACTTCTTGACCTTGAGCATCATGTGTATTACCTGAATGTGTTTTTCTGTACTTCATCAGAAACCTCAACACTACCTATTCAATCACCCCTTTAACAGCACACAGGCAGCATATTTTTTTTTCAAATACGGGAAAACAGAGTGTAGCATTCCCAGTTTAACTCCATCCAGTTTCAATGGAGCCATTCTTTTGCAAATCTGAAAGACAACCTTGCTGACCAAATTTCTGATGTCAAACAGCCTTTTTTTTTGATTTTGCAGTGTGTCACAAAGACAATTGATTTACTCAGTATTTGTCTATAACTGATTTTAATGTTGACTTTAATGGGTCAATGCTGGTTCCCAACAGCTCTCAGATGCTTGGATCACTGAATTTTGGATCATTGGACCCCAATATCTAGGTCATGCTAAATTACATATATCTGGAGGTGGTGCAAAATTAATATGAATAATCTGGAGTGTTTTCTTTGACAGCTCTATAGTTTAGGTATTTCAGTAATATTGTGGGAAGAAGAATTGACACATTTACACATAACATGGAAACTGAAATCAAAATGAACACTGATAAAGGCCTTTTTCACATTAAAGAAATGGATTTTAAAAAAATATGAAAATAAGGACTTTTCTAAGTCTGATTTGATGGCTATTATTTTCTATAGTACATTAAAATTCATATTTGTGGGTCCTAGGAAAACTGAAGAAAGATAAAAGAAAGAGTTTATAACTCAATCTACTTTCAGAAAGTAATATAACATTGCTATTTTAAGTTTTGACTGTACCAGGGTACCTAAGAATTTGTTGCAATCAAATGAATAGCCTTCAAGCACCACATTTAAAGTCAATTCAGTCCTGTGTGTGAAACACAACAAATACATAGCATGTTTTTTTTATATTTCCTTCCCAGTGTGATCTTTTAGTATGTAATATATATGACTATTTTGTTAACTGAATTTAAAAAAATATTATTTTCAAAGATGATCTATGTGAATGCTACCAATACACTTAAAATTATCATTTAGCCCTATTTAATGTTGAACACCAAATAACCTCAAACATAAGTGACTGTGGAGCTCAGTCCTCCATTTATTTCTCCTTATAATTTTTTTTTCTCACTGTGGAAAACCAGAACATGCACAGTGGCAAATACTGCATTTTCCTTGTGGCATTGTATTTAGCAGCCTGCCACATTTTTTGAACACATAAACCCCCTGCTTTTATAGAGAAGATCTTGTCAAAATTCCTTTCTGTGACTCCTTCAGCATTTTTTCATTTCACTTGCAAATAATTATGTCTGAAAAAAAAATTGTGAGTCGCTTAAAAGAGCACCTTTAATCTATATTGATACTAATAAATAAAAGAAAGCAAGAGTCAAAATATGTTGCAAAAATTACTATTTCAGGGGACATTTTTAATTAAGAACTCCATTGCATGCATTTTACTATTGTTCATGTTTCTCAAGGTTGTTTGAAAATGACTAGTTGTCATAGCAACTGAACATTCAAAAACTCTGGTCTAATTTTCCATTAGGAGTGTTAGTAGTCTAGCATGGAATTTGAGTAAGCTAAGAACAGTATCAGAGAATGTCTCAGGTTCAAATTTCCAAGCACGAAGGTCTGGACACTCAGCAAACCTTTGACAAAATTCAAAAGGGTGACACAAAGATTGCATTGCATTGACTTGTCTTTTGATTTTGGTGTTATCACAGGCTGTTTGGAATCTTATTTCCAGAAGTCTGTTGTTTTCAGCAACTAAAACATTGAATCAATAACTCAAATCTTAAAAGGAAAAAACATTCACAAATTGAAGAAGGCTTTATCCAAGAAAAACATGCATGTGTTAAACATCTAAGGGGAATAAAACAAACACCAAAGCATTTAATACTTACAGAGGAAACCACAGCTGGTTATAACATCAAGTGTTGTGATACACTTGAATACGTATCAGTACCTCTCTTTAGAGAAAATAACAATTGAAAATGTTAGATAATGCCTCTTTTGCTGCCTGTATCGTCTCCTCCTACATTTAATGCCATAAGGCCACTTTTCAATAAAAGTTTGTAATGAAGGTATTTCATTACCTGGACTTTATAATAGGGAACATTTTCACCACCAGAGCAGACAGTTGCTTATGATAAATGACAGAATTTTACCTTTCCATAATACAATGTTATTTCTTGTAAAATCTAACTTGGTCTCCTTTATGTCCATCTATATACTTTTCAACAGCTCTCTTCTGTCCCTCACATTCACATTTTGTGCAAGTCATCAAGGTTTTGGGGTGAATTCTTAAATAAGCTGTTGTTTGATTTTACATTTGATCATTTTACTGCAATTTTCCTGTCCCAAAGAACATTTGAGGAAGCCACCTTTTAAGTTCAACTCAGAACAACAGAGAAATAAAGAAATTAGATCAATATTGTAATAAGTAATACAATGCTGTGCTGAACTGGAAAAACTCTTAGAAGCAATTAACAGAAGTCACAACAAGTTTAAGTGCACAAAGAATAATAAATTTGTTCATGTGTTGCCTGTTTTTATGAGAAACGCTGAATGAGTTGACTGCATTGTATAGCTGATATCATAACTGGCCCTCCTCAGGACATGGAGTTGTTGGAGCAACTCCAGAGGAAGTCACCAAGTTGATAAGAGGACTGGAGCACCTCTCCTATGGAGACAGGCTGAAAGAGTTGGGGCTGTTCAGCCTGGACAAGAAAAGGTTGAGTGGAAACTTCAGAGCAACCTTCCAGTATCTGAAGGGGCCTACAGTGAAGCTGACTTTTCATCAGGAACTGTAGTGACAGGACAAGGGGAAATGGCTTTAGACAGGAAATTTAGGTTACATATACAGAAGAAAAAATTCTTCCCTGTGAAGGTGGTGAGGCACTGGCACAGAGAAGTTGTGGATGCCCCATCCCTGGAAGTGTTCGAAGCCAGGCTGAATGGGGCTCTGAGAGACCTGTTCCAGTGGAAGGTGTCCCTGCCCATGGCAGGGGGTTTAGACCTGGATGATCTTTAAGATCTCTTTCAACCCAAACCATTCTGTGATTCTATGAAGTGAAAGAAAAAAAATGTTCCGAAGTTACTGATTTCGGAGTCAAAATATTTAGTCATGAAATTATTCATCCTCAGTTTTACCCAACCGAATTTTGGGTTTATACCCAAATTTGTTGTTTAATTAAATCCAACTACTTTAACATATACCTCACTGCAGTTGTTAGAAATTTCATCAGACAGCCAATAATCAAATAGAATTCTAACTTACATTTCTCAGAAGATTCTTCCAGGAGAATAAAATGCATCTTTGGGTTTTTTAACTCAAAGAAATCTGTATATTTTTCAAAAGTTCTTACGTATTTTTGATAGAAAAGAACTCTTTACTGCTTAGTATTTTCACTCTGAATCTCTCTTGACACATTAAAAGTAATGTAAGTCTGGTAAGACTTGTTACCTCAATCATGTATGAACAGAAGGATCATGAAGAAATAAAATCTCATAAATATTTTTGCTGTACATTTTTAAAGAAGCATCTGATATAATCCTTAATGAGGAAAAAAGTGGCTCCAAATCACTGAAAGAATTGAAGTGCAGTACCACTTGGGTGGTACTCTATTAACTCTGTTTCATCTACTACACAGTCACTTGTTTTTCTTTGACTCAGCACAAGAAAACAGGTCTTTGACAATATCTTGGTTTAAAAGACAGGTGTCTGCTGAGGAAGGTGGGAACCTTCCTGGGATGGAAAATATGAACCCCTTCCCTCTGCACTTTCCAAGAGAAAGTCCCCCAGCTAAGAGATGGTAGCAAACAGCACCCTTCACCCTCCTCCCCCTCCCAGCCACATCTTTTGTCTCTTAAGTACCCGTCATTCCATCTTTTAGGCAAAAAAAAAGGGAGAAAAAGTCCCTGAGAGAAAGAAAAAAAAAAAAGGGAAAATCCTAATCACCAACGGACAAGAAATAAGCAAACAGTGTAAATTATTTCATATTAGTAAAAAAAACCTGCTGTATTTTACCTGACTGGTAAACTATTAGAGACAAAGGAAAATCACAGAGAAGTCTTACATATCATAGAGTAAATACACTAGTTTTGATGAACAGCCAAATTGAGAAGATCACACATCCTGGTGAACAGAACTGAACTCCACCAGTTTTAAAATTTTAAACTTGAATAAGCAGTGTATTTTATTTCATATGGTAATATTATCTAGGTAGGACTCTCCTGCTAAATTTAAGATCATCGGCAATATTCATGGGGTTGAAAAAATTAGTAGAGCACATTTGCCAAGACTGTAATATGTGTGATTTTCCTTCTGAGTGCATAATGGCCATCCATTATATGACAAGGCAACAATAAACACAGGAATAGCAAATGACCCTTAGTGACCTTAGATGAGCATATACTTTGTCATTAACTAGATATATTCCTGGAAAAATACAGCTACATTAAAACATTACTTATTTATAGCAGAAAGTAACTACAAGGCAATAGCCTGTAGAGAAGCTATCAGACAAAAGATGGAAAGTATAAAAAAAAACTTTTGGGGTAATCTTTGAAGAGAGCACATCAGTTTATCAGGAGGAAAAAAATTTAGTCAGGGACATCAGATGAAAGGATCAAAATACATTAAAATAAAAAGACAGCAAAATTTCAAAATTTCCACTTTTTTTCCACTTAGGTGTTTTCAGAGAGTTCTTTTCAAATGAAACATATATTAGATGCCCAAATTAAACAATCACACGATGTACATAGCAAATTAGAAACAAAAATTTTTAAATCACTTGTGATAGGTCACATGAGTCAAGCCAGGATGTCAAATGTATACTTCTACTTATATATTCAGAAACATCAATGAGAAGCTTTATTGTCAGGAGTACATGTCCATGAAATATGGACATGGCAGTAGAAATTAGCAAATGTACTTTAAAAAACAGACCCATCAAATACTATGCCGAGCACCTACCAGTACAAAACACTTGTATAAACTGTTGAACAAATATGCTTATATAACTAACATTACATTAAAAGTAACAGATTTATCTGCACCCAAAATGTTGAACATATTAATTTTGAGTGTCTCTTTATAAAAAATTACTGTAAAAATTATTAACTTTCCAAAGAAACAACATCTGTTGATTGCATGATGACATACAGAAAAGTTAAACATTAAATGCGTATTGGGCTTGCCTGGCGAGGTTTTGGTAGTGAGGGGGGCTACAGGGGTGGCTTCTGTGAGAAAGTGCCAGAAGCTTTTCCCATGTCCAACAGGCACAATGCCAGCTGGCTCCAGGGCAGACCCACCACTGGCCAAAGCTGAGCCCTGGAATAGTGTATTATAGAAGGGAAGGAAAGTTATTCCGCAGGAGCAATTTCAGCCAGAGAGGAGAGGAGTGAGAATATGTGAGAGGAACAGCCCTGCAGACACCCAGAGCAGTGCAGAAGGAGGGGCAGGAGGTGCTCCAGAAGCCAGATATGAGATTCCCCTGCAACCCATGGTGCAGCCCATGGAGAGGGGCTGAGATTGCCCTGTCGCCCATCGAGTACCACAGGGGAGCAGAGATCCACCTGCAGCCGATGAAGGACCCCACATACGAACAGGGAGATGCCAGAAGGAGACTATGACCCCACAGGAAGCCTGTGCTGGAGCAGCCTCCTGGCAGGACCTGTCAACTCATGGAGAGAGGAGCTCACACTGGAGAAGGTTTGCTGGTAGGACTTGTGACCCCATGTGGGACCCACTCTGGAGCAAGCTGTTCCTGAAGGACTGACTGCATGAGAAGGACCCACACTGGAGAGGTTTGTGAAGAACTGCAGCCCATGGGAAGAACTCACATTGGAGAAGTTTATTAAGGACTTGTGGTGGGAACGAAAATCCCTGACACAAGAAAATCCCCATTTTCTGTCCCCTGCACTACTGGCAGGAGGAGGCAGAGAAAAACTGGTATGAAGCTGAGGCTAAGAAGAAAGGAGGAATAGGGGGAGGTGGTTTTGTTTTAAAATTTAGCTCTTATTTTTCATTATGCTACTCTGATTTCATTGGTAATTATTGAAACTAATTTCTCAAAGTCAAGCCTGTTTTGCCCATGACTGTAACTGGGGAGTGTTTTTGATTCACAAACCTTTCATTGTAATTTCTCTTCCCTGTCCAGTTGGGGAGGGGAGGGATAAAGTGGCTTTGCATGGCACTTGGTGTTCAGCCAGCATTAATCCACCAAAATGTATAAAAATATATATATAATAACTGTTCATAGAAATAAAATTAAACTAAGTTTCCCAAATTATATTAAAAACATTGAAAATACCACTCACCTATGTACCTGCTGGGATTATTTGATGTGGATTTTCTTGGACTAATAAATTAATAATCTCCAACACTGCAGTTTGCTTTTATTGCATTCAGGAACATACCATTTTTGGAAGTGAAAAAATCATTTTTGGTAATATATGGTCTAGTTGCATAATATATAGTAAACATACAGTAATTGGATGAATGTAAGACTAGGTTTGGATTAATGTAAAATTAATGGTTTTCCCTCTGTTTTTTTCTCGAGGTCTTTTGGACAAGAAGTTGGATAGTTCAGATTGCTGAACTGTTCAGGATTGAAGTGTTCATGGTCTGAATGAACAGTTATTTACAACTTCTTTCATCATCAATGATAATATATAATTCAACCCAACATTGTCCCAATGACAACTGGATAAAAGTAAAGATTTGTTAGTATCTTTATGTCCAATCAACCAAGCATAAGGACTATAATCTTATTCCCAAGAACTTCGACTTCAGCTTTGACAGTTCACAGTGCAACTACTGTACTCATGAATTCAACCTGTTTATGCAAGTATGTAACTATTTGATCCTGATGTTACTTAGGCAGAATGTAGCTGTACAGCTTTATATTCTTTTACACTGCACTAGGATAACGTTTATACTCCCTATTCTCAGTTCTCCTAACTTGTTTTCATCATTTCTTAAAAAGGCTGTCACTCCCCTCCAATATATTTTTTTAAATAATACAGCAATGTACCCTACTGCATTTTTATTTACTGGAATGGCTATATGGAAACACTGGGAAGACAAAAAAAGGTGTTTTAAACAGGCACAAGCAAAGCAAAGAACTATTAAATATTAAATATTCCCTAATAGCTGTAGGAGAAAAAAGACAGAACTCTTGGTAAATCCAGTCTAAATGTGAGAACTCATTAAATCTTCAATGAGCAATTGTTATGGTAAGAACTTTGCATCAATAATTAAATCTATTTCTGATTTAAGAGGAGAAAAATCAACTGAATTTTAATGTATTGTGTATATATTTAACAATGGCTAATGGAGACAGATGTTAGGAGATAATATAACAGATGCTAAATGATTCTCTTATTTTATAAGACATTTATAAAAGACAAACAAAATTAAATGTCAAAATGATCGAGCTACTCTCAGTTCAGAGATACGAGCCTCCCTAAACTCATTAAGCTGGAAACCGTAGCAAGAACAGGTGTTCATATAAGTGGGATTTAAGTTTGCATAACAGAAAATAATGGTACTTTTCCACATACTCACACATTCCGGTATATCTGTTGGTTCTGTCTTAAAATTGAAATATATGTTACATTCTGTGGTTTATTTTATATTAGATCATTTTACCCAATCTGTGAGTAGTTGAAATTCCAGCTTCTTATTTATCTTTTATTTAGATACTACATTCAAAAGTATAGATGTGCCAACACTCCCCTCATCCGAGGGGTGGGTAAGAAAATTGTAAATAATATTGAGGAGAGAAAAACCAGGGTAATGCATCTACATGTAGTAGTACTGTAATCATGGTGATTGCACAGACTGAACACAAATGCATCTATGAGGGTAGACAAATTAGAAACTAAGTTACTGAAAAGGGAGGTTAAGACCAAATAATTAATGGTAAGAATAATTTGTTTTCTTATGTCACTGTTTTTCCATTAAAAGTGAGAAAAAGTATGGTCTCATCATAGATTCAAACAGATCTTAAGATTCTGAGCTCTTCCATGGATTGCATTCTGTAGTTTTAGGCACAAATACCTCATAAAATAAAAACTCCGCCTTAGGGAATACATAACAGATCATCTGCCCTAACACTAAGCCAAGACATACATAACTTGGTTATTGATTAAGTTCTTCTTATAGCAAAGGAAAATTTTCTTAACAGGATGTTGGCTATATATTGCAACATCTCAGCTGGATCTAACACCAAAGATTTATTTTTCATTAAATAAAACATTTTTATTTAAATTTCTTACCTCAGGTTGATATTAGAACACAAAATAGGCTTGGTGTTGCATGAGAATAAAAAAGAATGGTGCAATAAGCAAAAGTTGAACTGAATAAACTGATTACACAAAACACTGCAAAAAATTACTAGAGCTATTGAATCTACATTTAAAGTTCAATTTTTAGGTGATTAGTAGTGTAGTTTAAATTTGTCTTATAGATTAAAACACTTGTAGTAAAAAATAAATAAAATAAGGGAAAAAACCTTCAAAGCATATGGGCTACTTGAAATCAGGAAATATTGTTAGAAATTACAGGAAAATCCCTGTGATTTATAATCAACAAAACATTTTTCTTGACGAAAAGGATAGTTTTGATCAGAAACACTTTTGGTGTGCCAATTAAAATTGCAAAAGAGAAAAAAAATGTTCTGTTATCTAGAAAATTATGGCACTCACCTAGACTTGCAGAAATTGTTTTAAAAAAATATTTTGATGGTAAGTTTTTAAAAATCAATTAATTTTTCTCATTTTTTGGTAAGCCATGTGATGAACACTTGCGAGTAAGCTTTTCTTCTATTCATGAACTGTTCTATTTTGTTTAAATAAGATAATATTAACTGGTTCTCAGACTGGGCAGCTCTATCACACAGTGATTTAAAGTTAATCAATAACAGAGGAAACTTTATTTCAAGATACTGCTTTGACAAGTCTGTCTCTCTCATGTATACAGAGTATGTGTTCACCCACTGAACAGTCTTACCCTCTTTCTTGTACAAAACAGGAATTCCTACTTAGTTTAAAAACTTCTCTATGGTTTATTTTCTCTAAATATTCATTTGAACAAGGATGAATCCATTCATAGCACCTTTCAGGTGAAGTTTTCAAGTTAGAGTACAGGAATCTGTAAATCTGTTAATACTTGTACAGTATATGGATAAAACAGAGGACCTTAAATTTTCAAAATCTCTCAAAGCACTTGGAAATCTTAGCCTGTTTTAAGGTTCAGGGGACTTGGAACTTTGAAACTGAAATAAATTCTTGTAGGTGCTGAGTGAGCAATAAGTTGTGAGAGGGCAAAGAACTGCTGAAAATCTATTGTCCTTGGCCTGTTTTCAAATGACAGCTCTCTTTACTGACCATACATTTTTCAAAGATGTAAGTGCTCTCCCATTTTTCAAAGACCAACACAAATGACACAAGGTCAGATAAACAAAGCTATTGAACAATTAATAAACATTTACATCCATATCATAAAGCCACCAACTATATAATGTGGCAAAATAGAAAGCAATTAATATGAACTAGAATAAGTCTCCAAAAAAATTCATTCTGTATTCAGAGAGAGTTGAGGATATATTATAAAATTCATGTGAAATGTGACAAAGTGACTGCCAGACCACTGAAATAAAAATCTCTAAAAAGGAAGATGTATGCAAATTTTGCATTGTATGAGGGCATAAAAGTATTTTAATTCCTTTTTGTATTCCCTCCATTTTCATTGTAGTTGGTTTTAATATTTAATACTTCAAAACAATCAAAAGTATACATTAGACTGAGAAATTATGTAAATAAGAAAAAACTCCCAAAATTTATGAGCATTCTGCTTTAAAATGCTCTTTCTAATGAGTTTAAGAGTTTTTTGAGATTTTTTTTCATAGTTCTTTTTTCAAAATAAAAAAAGAAGGCAGGGGGAACTAGCAAGGTCAAACATTCTATACCTCATTTTTTTTCTGGACAGAAAGAAAATATCACAACCTTCCTTTATGGCCTTGGCAGAAAGCCACAACACTCAGAAGTACACTTAACTATTTTAAAGCTTTTCAGTTAGATCTGCTAAAGTGAATTAAACCTTTCACCTCCACACCTTTCTTTTCCTTTGTGCATGTGTGTGTGACAAAAGTAGCCAAAAATGTCACTTATATTTCAAGAAAAGGATATGCCATTTCTCACAGACATAAGACTTTTTCTATTACCTTCCAAATGATGTATTTCTATTTTTGTGGCTTCTCTTTCTTTGATCTCTTCTTTTAATAATAAGCTCCTTTAGGAACAGGAATTTGACTCCTAATGCAGTTTGGTCAGGGATCCCAGCTCAGTGAGATCTGGCTAATAGTCAGATATTTTATGATGATAAATTACAATTATAAAACTCTGGTATTCCAAAATAATTTATAGTGTAATCAATAATTTTAATGACTTTTGCTCAGGAGACAGTCTGTGTTCTTGCATGAGTGCAAAGCATATATAGAGCTCATTCCCATCCCTCTGTAATGTGCAAGAAAGACACATGAAAAGGTAGGTTAAATAGCAGCCAGCTGGGCCAGTGGCCCAATCCATCCATGATTCTTTTGAGAAACTGGTAATGTGTGGTATTGTTTTATTTCATTCTTCTTTAATGACGTCTTTAAGTCATTAAATCCTGAGTCACTGCCTTGACCTTCCACCATTCTTTGAGTTTTGGTAACAAGTACTGTATACAGAAAAGAGAGTAGTGAACTGATCTAGTCTGAAAAGCACCTACTTTTCTCCATAGTTTTACCCTAGATTAGCTCACTGGTACAAATACCACATGGCCTTGCAAGCAAAAGTACCTTTTTCTGTCTCTGTGGTTGTGGGGAGAGCAGTGATTACCGCCTGCCTAACTGTGGATAAGGAATGTACAGTGCATATGACATACCTTGAATTCAGTAAGGCTTCATGTTCTGCAGTTCTCCTTTGGAATATGAAGTACACGCTAGCAGTTGCACTGGAATCTGGCTGGACCCCTGGGCTCAGTGGTCTTAACCAAATCTTAATGTTCAGCTGGCAGATGACAATGAGCAGAGTACTCCAGAGGATGGTGCAGAGTCTAACCAAGTTCAAAATGTTCATCCATGACGTGGATGTTCGCAATGCACCTATAGACAATGCTGAATTATGGGGAATAACTGAGAATAAACAGCAGAGCTTCACTTCACACAGGGACCTTGGTAAAATTGAGGTCTGAACTAATTTGATGAAGATCAACAGTGAGAAATGCAAAAGGCTGTACAGAATAACCCAGCACCAGAAACTCAGGCTGAGATAAAAGGGATGTGATGATGACAGTGAATACCAGGCTGAATATGCTCCTGTTGTGGTCTCCTTTCACAAGCAGAGCAGACTTAATTCTGGGCTACACCACACAACTAGCACATCTAGGGACAAAATATTATCGCCTCCTTCAAGGTATTGCTGAATCTGCCTTTGGAATACTACTTTGAAGCACCAGCAGTTCAAAATGAATCTTGAGAAACTATCAGGAATCCTTCAGAGAGTTATTGGGATTGTCAGAGTGATTCAGCACCACTTTTTCCTACTGAGAAAGCTGGGCTTGGACTATGGGGCAGTCTAGTGAAAGTCTACTGCTGCTGGTATTAGAGGATGGTGACAAACTCTTCTCAGAAGAGACAATGCAGCAAGGAGAAATGGCTACAAACTGACTGGAGAGGTTCAGACTAGAAATTAGAGAAAGCATTTTACAATGGAGAAGGTAGACTAATCCTGGAAGAAGTTACCCTGTTGTAATAACGATGGTAGTCCTGCTTCAGGCAGGAGGGTGGACTAGATGGTCTCCAGATACTTCTTCCAAACAACATTTCTATGATTCAAAAGGTCTACTGCCTTGCATTTTTTCTCATTATTGTGACTTCAGACTTTTATGACTAATAATTTGTCCATTACATGAATATATGCCTTCTCTCCAAAAATACTAAAGAAAACGCCCAATACTGAAAGAAGTGCTTCAGCATTCACATGGCAACAGAAGCAAATCTAAAATATCTGCATTGTAAATGTAGTTCTTTGAATGATTCAAGCACAAAACCTTATGAAGCAAAAAAAGTAGTTAAGGAAGATGAGAAAGGAAAAACACTGCCCACAGAGACCTTTTCCATTGCAAAATAACCAACCGTTATTTGGATATATGCTTTAAGAAATATTTTCTCTTATGTAGCTAACTTAAGATGCTGTAAATATGTAATGGAATTCTTATTAATGCACTGCTTTTGTATTTTATTGAATGTATTTGAGAATATTATAATTTTAGCAATACAATTATTATAAAGAAGAGGAAAATCTGCTCAAACTTAATAAGGTTTCAAAATAAATAACAACATAGTTTAGGAGTATATACTGACAATTATTTCATAATTATTGTTGCTTGCTTAATATATTCTACTTAACTGCCTGAATTTTTGGTTAAAAGCAATAATTCAAATCTCAATTTATAACTAGTTTAAGGTTGAGCTAAGGGTTGAGCAATTATATAATTCCATTGGTTGTTATCTCAACAAAGTCTCATTAGTACACATGCAGAGTGTGATATTAAAAAAAACCTGTTTTCTTATATAATGTAACATTTACCAAATTTCTATAGATGTATACTTGTACAGATTGTCCTGCCCGCAGGGATGGGAAGCAGTGGGTTTGAAGAAAAAGCAGATCTCTGAGGCCACTGCTGCCCTCCTGCCCCATCCCTAAGTGCAGAAAAGCATCCTAACCCCTGCACTTTCCCCTTCCCCCTCATGGGAGCCAGGTGTACAGTGAAGTTTGGGGGCCATAGGCTGAGAAGGGTTGCTGTTGTGGATCACTGACCAATTCAGTGAAATTTCTGTGCTTTTACTGGTACAGTTTTAACAAATCACACTGGGATTGTGTCAGAACTATCCAGCAGCCAGCAGATCAATCAAATCATCCTTCCTTATGTTTCTACCAACACTAGTTTGGTACAACTAAAACTTGTTTTTTATTTAATATAGCTCAGTACACCTACTTGTGAGTACCTGCTGGTGTGTGCCTTACCCAGAAGGTTCATATGTAGCCAAAGCAGCTCTGTCCCTTGAAAACTCATGTAAGACTTCAAGTGGAAGATTGTAGGTCTGAGCCTCCAACAGGATCTTTTTTACTAGCATTACAGCTCTAAAAAGAATGTGACATTTCCAACTCACTTTTAGAATAGGTTTAGGCCTTTCACTAGGAAATATGTTAAAACTCCCACCTGAAGGCACCCAGCACTCCCATTTAAGGACATTATGAAGAAAGGAACACCTTGGCCCAAAAGCCCCTTTATTTGACATAAATCTGACCAAGTTAGATAAAATGAACACTTAAGGAAATGCAGGAGAGCTGTTTCGGGAACCATGAGCTTTGTACACATAATCAAGGGCACCTGAGTCACTGTGTTTCCATAAATTACCAGAGATTTGCCTGAGATTTGAGACTTGGCTATACATTTCTTTCTTACAAAAGTGTAATGAATACAAACAGGGAAGTTACAATTGAAAGCTTGTTGAAATCAAATTAAAGAATGAGGAATGATTTAGAACATTTTCATTCTTCATTGTGCCACTTTGAGACCGACAATGTCTTTTCATGATGTGAAACAGAAAATTGAGATTTGGCATTGACTCAGAACATGGTGATAGACACTTTTAGAAAAAGACAGAAATCCCGCCAGTCAAAAACAAAAGTAAATCATCATGTTACACAATGCTTATGAGCAATGGAACTATATGAATACCTAATTTTTGATTTAGTGGCTGATTTGACACAAAAAGCAGTATTTTTCTAGGTCTGGTTTCTAATACATTTAATTTTAATTTTCATATCTAGATTTCAAAGACCAAATATTATTCTGAAATTGAAAGCCTATATGTTCTTTTGGGAAATAGTAAAATTTAAAAAATGTTTCACTTGATTTGGATTATTTTTTGTCAGACAATACCAACTGGATTTGAATTTAATTAATATGCTTTGGTTTATTCAAAATATTTTTAGCATGTGAATTATTAAATATATTGTTTATATCTGTCTAATCATATAAAAATGTCATTTAAACCACAAAAGTTTTAGTCCTTTAATGTAAAGTCAATACTCTTCCAAGTTACTTCTTTGAAGTGACAGAAATAAGTGTTTATGTGGAAAAACTTTACAAATGTTTACATGAATATTTTAAAATATATATGCATAATCACTTTCTTATACTTCCTTTGAGTTTTAGTTTTGGGGGAAGACCAGTGTGGGAGGATGTTGAAAGAAAAGAAAGCACTCTGAGAATATATTACCCTTGATGTCTTAGTCAGGTAAAGTCTGTACAAATGCTCAGCTACGTTCATCTGCGATGCCCTCAAATTTTTGCAAAGTCTTTAAAAAAAATAAGCAAAACGCCAACATTATTTTAGCACCTAGAATAGATTCAGACATAAAAAGCCCTGCAGTATCAAGGCAATAAAAAGCAACAAAAGAACAATAATTTCTTGAAGCCTGGCATTTGCAACAAAACATAAACAACGCTTTATTCAAAAAAAGAAAGGTAACAGTGATGGATAAAAAGCTGTTTTAATGCGCAGAAAATTCAAACTGATTTTCTCTGTGATTTGAGAAAGCCTGAACTCCAGAAGGATGCAAATCATGTTAGACCACAGTTACATTTCTTAGAATTGTATAACCGCTAATTTTTTTTTAAAATTATGTTATGAGGTTTATGCTGGGTTAATTACACAGTTTAAAGTGTCCTTCTATTCATGCATTTTTAAAATATTCTAGAGTGCAATAGTTGGTCTTCACTGGTTATTTAAAATATCTCACCATCAACACAACTTTGTGCCTTTATGTGGATTATATTTTGGCATGTTCTATTTTCTCTTATTTGTTTTCCTCTACTTTTATCTATTTACATGACTTTTCCATTTTCCACATGAGTTAAATGACTGTCTTATGAGAAGCAAGGCACAAGAAAGAAAGAAATAAAAATACCTCAGATGTAATAAATGGTTAAAAGTTTTTTTCTTTTGGTTAAAAAGAAGTTAATAGTTTCTTGTTATATACAGTTAATAAGTTGATTATTATTGCGACTGTACGGGTGTAATGCTGCTATGTAATCGCTAGATGGTGACACCAATGGGGAATAGTGGTGGGTCTATAGAAAAGAGGGGAACGTTCTGGAATGTTCTTAAGATGACTTAATAATCTACGAGGTAAACATCTCGAAGAATTATTGGTTAGGGGGCAAACCAATCACTCGACGCCCCAAAGACTGACGGAGCAGACCACCAATGAGGACCCTAGCAACGAGCCATCGGAAGGAGGATTCCAGCTCCACCAATCATAACATCAGAGGGACTATAAAACCGCCCCGGGGCTCAGCTCCCGTGGGGGTCTTCCTGAGGAACCTGAGTCCGAAGGAATGCCCTGTGCATCACGCTGTTGTTTTTTTCTGGGTTGCCAAGTGGGACTCGGGCTTATCTCGAGTCTCCGCTCCTGGTTTTTCTTTTTAAATAAATGAGCAGACTTTTACCCCACCCAAAAAGTCCACACCTCATTTATAACATCAGACACTGATAATATTACTCATTATATTAATATTTGTGACTTTCATAAGTTCTTTTACTCTTTTAAGGCAAAGAAATGAGAACATAAGATACTATACTCTTCTAGTTGTTACAGAGATCAAAGGTCCCTATTTGATACTTTGTCTCTACTCCACTGAATTCACTCCTGAGGTATAATAGTTACATATTCTAGTTCATGTTGCAATACAAGTCTATTTTCTTATAGAAAATAAAGTTCTAATCCACAAATGAAGCTCTCAGGTTTCCAGAACTGAGGGAATTTTTTTAAACTAAAGGGGCTTTTCTTAAAAACAATGGATTTCAACACAATAAACACAATGGAAATAAATATAGGTCTCCAAATGTGTCAAAAATTTGAGAATCATAGAATGGTTTGGGTTGGAAGGGACCTTAAAGATCACCTAGTTCGAACCCCTTGCCATGGGCAGGAACACCTCCCTCTAGACCAGTTGCTGAGAACTCCATCCAGGGACGTGAGTGTTCAAGGCCAGGTTGGAAAGATCTCTGAGCAAGAGCTCTTGTAGTGAGCAAAGGAGGAGTTATTCAGCAATCTAGAAGTCCAAAGAACAGCATTAAACAAAGAGAAGACAATATAGTTGATTAGGATAATAGATATATTTTTCTTTTTAATTAACTATTCTGTCATTCTACTTAACTTCTTTTGCTTCTACAGAAAATATTGACATTTTATGGATTAAATTGTGACATACCTGTGCTAACCTATGTTGAGTTGCTGGTGAAAAAGAACTCACATTATTTATAGTGAGAGTAGTTCTAATAAATGTTTCAGATTGTAGGAAGGCTTTCTAAACTGTCTGAGCATTTAGACTCAGAGTCCAGTGTAAAGTTGGTACTGCTTGAACCTATAAATATCTACCTCTGGTCTAATTTGGATGTCATTCAAAAAAATGTAGGATACTATTTTTTTTTTTCTAATGTTTTATTAAATCCCCAAAAATTGATATGAAATTGTAGACTCACATGATCTTTCTTCAATAGTTTATCAGTGTGATGTTGTGGTGGCCAACCCTGAAGGGAAAGGGAGCAACCAGGTGTACAGATAATCATGGTCAAAAAAGAGCAACAAAATTCAGGGAGTCTGCAAAAATGTATAAAATTATGTTAGTAAATTATACCCAGTGGAAACTGGTATGTTAGTCCCTTATAGTATAAACTCTTGTTAGTGTATTTTGGATAAGGGGTAGGGTGAAAAAGAAGAGAGAGAAACTAAAGTGAGGGAGAGAAAAAGAAAAGAAGAAAAAAGGAAGAAATTAAGGGAGAAAGGAAGAAAGGAAAGGACAAAAGGAAGAAAGAAAGCTTACCAGTTCTGGCTCCAGAACTGTTCCAGATAATGAGGTGTCTGGAGTCCTGAGCTGCACTCATGCCTGGGCTTCATGTGGGAACATTTTTACACATAAGGTTTCCCTGCCCTGGAGCCAAATTTCTCTTTTTGTATACTAACCAGTTTTCATGCACAGTCCGCTCTTCCAGACCTTTCTGGAAATGGGTGGAAGGACTTCAGGAGCTTTTTGTGTAAAATTAATTCAAGTAGGCATTTGCAAATAAGAAGGATATAGTTAACTGAATCATTAACATCTTAATAATATTCAGAAATATAAATTCAAGCCCCTAAATTCTAATGGCTAATTAAATGTTCAAAGAATCTATTGGTTTATTTCAAAATAGAATCTTGCATTTTTGGATACAGAGTGAAATATATCAAAAGGTTAATATTTAATATTGCAGCAGAACTTTCAAGATTACTATTGTCATCTTTGTTCTCCCAGCAGTAAAAGACCCTAGAAGGCAACTAAAAAATGCTCTATAGAGTTATGAAACTAAAACTAATGCAACATTTTTGTCTGCAAGATTTATGATAATTTTTTTTATCTCATCTTAAGGATAAAGATTGTCTTGTTCTGTATTAAAAAAAACCCAACCCTGTTATCAAAGGAGGGAATAAATCAGCTTATTCTGTCTACTAATTACCTCAAACTTGCAGGAAGTTTGTAAGTCTCTCTATTTTAAAATAATAAGGGTCCCACCAAAGGAATCTGAAACTCAAACAGAACAACATCAACAAGTTAAAGATTAACTTTCAAGATTCTCCACAACTCGATCAATTCTTTCATCTTACATCAAAAATTTTTCATATCATCTAGCAATACTAATGCAAAATTGCTTCTTTGTGAAGATATTCAGATAAATCATTACTGTAAATAGCCAATTTGGGGCTATTTATATATAGAAGCATGACTGCGTTTTGTCTGTCCTCTGTTTCCACTGTTCCCATAAGCCTTGTTTCCCAAGGAAGAAAAAGGATGCAAGTTTTGGTTGGTGCCTCATCATACCCCTTTATGTTTTTTCCATGAGCCCTAGGAGACAGGTTCCCTCTGCTTCTGCAAATTAGCAAGCCAGGCAAGGGGCCACAGTAAGACAACGTGACAAGTAAAGCAATTTCTCCCCAGGATACTATTGAAATTAATTTACTGAAGCTCACAAGGCAGATGGTTACAGACTTTGGTACGGAGGAGAAAAATAGCTCCATTTCAGGGGTGATCCTCCTGTTACCCCTCCAGTGTGTGAAAAGGAACATATGCTGCTTTAAACCCTGCTATCTTTGGATCCATACTGTGGCTGTCTGCGAACAGAAGTCAGAAGCAGAAAGTTTAAATCAATGGCAGAATTTTGGCATCTCCTCTCCCAGTGAGAAGGCATTAGGGATACTAATAATGAGCTTTAATGCTGAGTAACTCAAAAAGGGGAAGGTCAAAGTCCTGCACCTGGGAAGGAACAACGCCATGCATGAATATATGCTAGGACCCCTCAGCTGTAAATGAGCTTGGCAGAAAAGGACCTGGGCAGAGGCCTGGTGAGCACCAGGTTGAACACAAGCCATAAGGTGCCCTTGCCATAAACAAGGGTAATGGTATCCTGGGATAAACTCAGGACTAGTGTTACCAGCAGTTGGAGGGAGGTAACTCTGCTCTACTCAGCTCTTGTGAGGCCACACCTGGAATGCTGTGTCCAGTTCTGGGCTCCTCATTGCAAGAGAGACATGGACATTCTGCAGAGAATCCAGCAAAGGGCCACAGAAATGATAAGAAACTAGAGCATCTTTCCTGTGAAGAGAGGCTGAGAGAGCTGGGAGTCCTTAGCCTTAGTAGAGAAGGCTCTGGAGTGGAGGAACAAGTGTCTCTTACCAATGTCTATAAGTACCTGAAAGGTGGATGCCAAAAAGATGCAACCAAGCGTTTTCCTTTTTCAGCTTAAATTTTTAAAGTGTGCACTTGTTACCAACTTTCCTTCACTATTTTCATTAGTGAAAAGACGTAAAACAACTTTTATAGGTGAAAAATACAGGACAAGATATTTTTGGAAGTGTTATAAATAGTGCTAATTGAAGAGGAACCTCTGCTCAGGATATTCACTGTTGCAGGCTGCCTTTCTTATGCCTTTTCCCTTCACTTTTCTGTAATCCCTGCACCCCCTTCACAGTTTTCTGCAGATTGCTCAACTGACACTGAACTGTGCCGTAAATCAAATTCCTCCTGATAGGAGAGAATTTTCTAAAAGTCCTTGCAAGGAGTTTCAAAGATAAACCGAGACTTTTCCTGGAGTTTCAATGCTGCTGGATAGTTGTTTATTAAGTCTTATCAGAGGAACAGAGCCACTAGCATGACCCAGGTACAGCATAGAGCACAAAAAGCAGGAGTGAAGTCTAATTATCAAGACTTACATGGCCTTTTAAAGATAATTTAACCAGTAGTTACTAAAAACATATATTATTTTCACTTTCTTACCAATTATTCAGTAACACGGCCAGGAACTGCAGAATTCTCTGTCCAATCATTCCAAACTACTTTTACTGCAGAATATGGAGTAGTAGAAGAAGAAAAAGAAGGTTTAGGGAACAACAACAATCCTCCATTTTGATTTTTTTACTCTTATCTATTTACTAAAAAGAGAAGCCCAAAACCTCTAAGTTTTCCACCCTGTGACAATCTTACATAGTAGTCTATCACCTAATTCACACCACTGTATTTTCTAGTTCTTGTCTGATTGTTGGTAATTTTTTCCAAGGTTGGAGGCTAAAACAGTGTTGTTCAGGGGAGTAAGAACCCTTAAACTCAACCCTTGGATTTATGAAACTACAGTAAAGCCACTAGTTCCAAGGGTCACAGGCTCAGTTCTGTGTCTATATTGAGAGCAGCCAAATGCAAATCACTAGAGATATAGAAGTCAATTAATTCTGCTTTTACACAAGTAAAATCAGATAATCCGCCTAGCAACAATACCAGCAGGTTCTCATAGAACTGGGTGAAAATTCCATGTTCCCTAAATCTTTAAATCTTCTCTTTCTGGGAAAAGAAAAAAATCTAGTTACTTGTCCTCTTTATCATATCTAGGCTCAGGCTTCAAGGAGACAAGTGACTGGAAGTTATTTTTCCCTCTAAAGCCCTTCTATAATCATAGAGTACCAAAGGATAATAACATTTTTATTTTCATGTCTATAACAATCTTGATACTTAGGGATAGAAAATTCAAAGGCTCAGTTTCCATAGGAATTTTCTGTCAATAATCTGTGTATGAAATATTGGTGAAAGAAGAAATTTTTCTTACATATCAAATCATGCTTTAACTTCCAAACATAAACAGAAGCATATTTACGAAAAAAATCTGTCTCAGAGAAGGTCAGTTATAAATGTAAATACATATATTTATGAAAAATCTGTTCACTCTTTCTGTGCAAAACAGCTTCACAGTGAGACCCAATCCTATACTAAGGATTTTTTTGCAGAGGTGCGCACACAATGGCAAAAATATAATTTCAGACAGAGATTTCTGATCTATGGAAAGTGAGACACAAGCTTTTCTTTAAACCCAACAGAATGCAAACCTCTCCCTCTTTCAGGAGACAAAAGACTAAATCCTATCATTGTCACAGAGATCAAGAGCAAAATGAATAGGAGGGATCAGAAAATGAGAGGCCACATGGTCAGGCAGCCCTGAACTGCCTGACCGAAGTGTGGGGCACCAGGACTATTGTACTGACGTTACGGGCTGAAGGACCTCTGCCGTGTTCACTCAGTGCTGCCTTTCTGTAAGATAGCTATTTCAGAATTAAGAACATAGAATCATAGAGTCACAGAATGCCCTGGGATGGAAGGGACCTTAAAGATCATCTAGCTCCAACCCCCTGCCATGGATAGGGACACCTTCCACTAGACCAGGTTGCTCAGAGCCCCATCCAACCTGGCCTTGAACACTTCCAGGGATGGGTCATCCACAGCTTCTCTGGGCAACCTGTTCTAGTGCCTCACCACCCTCACAGTATAGAACTTTTACCTTTTATCCAATCTAAACCTACTCTCAATTTGAAGCCATTCCCCCTTGTCCTGTCACTACATTCTCTTGCAAGATGGTCAAACTCATCCTTTCCTCTTACAATGGTAGTCAGCTCTGGGGGAATTGGGAAAGCCCCCAGAGGAAGAGGAAGAGCAAGCCTGCAGTTGCAGTAACTACTCAATACAGAATTACTTTCAGCCCCTTTGTGTGCCAGTAGTATAATTCGGCTGTATATGCACTACATAAAGATTAAGACCTTAATTAATGTAAATCAGCAATGACAGTACAGAAACAAATTACCCATGCAGATAGAGAGAGGCAAAAATAAAAAATAATAAACCCCCTCCCCCAACCACTTTTTCTTTTGCATTATTTAGTCCTTTGAAAGAGTACATTAAAAAAATGGATCTTCATTTCATGTTCTGAGAACTGTGGAAAAAAATTATGTGTCTTTTTATAATTTCATGTCGTATATGGATTTGACTCAAATGTAACTGTGATTATGACTGCATATTTCTTTCAATGCAGATCAATATTAATAACCTAGATATACATAGCTCATACTGAGAGCATAATTTGCCCCTTAAATGCAGATATCCTATTGCAATATTTGTCTAAACCCTGGATTAATATTGAGTTGTTAGTTTTGCTAGCTCATCATAATTTTATCAGTGCATATACTTGAACTATGAGAATGCTAATGACCCACACATCAGGCACTTCATATTTATAATGGAGTCCAATTACTTTAGACTAATCCAACATGTTGCGAATTTCAAAGACAGTTCCCGTCTGACTACTGTCTTAATCTACTTTTAAAAGGAAGGTTTTAAAATGCTAAATAGTAAACCTTACCTCATTTCATCTGTTTCTAATGAAGCATAATAAGTTTTCTTTCATTTTTCACATAAACTAACTCTTTCTAAATACATTTCTTACAAAAAAGGATCTAGAACACCATGTTGATTATTTTGATAATGAATTCCATTTTTTCAACTTTGCTCCAGAGGTTAAAAAAAAACTTTCTCTATCAAGATAATTTTCTTGAAGATTCAGGGTATGTTTTAGCACTGTATCACTGGATTTATTTACATATTTCATGTTATCTGTCTATTGTGTTTACTAGAACAGGTAACAAGACAGATTTCTGTTTTGGGACAGTATCAGATGGTTCAAGAACTGACAGAAACTTTAAAAGGCTCATCCAGTCTTTAAAAGGCTCATCCAGTCTGTGGATTTAAATTAGCAACTGCAATTCAATCTTGCAAACTAATGACCACTTATGTTTAGGAGTAAAAATTGATAGGGACTTTTGTGAAAAGGTAAGGACAGAGAGGGTACAAAAGTTCTAATTCTAGTAACATTCTTAATATCTTGATGAAATGTGTGCTAAAGATGAACTATCAAAGACAACATTAGCTCTGAATTTCAAAAAAATCATTTTAGTGAAAAAATTCATAGTCAATGTGTGGAGTAAAGTAGTTTCTGTTATTGCTACTTAATAAAATGTAAAATACCAAAGGTATTCATTTGTACAAGTGAAATTCAATATTACTGCAATTATTTTGGAACTAAATATCTCATCTGGCACTGTCAATAATGCAAAAATACTGGAACACAGGGCAGAAGGTAGTCCTGGTGCTGGGCAAACACGTGACAATACATTATTGCATATAAGCAATTGATCACAGCCCTTGGACTGAAGTTTACAGTACTTCCAGTAGCAGTATCTTCATTACAATTTACTGCACATGATTATACACATGATGTTAAGACACCCTTAACTCTCCTTTAAGTATTCTCCAATTAACAACTCATTACCAAGCCAGATGGATCTGCATTGGCTGTTAACTCCCATCTGCTGGGAAGGCTCCTTCACATCGAGTCTGCTACAGTAATATATCTATGAGTCCTGCATCTATCACAGTCATTTCTCTGTATCCCTGTTTTGTAAATATGTTACAAGAATGTATCCTTTAGGGATTCTACATATCCATGCGACATAACAAATATGGATGGACCCACAGACCTCACTATTAATGCTTGATTTGCTCATTTATAAATATGGTTGAAGTAAAGATAAATATTTCTTTGTAATTATGACTTGATGGATTGTTGGGGACTTTTTATGGTTTAAGGAGTAGACCAAATATTTAAATATTTATTAACAAAGTATTAAATTAAACCAGACACATTTCACTTAAAGAATAGACCCTGACTAGTGATTATGGCAGTGAGCAAACCTTTGCTATACTGAGTAGAGCAAAAGCACAGCAAAAGGGACAATGATTTCTGAAACCTCAGAGTGAAGGCTACATGAATTTGATACATTCAATGAATAGTTGATAGGACAAGGATTAATGGGTTTGAACTGATGGAGGGTTCACTATTAGGAAGAAATTTTTTATTGTGCAGGTGGTGAGACAGGAACAGGTTGCCCAGAGAGGTTTTGAATGCCCCAACCCTGGCACTGTTCAAGGCCAGGTTGGATAAGACCTCGAACAACCTGACCCAGGTGTCCCTGCCCATGGCAGGGGGGTTGGGACTAGATGATCTTTAAGGTTCATTCCAACACCTTAACATTCTATGATTCTGTGATTTTAAGTTTCATGTGATACCCACATGCATTCTTTAATAATTAGAGTATCGGGACTCTCTCTATGGGCATATAAGGAAAGGTTTGGCTTGGGGCTTTTTTTTTTGTTTGATGGGAGTAGTTTTTTTGGAAAACAGTTTGGTTAGATAGTCATTACCATGTAGAAATGTGAGGAAGTTGCTAAATGGGAGGCATCCTCTCTATACTTCTGTGAGACTGTGTTCAGCATCTTGGAAGAGAACCACTAAAAGTGCCAGAAAAATGGAATTTCACTATTTATGAGGAAAGTTTCAAAGAAAATATTTCAGCTAAGAGGTAGAGAAATTAGTCTCTGCAAATGTTATAAGGACTTTGATACTGCTATGTAAATCAATCACTTATTCATTAAAAAAAATTACCTTTATATAATAAGCAATTAAAGAATGTAAAGAAAAACTGAAACAAAAAGCCAAACCCTCCAACAAACAAACAAAACGAACCCTTACTATCAAAACTGGAAAATGTCTTATGGACTGTATTGTTTTCCCTCTTTCAGTGAGACTAGCACTATCACTAAAGGCCAGTAACTCCCTCAAGAGATTAATATTGTTGTTGACTTTCAATCTCTAGCTCCCTCTGGCAAGAGGCATGGGAGCACTGCAGAAACCTCAGGTGAGTCTGCTGCCAAGTCTGCTGAAGCAGTAGAAAAACCAAATTGCCCATTGGAATCTACACACAGCTACTCAGGACAATGAAGGCTTCTGCTAAGAGGAGAGACAATGGCAGCCAGCAGAGGGCTGAAGCCCTGCCTGCATTTACTTGCAAGGGATCAACCTCTTTCCGGTCCCAAGCTGTCTTGCCAGACCTGAGAATGAGGTTCTATTAGTCTCATGTTTAATTTGAAAGGTTAATTATAATTTGATTGGACCGTTTAAGGACTAAATGGCTGATCTGACTGATGAATGAGGATATATTTCTAAAAATACTTAAGGAAAAACACCCAGAGAAGCAGTTCCTTAGTTACACATATATTAAAACTGATTAAAATTCTAGTCTGTGAAAGATGAAATCCCAGCATACTTGCATCTGCTTTGTTATTTCCGACAGCACAGAAGGATTGTATCTGCCCTTCCCATTGTCTGTGTAGAATACGAGCGTAGAAATCTTTAGAGGAGACATGAGATGTGATCATTTCTGTATCAGATGTGAGACTTAATTCTCTGAAATGTGATTTCAATAGCTATTTACCATCTATGGAACTGAAGGTACAATTAAAGTGTTCCAAATAAACTTGGTATTTTTGCGTATCAGCTTAGTATCTGCTTCATTTACTGGCTTGCTATTGAGAAGAATTTTTAAATTTTTTTAAAGTAGAACTATTCCAGTTATTTCAGTTACTTTCCCTGGCTTGTATTTTCAGTAGTCCTATCAAAGGCAGCTGAAACCAGTGGTACTCTCTGACTTCAGCATTTTTACATATAAAGAGAACCATTTATTTGTTTACATTATGCAAAAATATAAATGGGAGCAGGGAAATGTTTGTCAGTGCAATCCTCTGTATCTACTTTCCTTTATAATGTGCGGAAGTTCACAGCAGCACTGATGGGTAGAACATTTTCTCTGGGGATGTCAGGGAACCATGTGCATTAAATAGATGATACAAATTTAATAAGCATTGCAGTGGTAGAAAGGGCCTATCTCCATTCTGTGTTGCTGAAGCTTAAAAAAATAATTAACAAGATTCAAATCTAACTTACTTGCAAATCTAACTATGCTGGGATGGGAAGAGAAAACAAGCCTAACTGCACATGCACAAAATTAAGCGTGAAACCATTGTCAGCTATTGATCCATTAGCATTAGCCTTTGTAACTATATTAAGCAGGTACTAATTTAATACTTCAATAATTTCCCCATCATCCACCATCCCATCTCCCATCTCATCCTCCAGAGTTCTAATTTCTTCCCTGATTAATTCTTACTTTGATAATAATGAAAAATCTTTTCAGTTACCATTTCCATTTCTATCTATAACAATTCACATTCTTCTATTTATTTCATATACCCTTTGATTACATTACTTAGTAACTTCTAATTTTTAATTATGTTTTCCTGTTTCAAACTTGACATTAATTGCCTTTTTTTAAAATATATTCCCTTCTTTTATTAATGATATGTACAATTTATAGGACTTCTACCCAAACATTTCCATTTATAAAGGAAATGCATATATTAATTTTTGGCATAAAAATATAAACACATGCACATTTTCCTCTGATTTGTATTTAAGGGAAAATATATTACCACATGTTACCACATAATATTGAAAAAATGTCAACAGGTCTTTTTCCACTTTCCAAAGACATTTAAAAATCCAGTTCTTAGTTTTTATCTTGGCTACTAAATAATTCAGGCTAAAGTTTATTCAAGTACAAATTTATATTTTAAGGCATCCATTGAAAAAAATGTGTCAGGTTTTAATTATTTTATTTGTTTTATATGTTAAGGCTCATATTGCCTTGTTTTCTTCCCTCCCCATCCTGAAAGGCTGTTTTCAAGAAACATTTCAATAAACATTGCCACATTTTTATCACTAAGAACATTTTTGCTGCTAGTTTTGCTATTCCTACCTCTAAATTCTTTAAAAGATCTCACTTTACAAGATATGGGGTAAAATGTAATACTAGGTCAATAGTAAAGGCTGAACAGATGAAAACATTAATACTCATGTCACTAAATGCATTTCAAACAATCAGTCAAATTATATACATTTGTTAAAGCAGATCTTTCTCCTCACTCAGACATCTTTCTGTATCAAGTAGTTATATCTGATGATATCGTTACAGTTCCTCTGTCAACAACAAGAGATTCTTGGAAGAAAAGGAATACAGGATCAGTGATTTTATCTCTTTTGGTTTGGACACTGTTTACAACTCTGGCTCTCCAATTTTTCTTAGCACACAGGGTAGAACAGATATATTAATTGTTTTGGACAGCTTGAAGTAGTAATATTATAGAAGAAGACTACTTGTTTGCTGTGACTTTGTTTTTTTCATATTTTATCTCTGGGTAAAATAGTTGAGAGTGGTTTATGTGTAATTTAACACCAGTATTCACAGCAGTTATTCCTTTACTCACTCTGAACTTGATTTTCCTGCCTTTTACATGGCAAGCTCACCTCTCATCTCATGATGGAAACCAGCTTTGTATAAATTTGTGATTCTTGATTCTGATTTCTTATTACTGGTGCATTTATAATGTACTTATCCATCTGTGTTCTCTGACTCTTAAGAGATTCTCACTTGTCAGAGTTTTCAGAGGGAACACCTACAAGGTTTCTTTCCTCTGCCTGACCACCTATTCTCATAAATTGTAGAGGAAATCAATGATCTCCAAGATTCCTATCCTGCAGACACATCTGAGAGAAACTGATGAAAAAGCTACTGCGGGATAAGCAGGAAAGTGTGGGGAGACACAGACAATATGACCACATGCACTTCATTTGCTAAAGAACTAAAGAGGAACAGCAATGAGTGAAGAAAAAGCATCTGGTATCTCAGTTAAGTGTTTGCTTTATAAGATGTTGAACTTAAATTCAACATTAATTACGTAATAATTCTTATGTGTAGACTGTATATAATGTATTTTCAGCTTTCTAATTTTTAAAGTAACTGCCATAAGACTGAGAGAAATTACATCTTTTCGTAATTTTTATTTTCCAGAAGTCCAGGCAGAGAATACACTTTGAATATCTCTTTTCCATCTGCAAATTCAGAATTCTTTCCAAACTGCTCTGTTCCATTTACAAAGACAAGAAACTTAATCTGACACCAGAAACAGAAAATTAACTCGATGATTGTTCTTTGGAAACATGGCTGAAAAATAATTTATTACACTGTGATAAATTAAATTACCATTTGCTTTTCTCAGAAAGACACCTTACCTATAAAGTAGTCCTAAATCCTGGCATATGAATTGACTATAAATTTTAGCAGCTGTTATAGTGGTCAGTAGGCAAAGGAACTATTTGTAGCTATAAACCATTCAACACACTTCCAGTACGTACTAATTGGAACAATCTTTTTTTCTTCCTGCTTTTGAAGCCACATTATACCGCCCAAAGTACAAAGAAGTATTTTACCTAAAATGGTTCAGAAAGATGGGTACAACCATTTTAATGAACTGACTTCTCTATTTTACTCTTCAACACAGCTGCAGGATTGGTGATCCTTCTGTCTTCTATTTATCTCCTGGAATGAAGAACATTATGTATTGGAAGTATTCTTCCAACTTATACAAGGACTTGGATGTCATTCTCCAGGACACTTTTCATTCATAAAATTTGTTATTTTATCTGATAAAATTCTTCATTTATCTTCAGCTACTTTGCTTCTCCCCCCAGGAAAAAATGTTTAATGGCAATGCTGTTTAACAAGCAGTAAACACAGAATGAAGTTAATTTTGATTTAGCAGTCAAGAAACACTGCTTTCAGTTAAAAATAAGTTACAGTTTATAAGCATACTATGTTTGTCCAGATTATCTTATAATTTTTAAGATCTGTCTTAAAATATAAGTTATCTTATTTTGGCTAGAGATTATTTTATCCTTCTAGAAGTCCTATTGCTCAATGCTCTTCCCGAGCTTAACCAAGTAGAAATTTGTCTTCTGTCTCAGACTGCTTTGCCCAATCTCTCAAATGAGAGCCCTTGAGGAAATGCTTTAGTGACAAACTCATTTAAGCTTAATTATCAGGTTCTTAACAGGTCTCAGACTGAGTTCATCAGCTGGGACAGTATGCTGGAGCTTTCATTCTTCCTGTGGAACAGTTTAAGCTGCAGCAGATTGTCCCTTACACTGAGCTGCTGCAGCCTCACCCCTCCCCTTTGACTTGACACATCTTTCTGTCTTTTCTACCTCCTGCTGTCGGATGGTTTTTCTATCATCCATAATGCAACTACCAAATGACTTCCAGTAAAGCTCTGTTATAAAAAAAGTGTAGGATTTGGAGTGAGGTTTTACATTTTTAGAACAATTTTACTGATGCATGGAAAATTTCCAGGAAGAATTGTTTACTTCCAGACATGTTAGGTATACTCCTGCAGTACCACTAAGAGAGCAATTGTCATTTCTGTATCTTTGCCTCCTTCTTTACTAAGAAAAGGAAGGACAAATAAGCTCACTCAGACTTATTATCTTGTTTAGGAAGACATTA
Organism: Aphelocoma coerulescens; assembly: GCF_041296385.1. Lineage (NCBI taxonomy): Eukaryota > Metazoa > Chordata > Aves > Passeriformes > Corvidae > Aphelocoma > Aphelocoma coerulescens. The sequence goes on along the minus strand of NW_027184064.1, from coordinate 1,671,197 downwards.
TGCTAGTTTTCCTGTTTAATCCTGTCCATTCTTCTTTTTCCTTGATTTTATCTAAGCTCCACTGATAAAATTTAAGGTGAAACTAACCTCCATAAAACCCCATAGCATAGTGTACTTCTATAAATAGAATAATTATCCTTTTGTTACAGCTGCAAGGACAAATTTATGACACATGCAAAACTGAAAATGACCTTTTCCACATCAGCTTGCCAGGACATGCACTCTGGAATAGTTGCTCCCTGTATGCTGTAAGGCCAGTGTGCTGGGTGTCCTTTTCCCACCACTTTAATAGCATGTTTGGACTGCTAGGTAAAGCAAAAAACACCACAGACATTTTATTGAGCTCCACATATCAAAACATATTCTAGTACCTGAGTGTCACGGACTGAAATGATTCATGCCTTGTTATGAAGGAGTTTTGCTCGTTATAGCAAAAACTGTATAAAGAAGCTACAACCACAGAAGCCCACCCCACCTTGAAGATGCCTGACTGGAACTTTGGCCCATGAGTTAAGCTGCCTAGGTAAGATAAAGGCAACTCTATTTTTCAATCATCTCAGGTCTAGAGAGAAACAAACAAGGCTGAGGGAGAAGAATGCACCCACTAGAAAGCCAAACCCAGCAGCTGCACTGAGAATCTTCCCTGACTGGGTTTGGGGTGGGGAGGACCACAGCCCAGACAGGCCAGGTTTACACAGGTTCCCCGCCAGCCAAGGCAGGAGGAGGAGGTTTTGGGTGCATGGGTTAACCTCTGGTCAGAGGTAGTGAACACCCATCCTCCCTTAAACAAACTGGCCCAGCTGTGGGCCCCAAGCCCACAGGACACATCCACGGGACATTCACGCGGAAGGCAGCTGAGAGGGTCATAATCCATCAGAGACCTCTAAAATTGCTCCCCAGACTCATTCCTGAGGCCTTGCACCACAGGACTGTGTGTAATGCAACAGATCCAGAGTCTTCTGTAAGAGACTCTGTCAAACTGCCTGCTCCCCCTGGTGGGGGAGGAACCAGAGTATTCCCACCTGGCCTGAGTATATTTTAACCCACTGGATTCTATGCTTTTTGGGGGGTCCTCACCACCAAGAAGACCAGCTGGAGAGGATCATTGGGATGCTGGTGGGATCCACAGAATGGTGACACTTCCTTTATTCTTTCTCTGTCACTCTTTTTCTCTCCCCCCACCTCTTTTCTATTTCTTACTCTTCCTTCTCTCTCTCTCTCTCTCTCTCATATTCACTATCAAATAAAACCTATACTATTGACTTTGGCATATGGTCTCGTTTACACCTCAATTCAGGCAGCGGCATTTCTAATAACTTTAAAAACTGGACCGTAACACTGAGTCAGCTTGTTTATCATTGGCTTGGAGTTCTTTGCCTTGTTGCAGAGCCAGCATTACAGGCAAATCCTTAGTCTCAGCTTATGGGAAGCATATCATCAGCTCAGCATCTGTTTTCATAATAGCTTGCTTTTTTTTCTGTTTTTTTTTTTTTTTTTTCTAAGAATATTAACAGTTATATCCTTCTATATTTAATCCACTATTATATCCCATTGACTGCTTCTGGGAACCTCCAGTGCATCTCTCTATATGCACACTGTAATTTGGTAATTTACTTCAATTAGAAAATTCAATAAAATATTCATGAAGGTTGCCTGTTGTTGAGATAGACCATCCGTTTACTTAACGATAGGGCTGCAGCACTCACAGGTATAATCTATTAGGGAAGCTAATTGACATTTTGACCAATAGATTTCCCACAACCTCTCCCCATGAATCCTGACAAAGGCTACTGGTCACAGTATCAATTCTCACACCTACTGGGTGACAACTACAAGTAAATTAAATGTATTTTTAATAGAACACTCTGTCTAAGTGACCCTATCTCAATGAGTAGACACCGCCATGAATATTTATTTAGTACTGCCTTTAATGGAACCTAATACTGAGGGACATTTACATTACAAAAATGTCAAGCCCTATTAATTATCCAAACCACCACTTCTAAAAGATTGCTGGGGAAAAAAAATTCCTACAGTTTACCAGATTTTTATTTGCCACCTGATGATTTATTGTTTTTAGTAAAATGAACTACATAGCAATTTTTGTGGTACAAATATAAATTACATGTATGGCAAATTTCTTATCTAAGAGCAGGTCTTGATTCAGCAAACTTTTCCTCCTCTGTTCACGTTTATGAATATGCAGCCTCTGAAACAGCATATAGGAAATTAGAATAATGTCTGTATAGGTGCGGATCAGGAACTTGGATTGGAAAGTGCAAAATCTTACCAGTGTGCTTTGGCCACACATTCCTAGGAATCATAAAACAATCCATTTAATCAATTAAAGAGACAGTCACCCACAGCCAATAGAGTGAATAATTTTAAAAAATAAATTCTGTTAGTCTGAACTGGTTATAGTACCTGGCTTTCTTTGCAAGGAATAGGAGGATATTATTTCTGGATATATCTGGGAAAGAGTTTTTTAAACTTTAATGGCATATTTTCCTTATTGCTGCATATGCCTTCTATGCCTAATCACTCTCTTCATCAAATACTTATATGGAATATGGATATTTCTCCAGGGAATATTCTACAGGGAGCTCTCTTGAATTAAATAGAAATCTAAAGATTAACTTGAGATTTCCTCCAATAAAGTTTGTTTTAAATATAAATAGAAGTAAGAGAAAATATAAAATAATAGTCTTTCTTAATCCTAAAATTCAGAGAGTAGTGCAGTTTGTCAACAATCAGCATCATTGTTCATTTGAAATTATGCTAAAAATATACACTTCCTTTGATTTAAACTGCCTACTGAAATACAGCTACTTCTAGTTCATGCTTTATCTACACTATCAGAATGTCTCTTTCTACGTGGCATTTCATTTCCCCCATTACAGTATCTTGACAGCATTTCCATTGGAGATTTATTTCTTGTCTATTTTGATGGGATAGTAGGCACATGCAGATGGGATTCATTCAAGAAGCATTTACTTTCGAGAAACAGAAAGAATGAATATGTATGTTATATGCATGGAACAAAACCTTTTCCTATGTTCAATTACATGGACCATCAACTATTGAACTGCTAATAGTACTTCATAAAAACGGTACAAAATCTTTCATTTTTTTTTAATTTTATTAAGGAATATTAAGGGTATTTATTTATCCATCCTTAAAAAAAGAATCATGGAAAGTTCAGCACCTCTAATTTCACTTCCATAATGAAATATTCAAGCATGTGGCAGAAACACAAGTGGATTCCCTACAGGTCCTCTACAGCTCTCTTTCCATGAAGTTCCTATGTGAGAAGGGGAAAAGAAATGCAGGTCTGAAAGACCTTGGCAGTTAAAAAAGGGGTTCACAGTTAGCAAAGGAACAAAAACCTCTGAACTCCAGCAATGACAAAGAGAAGAAATACAATGCTAGGATGCAACAAAAAGAGGTCTAGAGAGAAGAGATAAGAGAAGAACAGACACATCTGAAGGAAAAAAATTAACTCCAGCTGATACTTAAAGCAGTGGAATGATCTAAGAGAAGCTGTCCAAAGAGCAAAATTTCAGGAAGACAGGAACAAAAAAAAAAATTGACCCAGTTATTTGTTCTTCAAAAATCTTGTAAAGGTTTTAAGCGTTTGTCAAAAGTTTGGAAGTTGGAGGCGTGGCATAGCACTGTTTTCCAGTATCTCTTTTTTTTAAAAAAAAAACTATAGTCAAGTCCCGAGGAAAGAAAAAGTCTTAAACCATTACAAAATAAAACTCAAGTAAATAATTTGCATGGAGAAATGCAGCCCTATAATCCTTGATAGCATTTTCTCCAAAGGGAATGTCAAGATGATGGTGCTCTTAGAGTCTTTTTGAAAACAAGGTGGGTGATAATTTACTCACACACAGGTATGAAACACCAGGTACACATACACGAGGTACGAAAAACACCCTTCAGATGGCAGTGTGAAAGAATAATTTTTGCCTTGTTGTTCTGTGGCTTTCAAAACTACCCCTCAAGGAAAAAATACTGAATCCTAGAATTATAAAATATCCTGAGTGGAACAGGACCCACAGGGATCCTCCAGTCCAGCTCCTGGTCCTGCACAAAACAGACCCAATAATCCCACCATGTGCCAGGATTGTCCAAACATTTCTTGAACTCTGTCAGCCTTGGTGCTTTGATCACTTCCCTGGGGAGACCTTTCCAGTGCCCAACCATCTGCATGAAGCAGCTTTTCCTAATATCCAACTCAAACACCATTAAGTTTCAAATGTTGTCAAAGTTCCCTTGAACATTACTGATACAAATCTCTATCCAGCCCTGGTACTGCCAACTGGCTCAAGTGGTGTTTTTTCTAAAATATCCCAAAAAGAGAAGTATCAGCTTATACTAATAGCTTAAGCAATTTTCACTACTGTTCCAATACTGGGATCTTAAAATACAGATTGTTTTGCTGTCTTTTACAACAGCTGAAAATTTAAACCATCAAAGTGACAGTTCAAACAGTGAAACCTTCTCAGAGTGTTTTTTACTATCTATTCCCATCTATCCACTTTTAAAAGAAATTTGTATATTAAAAGAATGAAGTTGATAAACTATATTAAAATAGAAAAAAGTAGGTCCAGAATAGGGCATTAATTTACAGAATAGGGTAATGTCTGATGAAACATGTATGAAATCCAACTAGAATCATACAATCACAGACTGATTTGGGTTAGCAGGGACCTTAAAGATCATCTCAATCCAAATCTCCTGCCATGGGCAGGGACACCTTCCATTAGACCATGTTTCTCAGAGGCACATCCAACCTAACCTTGTTCCACCAGAATCAAGACAATAATTATCCTGTGAGTGAAAATTCACTTTGAACATTCCTGAGATTTTAAAATACACATTGAGATTTTGATTACTGTTGTTCACTCTAACTCCATGTCACAGGATAAACATTTATTCTCATCAATTCAGAGTGTAGATATGTGTCTACTTTTTTGATGCTGTATAAAGTGGGGATCAGCCTGAAAAATCTTCTGACTCTTAATTGCCCAGCCCTCACTTCCTGACTGTGTCCTGTAGAAGAATTAGGCTTAGGAGGGTCATAATCATTGCCATGGTCAACAGTATGTCCTAGCAGCACTTGCCAAAACAATTTCAGCTTTGTGATGCAAAGACTATGTCACATTTTTCTGGGACATTTTTTCCATGCTCATAATTTCAAAGAAGAGTATCATTAATGTGTAGAAATACACAAATTTGGGGAGACTAGCCATTGATTAAATCTGTCATTTCAAACATTCATTAAAATCACAACTGTAGGGCTTCAGATACGAAATGAAAACTTTGTTGAACATATGTGACAGCCAGGGGAGTAGCTGGGCATGCTTGTGTATCTGTGATATCAGACTGGAAAACAAGACATTTAATGTATCTCTCATTCAAAGTAAAATGCACAGAGATGAAAATATGTCAAGAGACAAGTATCATAAACTTCAGTTAGGTATGGAAATGTGTCAAGTCAGTTGTATATTAATGAATTTAATTTTTTATTATTAATGAGTCATGAGATCTTGTCTTCCCCCTTGTTTTTTTTTATTTTACTTTTGTGAAGATGTTGTTTCACAATTACTTATATTTTAGATTTTTTTTTTCATTATGCAATCAAATAAAGCCACAGTTAATAATGGGGTCTTCCATAAGATACTGCACTAGAATAGCTGGAATTTGTAATCTCAACACATCAATGTTGCAGTTAAAATAATATTTCCTTAGGACTATGTATGTCTAATTAAGAAGGCAAGTTTAAAGTAGTTAACTGACACTGATTTATTTTAAAACAAATATGGTGCCTTCTCTAAATTAAACTAAAAAGGAGGTTTTACAAATCTGTCACTTCATAGAATTGTAGAATCACAGAAAGGTTTGGAGTGGAAGGGACCTTAAAGATAATCTCATTCCAACCCGCTGCCATGGATAAGAACACCTTCCAGTAGACTAAGTTTCTCAGAGCTCAATCCAGCCTTGACCTTGACTTCAAGAAGAATGTCTCTCTTTTCCTAATCTTTTCATATAGATATAATTTCAGGGCTTTGAAAATGCTAGGATGTTCGGAGAAAAATTTGCCAGGATATTTATAGGTTTTTTAATTTAAAAGTTAGGTTTAAAATAAAAAAGCCACAAGTAGACCAATTCGCAGACTTGAATAGAATATTTCTGAGCTATTACAAAATATTTTTCAGATTAACAGCAAACAGTTTCAAGGGGGAGAGTGAAATTTTTCAGAATTCCTGGGATGATTTTTGCCTTCTTACAAAGATGGTAAAATACTCTTCTAAATATATGATATAATGTTCTTGATTGCTTCCATGTTAAAGAAAAAAAGGCACCTGAGAACAGTTTTTAAGAATCAAATATTTTCCCTTTTACTAGACAAACCCCATAGTAGCCTCCATTGGTATTTATGTAACTAAATCAACAATCAAATGTCATGATTTTAAAGTTTCCTTTTACTAGATTTAATGATCACTTGCTTTTCTAGTATTTTCTATGGAAGTACACTGAGAGCTTTCAAAAATGTATTTTCTGATAAATCCTAGATATTGTTTTTATGAAATTTTCATCATAATGAATGCTTAATATTTATATTCCAAACATATATCACTTTTCTTCTAGAAACTCAGAATAACTCTGTAGCCCAAAGTACTATAAATGACAAAATAAAGATTATATCTTAAGGTTTAAAGAGAATTTCAGGAAAATTTACTTTAAAAAATATTGAATACTTATAGCTTTACTAAGAACAAAGATTTTAGATATGTTATGACAATATATAGATATGTTACTTACTTTTAGAAAGTACACTTGTCATGTACTTTGAAGATGTTTGTTCTCTAAGTATTGTTGGTAAATTCCATGTTATGTTTTTGCCTCAAGCATTCTTTTGAAATATCAAGGGGTTTAGTGTCCCAACCTTTTTTCACATTATATCCCAAGATTCCATTGTTCTGGAACTTCTTTTCTTCTGTATTAAACCTGCCTTCTTTTTGTGTTTAGTCTATTTCTTTTGACTGACAACCCTGGCAATACAGTGCACATGGAAATATCCATATTGAGGCATAATGAGAAGAGCTCTGAAACAACAAAACATATAGAAAGATCCAAAACTCTGCCATGTATTTGGAAGAGCTTATAAAGACCAATAGTGAAAAAGTATCGTCATTAAAATAAATCAGCAGCATGTTATCTGTCTAGGATCACAAGGTTTGTCTAAAGACAGAAGAATCTGGAGCCTGATTCCCATAATTAATCACCATTGTCCCTACAGGGAAAAGCAAATCACAAGAGGGTTATTTAAATTGTTCAGAGATATAAAGGCAGACTAGCAAAAACCTTGAGACAGCTCAAGTTTTCTAAGCCCCTCACATGACTCTTCCTGTCTTACAGTACTTGGAGAGAAAGCAGAACTCTTATATGAAGAGCAATGCAGTATTGCACTGCACATACTGCAATAACTAAACCTCTGAACTGACTGGAACAGGAGTTTATATTGAAAAGATTATCTGCAAGGACTAAATTTTGTGTGCTTAGCACCCAGCAAAGCTCTTTGTTCATCTCTAAAGTTACAGTGGTGTTCAAATCAAGCCTTGAGTCATTCTTTCATGTTGGAAGCATTATTTCCAGCTCTTCTCTACCCACTGCTCATCTTGCTCTTTCTCACCCTTCTCAACCTATTCTGCAAGTCCCACAGCACTCAGAGATCTAACGTTAAATTTTTCTGGCAAGACAAATTGGTACTAGACATATTTCAGAAGACATTACACCACCCACTCACATACATGATTTGTCCAAGGTGACACAGGAAACCTCAAGGCTAAGAAATGAACAGACGTTTTCTTGAGCACCCAACAGAAACTTATGTGGAAGATAGTCTTCTTTCCAAAAAACTACTCCTACCGCCTAATCCTCAAAAAAAAAAAAAGCTTTTAAACAACCATACTAGGAAAAATAATTAAAATCTAAAGAAGCTAGGAGAAGGCAAGAATGCAATTCCTGTTTCCTAGGAGTTAACTATCAGGCGGCAAAATCAGGGTCTACAAGATTTACAATTGTATTTTGGCATCTTACCAGCACAACCTTTGTTTTTTCAGTTTCTCTCTTAAATTTCATCCAAAAAACCTACTTCACATTTTGCAGTCAGTGTAAAATGGACAGGCCAGGAGCACCTCACAGCATCTGGTCCAAAGAAACATATCCATTTCAGGTTTTCCCTTGACTTTTCCTCTTTGTCATGCTCTTGCCCTTTTCCTTTTTTTCTAGCAAGTTTGAAGAGAAAAATAAAATAAAGCAGAAGTTATATTTACTAAGCATGTAAAACACCCATTAAAATAAAATAATTATAGTCTTAGAAAAAAATTAATGCTTGTTTGTTTGGATTTTTTTATATGCACTGAAATAAGTTACTATTGGGTAGTGAAATTCTGTTGTCGTACACTAATATGATCTAAACACAAAGGTGCTTAAGAGCAGTTGCCAGCCCATCATTGTGGTAAATATTTAAAAAGTAGAAAAGCAAGATAAACTCTGCCTCCAGATATTTAGAGTTTAAATATCTGTGGAATCTATATTAGCCTCAAAACTGCTGCAAATTTACTGTGGGCCACAGTGAGTTTGTCATTATTCTGTCCCTGCACTACCCAATGCAATATGTCAGAGATCATGTCACAACTTTGTGGCTGTTCTGTGTTTTTTGCCGCATGCTTTGGGTTCAAACCCTCCAGTTGAGATAACTGCAACATCAACCTCCAGAGTTCTGAAGATAGATGAAGTTTCTGTGGATCTGAAAGCAGTTTTACAGCTGAACAGCACCTTTCTCCTTTTTTTTCATGCAATAAATACAAAACCCAGGAAGGAATACCCTGACTGCTCCACTTTTCTGGATATGTTATCCACCTCAACTAGTTTCACAGAGATGTGCGATGACCAGGATGATGACTGCCTGAGGCAGAACTGCACTAGTACCTTCAGCATCAATTGTGCTTTACAGCCTGGTTTTATTCAAGGAAGTAATATATGTGAAGGAATAAGCTCTACACAGAGAGAACATTGCCAAAATTACTTCCTTTGTCATCTCTGAAGGGGTGGTATATATACATTCAGGTGCAGTTCTAGAAAACACACATACATTCCGCCAGAAAACCTCCCTACTTCCTGCAAAACAAAAAGAAACAGCAAAGATGGATCAGAACCCAAAGTGATCTCCTTTTGCTGGTAGAGACAATCTCCATATCTTTTCCAAGGAGTGTTGAAACTAGTTGCAGTCAGACTGCAACAGAGAGGTGCCTTAAAGCATACGCGAGGACAAAACAAATGGTCTATACATCACATCCTAAACTGCTTTTATAAAAAATTTCTCCTTCGTGTTAAAAAATATTGAACCATGGTAATTTTGTTATATGTGAAAAGGAAGACTAACAGAAGCCAAAATACAGATGATTAATAAAGGCAATTTGATTGAGAAAATTTTCAAGGTATTGTTACATTTCATCCATTTTATTCACATACTGAAGCCAAAGCAGAGCACTGTAACATCTACTAAGAAAAAATTAACTCTATCCCAGTCAATATCCAGACAGAAATTCAACAAACATAGATTCCCTTTCTTGTAAAGCCTACGAAACAGGGCATTTCTGTACAAAATGCCTTCAACAGAAATTCGGTTTTCTATTGGAGTAGACTAAACCTTTCTATTAAGCAGAACCCAAAAACAACATAAAAGCCAAAGACTGAAAAATAACTAAGGTTAACTTTTTTCATAGCACTAAAAGTGGCACACTGAGAACTGCAACTGCTGTGGTTGGCAGGTCTCTAACATGAATTTTTACATGAATAGAATTCAAATAAATTTAAATACATCATCTGGGCAAACTCATGTCTTTTCAAAACACCAATCTCTACCACAAAAGTACCAAAAGACTTAATGGTTTGACACAGGACCTTTTGGAGTTAACAGAAAATTTAAAAGTAGGGTAAACTAGCAGAAGACCTAGACAATTAATTCACTGCAAAACATTTCAAAGTTTCCTAGAGAGATTAAACAGAAAACAGCTTTAAACATGTATAATTTATGTTTCTTATTTATCCTGGAAAATCACACATTTAAGGAGAAAAAAAGCCCCAGCAAGAACTAAATTTAAAATGTAAGAGTGTTCTTAGGAGGCTCCTTATCATTTCATAAAATTTTGGCAGTTGACTCTTTTTGTGATGGATATGAATTGTGGAACATAAGATTTCCAAATAAACATTTCTCACTTAAACTGAATGGGAAATAAACTGGATAAAACCACATCAAAGTTGGCTCAGACAACAAGAAACCCCACAAAATTAATACTACTAAACTTTCCAGGTGAAGAGCTTGTCATGTATATGCTGATTGATATGTTGAGCTTTCCAGGCTCAGAGGGCAAGAAAGAATGAAAGAGGAAAAAAACCAACCAACCAAAGAAAACCCCCCCAACTCTGCATAACATCATGTAGTTGGCAACTCTACAGAACAATCAAAGCAATAACTCATTGCTCATGAGACAGTGATAGAAACTGATGTTGTCTTTGACAGGTTCACCAGTGTCAGCTCTAGCAGGAGCACAATTCAACCTATGATCATCAGCCAGGAAACTACACTGCTGCCTGTTTGAAGTTCCTGCAGACATAAACTGTAGGATGTGCCACAGGGCATGGGACAGATGGGTTTGGGGATGCTGCAGGCTGTACATACTGCAGCTGACATGCTTCTATTCTCAAGTCATTTTTCCTTTGACAATTGATTTTGGACAAAACTGAAAATCTAATAAAATATATTGGACCTCCAGGAAAAAAGAAACACAACAACAGCAAAAAATCCCCAAATAATTATTCCAGCTAGAGCAAAAATTACCTGGGAAAAAATTCCAGCTACTGAAAAATATTCAAACACAACGTAGTGTATGACCTCAATAAACATTGTCATTTTGATGCCAGTATTTCAGCACAGGGATTAGTTTTGATATTGTCAAGATTTATAGGCTTCATGAATTAAAAGTTTCTCATTTACAAGGTGAATATCCTTAGAGAGGCTTAAATAGCTTTTAAAGAATGTCATTTTTATCTTAATCTGTCATTATTTGTTATTCATATCGTATCTTGCCATCTGCCAGAAGGATCAGAAGCATATAATAAACCAAAGGGAGTGAGGCTCACTAGTACCCTTGTTGACAGGCTCTGCAGTAACACAAAAGGAATGAAGATATTGAACTATAATTCTACTCTTTTAAGCAGTGGAAGACCAAAGCAAATTTCCATCAGAATTGATAGCACTTTTAAAAATTAATCCCATACAAGAGGTTTCCTCTTCGAAAACAAAAGAAATTAAAAAAAAAAAAAAGTATAATTCCATCATGTGTAAGTAACAATGCAGTAAGAAGGATTCTCTATTATATAAAGAAGTAACTTAATGCAAAGGAATATTTTGCTTATTATCAGCCCTTCAATTTTACAACTATGGAGGCTGTTAAAAGCTGGACTGCAAAGATCTGGAAAATCCTCTTGGCTTGTAAAAATTGGAGGTGCAGTTGAAAACTGGAGAACAACTGCAGAGCAGATAAAGAGACAGGCTTTTAACCAAATCAAAATTATGTTCACGTTTTTGGTGAAACACCCAATCTCTCTAAGACTGTTTTTCTGCAAACAGAAAACTTATTTTTCCTGATAGAAAGTTTGCTTCTCATAAAGAAAATTGTATGAAGTTACTTCAAATTAGTTTGGTCCATTGTTAAACTGTTCCTTCTTGTTCATTGCAAGCTCCCACACCACTCTCACATACATCTTTCATCTCTTTGGATTTGTTTAATCTTTGAGCTCTTAAGAAAGATACTAACTTGTTTTCTTGCCATAACTACTTTGTGGGTTTTTGTTGGTTTTGTTTGGTTTCTTTCTTACACTACTGACTTGTGTTGATATAAAGTCAAAATTATGCTTTACTGAACACTATTCAGTATGCAATCGGAGGATAATATTCAAAATTATATTGAAAATAATTATAACTTATCTCAGTGCTACAAATATGGACCTGAGTTGTTCCACTAAGTTCATTGATCCACTTATGAAATACTTAAACAGGTAAACTACTTTCAAATAAAACCTTATTTTTGTTAAAATCTTACCTTTACATATTCCTGTAAGTACTTTTGCTAGAATGCAGGCATCCTTTTTATCACCTACCTTGCCAAGAATGCTCTGTCATAGGCTGTTGAGCACTGGTAGTTCTGGAAGACCCCTGAGTTTGAAGTCTCTCTGGAATTTGAAGATTTTATCAGCTGATCTAGAAAACTGAAAGTTCTGGTCAGAATTTGCTGCATGATGTTTCTCCTGAGAATTAATACTGATTGCACAAGAAATACCAGATAATTTGTAGGTTTCAAAACAGTGAAAACTTACTTTGAGAACACTATAAAAGGTAGGAGTACATATACGAGGAAATGTACGTTTTGAACTAGCATGTAAGTTAAAATTGAAGTCAAAAAGAAGCTATTGTACATACTAAAAATGTTGGTTTATTTCCAGTTATTACTTAGTTGTAACCATTTTAAGACTTTTTTATCTTTCTACTTCAGGAAGTGTACTTTGCTTTGCTTCATAAAAAGTAATGAAGCCTAGAAATATAAAACTTCATTATAGATCTTTTCCATTAAAAGTTTGCTGAGATGTTAGAAGAAACAGCCATCATTGTGCGCAGATTATGATGTCAATGGATCAGAGAGGTTTCATTGGATACACCTAAAAATCACTCTATTGTTGCACCATTTACACTGAGGAAAAAGATTAAGCTGAAGCACTTCAAGAGAAAAAAAGTTAATAGCAGTAATGGAACATTTTGCTTTTTATACTTCTCTCTTGAAATTCCCCATTTTCTTTTGGTTTTGTGGAGTTGTTTTCCTTCCTCCTCCTTTTTCTTTTAATGTTTAGGATGCTTCTCCAGAAGCTTTCAATCTTAATGTATATTTTAATTACACGTTTTGCTTTAGCAAACATATTCATTCATCAGGCAGCTTCTCCTACATACAGATAGCCTTGATTCTTACTTCTTTTTTCCTATTAATTTGGTCTGGTTTCTTGAAACAAAAATTATTCAATAAATTGTTCTATTTTCCCATATCAAAGTCTTATAAATATAGGTATATTACATTTTTTTAAATCTTAAATTATCTTTTAGCTCTAAAATCCCTTATGCCCTTTTGTCACCCATCATCCCTATTATAGAAACTTAATTTGTAAAATGAGACTGTGCACTATTAAAAGGCATCACATCTTCTGCTAGTCATTATTACCCAGGATATACAGACACAGTTTGAACAAGCATCATTTTGAATGGAAGCATATCTAATTAAATTAGAGATGAAGAAGATAATACAGTCCTGTTTCTAAGAAAAAAGGGAAAATTCAGAACCAATTCTCACTGAAGCTCAGTTTAATTCCCTAAGATAATCATCTTTGAGTACTTAATTTTAAAAATTCACATTTATAATGGAATATAAACTTTGTTTTCCACAAAAGAGGGTGCATTACTAGTGCAACTTTTCCTTCATTATAGGGTGACATTTTGGCATTAGAAAAACCTTCATACCTCACTGTGCCTGAAAAATTTAATTTCTAACAGTTAACTCACAAATTTTAAGTCCTTATTTTAGAATGGGGCAATGAAAATTCTCTATTGCCCCTGCAACATTATTTTCAAATCCTTCACACTGTAGTGAAAAATTTTCCATACAAGTTAATCTACTATAGTGACTGTCTATCAGATGTTTGAGAGTTTTGTTTCACTAAAGGACATTTTCTTTTCAGAAAGTCCAGAAACATCCTTTCAAGACATAATTCTATTTTTAGTGTTTATTTTCCTGATCTTTCTTGATATCTTTCTGATTTATCATAAGAAACACCGTTTTAAAAACTTCATATTTGGTTGATATAATGCACCTGAATAAGCCAGCAGAACACTTCATAAGAGGTATGAAATAAGTAATCTTTTTCCGGACTTGTGCTGAATCATCTGAACAGAATCACAACTTTCACTTAGCCTTTTGGCTTCTTTTCTGCTGTAGATCCAGGTAATTAACACTGAAGTGAAAAGTATTGCATATCATAAGGAAATGGGCCTGGACAGAAAACTTCATCTACAGTTGTGAGTTGGGAAACAGTTGAAATTATTTTTGGGTAATAATTTTGAGCTATAATTACAGTTCAAAATTATAGTATTTCATTGTAACGTGGGAAAGTTCCACTCTTTGTGTTCTTACACTCTTTCCAGTCAGGTTTAAGTATTTGTTATAATTAATAGTCTGAATAAAGATTTGGAAAGTTAAGGCTCTCCTTATCTACAAAACTAGCTTAATAGATGTAGCACAAATAATTGCACTATTGCTTTTTTTCCTTTCTGGATACTGGAATGAAAAATAATTATTTTTCAGAAAATTCCAGTTAAGGGGATATCTACCCATACTCTAGTACCCATTTACTGGTGTGGACAATAGATGACATTGTATGATGTGATGCTGACCCTTGACTGAAATCCAGTCAAATAAACAATAATCTCTGAGAAACAAAGCAACCAATGCTAGTTCAAATGGTAATTATTAAGATTCTAGCTTTTGACTGTTGAATTCAGATACCTCCAAAAAACCCACTGATTTGCCATCAGGTATGTACCCAATGATGGACCAGCATTTTCACAAAATGTTTGAGGGGTTTTTTGCTATTGGCAATTTTTCTCAGCATTTCCTTATTTTCCTGCTCCAGATGCTATATAGGTTTTCTACTACTTCAAAACACTCAGTCAGTCAACTACTTTTAGAACTGAAAAATAGTACTCTTTTCTTCTCTCTTATAAACTAGCACTTTGAAACATCCAAGTAGAAACAACAGAAACTGAAATGAGTCTAATATATATTAAAATAATAAATTAAAACAAAATTTTCAGGAGATATTTCATGGACACAAAGCTAAAACCTTCTGCTTGAACACAAATAATCAGCCCATTAATGTTTTTTCATTATCTTTCAGTTTTCCTTATATTAAATCTGATTTATCAGATAACAAACCACAAAATGCACTGAATTACTATTTAATCCTTATGTCCTCATATCAAAGAACTGTTTCTGAATAATCTTACCTCCTTCTAAATCAGACATGTATAACTGAAAATTTTTTCATTACTAAACTTTAAGTTGCACTTCCCTACTCAACTTTAACTTTGTTCCCTTAGTAATGCAACTTCTAACATATCATACTGGAATGCTAACCTCTGTGGGAAACAAGACTGCTTGAATCCATAGAGGACACTGGTTTTCCTGACTATAGGTGGACATAATTTCATTTTTCTGAACTGTTTGTAAGATTTTGTCTTTCTCTGTGAAGAATAAAAAAAAAGAAGCAAGCTTGCTACACATACTGATAAAATTGTGCAGGGCCATGTTATCAAAGCAAGAGTGTTTAATGTGTCAGGAATTAGACGGATGTGACTTGATTTTACTTCATAAGCTTTTGCAAAGGTGATTCAGAATGACAGATCAGTCCATATCTCTTGTGCTTAATACTTCAAACATATATACTGTCTAGTACAAGATTCCAAAAGTATACGCAAAATGAAAGCATAAGAGAACAAAACAAAGGAAATGTTTGGCATTTCTGCAGATAATGAGCTGCTTTTTAAAAGAAGCTACAAGCATGGAAACATCTGTTTTATTTCTGTAAGAATAGAAGATTCAGGCTTTGTAGTAATCACTTAAAATTTAAAATTTAAAGAAGCAAAAAATTGGAGTTTTTTATTGAAAAGACTCTTTCAAAACTGTCATTTAAGATGTAATCATCATGATATTAAATCCAGCAAGTATTTATCACTATCTACTTAGAAACAACCTTCACTGGTATTATCCATGATAACAGAAGATTCTGAACAAGTCAAATCAGAGACCAGGAAGTATGACTGGAATGAGAATATATTTAACCTCCTTATACATTCTGAAGGTGCTGTCTGCCAGTCCTGATCTGAATAAGTTAATATTGGTCAGCCTTTACCTAAAAGATAAACATACTCTATGACTCTAAATATTGCCTTTTTACTAGACTTTATTGTCATGGAGAGCACTCTACTCGATTGTACCTGGATTTTGAAGTGAAAAGAAAAAAGAAAAAAGAAAAAAAAATAGAAAAAAGAAAAAAGAAAAAAGAAAGAAAAAAGAAAAAAGAAAAGAGAAAAAAGAAAAGAGAAAAAAGAAAAAAGAAAAAAGAAAAAAGAAAAAAGAAAAAAGAAAAAAGAAAAAAGAAAAAAGAAAAAAGAAAAAAGAAAAAAGAAAAAAGAAAAAAGAAAAAAGAAAAAAGAAAAAAGAAAAAAGAAAAAAGGGGAAGGGGAGGGGGAAGGGGAAGGGGAAGGGGAAGGGGAAGGGGAAGGGGAAGGGGAAGGGGAAGGGGAAGGGGAAGGGGAAGGGGAAGGGGAAGGGAAGGGGAAGGAAGAGAAGAGAAGAGAAGAGAAGAGAAGAGAAGAGAAGAGAAGAGAAGAGAAGAGAAGAGAAGAGAAGAGAAGAGAAGAGAAGAGAAGAGAAGAGAAGAGAAGAGAAGAGAAGAGAAGAGAAGAGAAGAGAAGAGAAGAGAAGAGAAGAGAAGAGAAGAGGAGAAGAGAAGAGAAGAAAAAGAGAAAAAGAGAAAAAGAGGAAAAAAAGAGAAAAAAAAAGAGAAAAAAAAGAGAAAAAGAGAAAAAGAGAAAAAGAGAAAAAGAGAAAAAGAGAAAAAGAGAAAAAGAGAAAGTATACCTATCAAATTTCTGGCAAGGGTTCATAGTAGAGAATTTAGAAGTACAGCTTTTCTTTTTTTTTAATTTAATTTGTTTCTAATCTTTTTGTCATTTATATTTGTGTCATACTGTATTTTCCCATCTGCTCCCTTGTTTTTTGTCATTTCAGGAAAGTTTGCCTTCAAAGCCTACTGTCTAATAGCAGACTTCTCAATTACCAGTGCAGAGGTACAAATTAGCACAAAAATAGTGTATGCTGCCAGAAAAAGGATCTGGCTTCTCTTTTTTTCCCTGAAGAAATCAGTGTGATTTCTACTCTGGCAGAAGCAACTGAGAAACAACAACTTTTCCCTGTGACCTCTGTTTTGGCCAAGATGAAAAATAGAAAAGGCTAGTTTTACATTTTGTTTTGGAAATGTAGGGATAAAACAAAAGGAAACAAGCAAGCAAAAGCCCTGAACAGCACGGAAGCAAATGCAAAGCACTGTCAGGAGTATGACAAGATTCTTCATGTCTCTGCTGTTTATAATTCTTATTTGTCGGTTCGTATCACTGCAGTCTAGTTGTACTTGTCATCTGTGAAAGTATTAATTCTTCCCCAGCCTATCTCCCAAACTTTTCTCAAAGTTCTAATCAAAACAACATAGAATCACAGAATGGGTCAGGTGGGAAGGGACCACAGTGGGCCATCTAGTCCAACCTCCCTGCTCAAGCAGGGTCATCCCAGAGCACATTGTACAGGGTTGCATCCAGATGGTTTTTTAATATCTCCAGTGAGGGAGACTCCATGCCCTCTCTGTTCCAGAGCACAGTTGGCCTTAGAGATCATTTAGTTCCAACCCCCCTGACAAGGACAGTAACACTTTCCACTAGACCAGGTTGGTCAGACCTCCATCCAACCTGACCTTGAACACTTTCAGGGATGGTGCATCCATGACTTCTCTGGGCAACTTGTGCCAGTGCCTCACCACCCTCATGGTAAAGAATTTCTTCTTAATATGTAATCTACACCTATTTTTTTCAGTTTGAAGCCATTCCCCCGCATGCTGTCTCTACATGCCCTTGTACACAGTCTCTCTCCAGTGTATATTGATAGTATACTAAATATATTCATGAAACTATATATTCTGTTTAAGACAGAGTAAAACCACAAAAGTGTAAACACACTTTGAAACATTCTATTCTATTCTATTCTATTCTATTCTATTCTATTCTATTCTATTCTATTCTATTCTTTTTTCTGTTCTATTATATTCTATGATTTCTCAATACTGAAATAATGTTGAGGCCCTAGTGTCAGGTTATTTTACAGACTAATTTTCTAATTATATTTAGAAGTCTTACAAGGGGAAAAATAATGCTAAAACCAACACAAGTAGAATTGCTGTTTAAAACTCACAAGAGTTGCTAGATGCAGTTTAGCAGAATGAAGAGTATCATAGTAAGAACATGCAATTTCTTTTTCTTTGTCATCACTTAGAACTGAAGAAGAAAAACTGAGATGTTAACACTAAACTTTCAGGCAGTCGACTGCATGCTGGATTTCTCCCCAACACATGGATCTAAGTGGAGCATTCTCTTTCCTCATAATGACTGGCATTATAATAATGAGGTTGTCATCATCATGAAGCACACAACACCTACCTGAAAAAGCCAAGATAAAACAGCATAGAATAGTGGAAAAGGGGCGTGCAGAAAACATAATGTGGTGTAGTGGTTTGACCTTCCTAGTCACCAAGACACTATCACGCCCCTCCTCAACAGGATAGAGAGAGAAAATCCAAAGAAAAAGCTTTAGGATCAATGTAAGGACAGGGAGGTCACTCACTAATCAGTGTCACAGGCAAAATGGACTTGACTTGGGGAAATTAATTTAATTTATTGCTAAATAATAACAGAGTATGATAGTGGGAAATAAAAACAAACTAAAACTTTTTCTCCATACCTCCTTCTTGCCAGGCTCAACTCATAACTGCAATCATAACTCTTACCTCCTCCCCATAAGCGGTGCTGGTGGAGAGGGAGGTTGTAGTCAGTTCATAAAATGTCACCTCTGCTGCTCCTTCTTCCCCATGGTCCTACCCTGCTCCAGTGTGGGGTCCTTTACACGGGAGACAATACCTCATGAACTGTTTCAGCATGCATCCTTTCCATGGGGTAAGTCCTTCAGGAGTGGACTGCTTCTGAAACGTTTCTCCACAGGCCACTGTTCCTGCCAGAAAGCCTGTTCCTGCATGGGCTCTTCTCCAAAGGGCACAGCTCCCACCAGAAGCCTGCTCCAGCACAGGTTTCTCATAGGCAGCAGCTTCCTTTAGGGCGTGTCCATGCTCTGGTGTGGAGTCCTCCATGGGCTGCAGGTGGATACCTGCTCCACTTCTGTCCTCCACAGGCTGCAGGGTGTCAACCTGCATCACCATGGTCTTCTCCACAGGCTGCAGGGGAATCTACTCCAGTGCCTGGATCACCTTCTCCCTTCTGCATTGTCCTTGTTGTCTATATAGTTGTTTCACAAATTCTCACTTCACTCTCACAATTGCTGCATGATGTTTTTTACCCTTTCTTAAATACATTATTGCAGAGGTGCTACCTGTGCTGGTGATGGGCTCAGTTTTGGCCAATGGTGGGTTTGCCCACTTGTGAACTAACTTTAGGAGTTTAATAGATACTTCTTTAAAGCAAGTAAGATCTCAGTGTTTTCCTACTCATAAATTACTGTTATCTATTTGTGTGTAATGCCACTGTTTCTGTGTGAGTTTTGTTTCATATCTATGCACATTTATGACATGTAAATCCCATTTTTTATATATGAGCTGCACTAATATATCCAAAAAATACTTTCTGGCTTTAAATATAAAAAGGGTCTCCTTGAGTAACCTCCATAAAATCAAAGGCTAAACCTTTGACTTTTTCCCATTAGTTTTCTAATCCAAGTGAAGTCATGCATCCTGTTTCAGTGACTGAAATGGAAATAGGTCTAATATGGGAATTCTTGTCCCTCTAAGCATTAGGTGAAAATACCTATATACAATTTCAATGGTCTTTTAACTGAGAGACAACAGCCTATTTGTTCTCCTAAGCTGCAGACTTCTCACAGATAATAATTGCTCTTAACCCTTAAGCTGAATTTAATTCTCTCTCGTATGGTGTATTAGTTGCCCACTGGCCTCACACAAAAAGTTGCCTAGCTCTCTCTCAAAATGAAAAGTCACAATGTCAAAGAAAGTGGAAAGTAAGTGCCACTTTCCTGAAAACCTTTAGTTAAACCATTTAACTTAGTGACATTTGCTCCAAATGTTTTTTGCCCTTAAATTAATGAAACATTAAATTCTTAGGAGACCATACAGCTACTCACATGACGATCTATTAGTAATGTAAAAAGTCTTCGAAAAATTAGACTCGTTGATTCTATGTACTACTAGTAAGGGCAAAGCAGCAAGTAAGATGACATGAAGTTTCACACAGAAACAGCCTCAGACAGATAAAAAACAGTGCACTTGAAGAGTTAATACCTTCAAAAACTTCAACACATTTCTCTATTCTTCTAGAAAGTCAGTGGGTAAACTCAGAGTTCCTTTCATTAATCAGGATGAGTAAACTCATCAACAGCCAAAATAAATTTCAAGTATTTTGTACCAAGTTAAACAAGGAAAAAAACCCAACTGTTTCCTTACATATATCCTGACACTCAGTATTTTAAAAAAAAATTGTAAAATTTTTTGTCATGGACAAGTCCCACCATTTTTGATGAAAACTTTCAGATCATTCAAAGGGGATTTTCAGTGGGAATTGGTTATCTTTTAAATATTTTCTTTACAAGATCTTATAAGAATTTCAAATGTAAGGAAAGTAAATAACTTTAATAGCACTTCACTGTAACACCAGACAAGTGAGAGGTACTTGTTAAACTAACAGGCTTGTTAGTTTTCCTTATCTCCTTTGAGTGTTTCCATAAGCCAATGTTTTGACTATTTAGGGATGAATTTATTATTCTTGAATATGTTTAGAATTTTTCAAGCACTTCAAATTTTTTTCTATTTTTAGAATTAAGTACAATTAAATTATCTGGTATTTAATTACTAGCAATTTATAATGCAAAATAAATCATGTTTCCATTAGAAAAAAAATTGTTACAAATTCTCAATAAAAAAAGATAATTTAGTGTACCAGAGAATCAAAGACATTAAAGACCTTCAGGCTTGTTACATCCAGACAACTGATCAATTCAAAGTAGAAGATAATCAGTTATGGTCATATAATAGTAATTTTGCATTTCAGTTGCAAGGAATATGAATCTTATTTTGTTTTCCTATGGTCCATTTCTTTCATGCTACAAATATCACGGTCATTATTACTTAATGCCAAGCCTACACAACAATAAGGGACATTTATTGAAATATTTACTGCAGGGACATTGACAAGATGCATAATGAATTTCTAAACTGCATTAGCATTTTATCTGGTCATTCAGTTATTTACTCTGTTTGATTGTCTCATAATTTATATCATGCTTTTAGCATGAAACCTTAAAAAAAATCTTGGAATGTAAAGGGAGATTTTAAATATACAGCAGACACATTACTGAACTGACACCCCTAATGTGGCTGGAAATACTCTTAATTAGTTTTCATTAGTCTAACTGAAACTGTTGTAAATTGGAATTTAATCACATATGCCATAATTTTAAACAAAGAATTAGTTACTGACAGAAAAATTACATTTTTTTAATGATCCTCTATTCTATAATGATTAAGACTAAAATTATTCATTTTATGCAGATAAACTATTTTCCTCTAGTTTTATATATGGAATACTTACAAGAGAGGTGAGTTGCATACTCCATTAATCTGTACTGTTTATGTTGAGGGAGATTTGTGAATTACAAATTAAGTAATATTTGTTGATATTAGTTAAGGTATGATTGAACAATATATTTCTGAAGGAAATGTACCCAAAAATCATTACATTCTTGGATAAAAGCTTGATAAAACTGTTGCAGTTTCCAGAGTTTACTTTAATATGTCATGAAAAGCTTATCAAGAAGTGAAAAAATCTACTACTTGTTAGTTTTCTATTTACAAGTGCCATTTCTCACTGGAATTTGAGTACATAGAAGTGGGATGGGAAAAATTCAAAAATAAATTCATAAACCAATCATTTTACTAGAATGCAATTCTATTTTCATAATTTTTTGGAACTATTTTGTTGACCATAGGTTTAAACTTTGACAGTTATGCTATACAAAGCCTTTTCTACGATGAAAAGTGACCAATGGTACCTTATTGTTTTCAAGATTTCTTGGAAGATTTCTGGGAAGCCCATTCCAATTGTATTCATTAAGAAGGAAATTCATATATTACATGACCATTAAATACACATTATAGAGCGTTTCTTTTTTTTATCTCTTTTTCTGACATTGTGAGCAAATCACAGCTTACAGGATTCACTGGAAGTTAATAAAAATATACATAAAAAGATTGGAATGATTGTTTTATACAAGGCACTCTGGAGAACATCAAAATAATTCCCACTGATGCAGTTAAAAGTTTCTTAATTCTCTTAGAATACACAAAGTAGCAGCTAGCAAGAGGAGAACTAACTCTTCCCATTTGAAAGAAAATGTCCAAATTAACAAGATAAGACATTTTAAAAAATATATAAGTAAATTTCAAAAATGACAAATGTAGTGGGTTCAGTTCGTAAACCAGGCAGAAACACCAATTAGAGTGTAGTCGTTAGGTCCAAAATACTCATTACTTACTTATTTATCTTCTGTGAGATAAGAACTAGGAGAAAGAAAAGCAGGCATGAAACTTAAAAGACTATAAAGAAGTTTATTAACAGACCTAAAAGGAAGGAAAAAAATCAGACCAAACCTTCAGAACACTTCTCCTCCCCCCACCTTTCTCCCTTCTCCCACTGACAATGTAAAAAAGACAACCCTTGAGATTTTCAGTCAGTTTACCACTTCTATAATAACCTTTTTCAGTTCACTTAGGGAGCGAAGTCTCTCTTGCTCATGCTATGGAGACATCTCCAAAATAAGTTCTCTCATGGCTTCAGTATCACAGCGAAACAGCTGCCCGGGTTGACTCTCTGCTTGCATGTGAGAGTCCCTTCCCCCAACTTACAGCTTTCCTCACAACTGCTTTTGAGGGTCCAATCTTGAGCTACTGGGGTACCATTTTAAGGATGAGCTGTTCAGAAACAAAGGTTCTCTTCACCTATCTCTGGGAGCATCTTCATCTTTAGGATCATCTCTGGGAGCATCTTCATCTCTAGGAACAGAGGTCTTCTCCTTCCAATTTGGAGCAAGAGTCCTCATCACTTCCATCTCTCCCTGTTCAAAACTTCTCATCAAATTATAGCTGCTTCAGCCTTTGCTTATTTCAGCACAGGTACTTTTGCTCACAATTGCAATTTGAACACTCCACCCCCCTGTGCTTTCAGGAAATTACAACGGGTACTCTGATTTATCATAGTCCATCACCACCAAAGCTTTACAACAGAACTTCAGCTTCTAAGCATCTCCTCATTCTCCTTCCTCAGGGTTTCAGCTCTTCCTTCTTTACTGACTTTGGTGTCTCTATGGTGTTTTCTTCACCTTCCCTCTTCCTCACACTCAGAAGAGAATTAATATCTGCAGGCTTCATCTGTTCTGGAGGAAACTTACAGCACCAGAAGGGTTAATCTCACCGGGACCTTGCAGCTGGAGTTCGCTTATCGCTGTTGGTCACATGATCCTTGCCAGGCAGCAGGGCAGCAGTCTCAGACAAGCCCTGGCCGCACCAGGGGCCACCTGCACAGAGCAGGGCTGGGGGGACGGGGGGGGCCACAGATGGAACAGGGCCACGCCATGGCTGACCCGGCCTGGCCAAGCAAGGCCCGGCCCAGCCCGGCCCCACTGGGCCAACTGCAGGTCCCTCCCTCCTACCTGTCTGAAAGCCAGAAGGCTAGGGAGCTTTCCCAGGCTCTGTTTGTTCTTAAATGTGGACCACAGAGGCGCGTCAAGCTCTTTAAGTGGCTTAAAAAGTTGTCAATATTCAAACTAGCCAGTTGATAGGTTCTGTTAGAAGGAAGCTGTAAGCACCTCTTTGCAAGAGAATCACTTCCATAGCTATGCTAACCCATGACAACAGAGTAAACACAGTGTTGTTGTTTGCCCACATCAAAGTGATTTTGAGCAGTTAGTTGAAACATGACAGCTGGGTGAAACCACCACTATCTTGTCTAGGTCTGCCTTGAAGAAAACTCAGGTTTGTAATTCCTTCTCCTGATCTCTCTACTTATCAAATCCTACTGCGAAAAGTGTTGTTTTCCATCTCTTCCATGGGCCTAATAGTCTCCCACAGTTCAGTCTCAGGTGCACATCTTAACAAATTTTAGGCATACTGAGAACAAAGTTCAGCTGAAGCATTCCTGGGTCAACAAAATCCATCTCAGTAGAGTTTGATAATCTCTGTCTGTTATACTGCCCTCAGAAAATTCCTTATGGCATGTTAAACACCCATAAACAGAGCTGTACACCATCCATGAATACTGCAGTAAAATGAGTTCTACTCTATTTGTGATAAGACATTTTAGAAAGGGACGACCAAAAAACAGTTGCTGTAGACCTGGAAGAAAAATGGATCCTTATTATCATCATCATCATCATCATCATCATCATCATCATCATCATCATCATCATCATCATCATTGTTTTGTGTTTCATGTATACTAAAATAGTTTCTAATCCTGGAAGGACAGTATTCTAATCTTGAGATATCAAGGTGTTTTTCAAGTGTGTATTAATGTGTTTTCCATTTATGAAGCAAGTAAGCTATCTCAAATTTTGTACTAGATTGTAAATAAGAAGGAAAAAAAATCTAAAATCTTCAAATCTGGACTATATTCACCATGTCTATCAGTTAACCCAATATGTTTGGAAAAACATTTTCTGTAAGGTAAACTAAAATAGAACAGCTGAAATTCAAACACTAATACCAGGTAAACACAACTTAAAAAGAAAAAAACCCCAAAACTGTTCTATAAAATGCACAGAAAACTTAATTTAGCTATTCATGCTATTTTGGTCAATCCATAAATTATTCTCAGACATTCCATTCTTCTATAAGTTTCACTTCAGCAAGGTTTCTTATAAGCAGGATCAGGTGTATTTCTATGGACTCTTCATTCTGACAGAAGGTAATCAACACAATTTGTATTCAAACAAAATATATTAGTAAGAATGCTGGCTGTAAGCCAAGTGTACTATTGCCAAGTGTACTATTCTTAGATACTCATATTTGTAAAAGTCTTCCGTATTATAAATTAATTTTCTGTAGTCTGCAAGAAAATGTATTATTCTTCATTATATAGGTATAGAATTGTCGCAGCCAATAAACCAATTTCTCTGTAAGTATTCAGAATGCAAATGTCCTCTAGCTGAAGGCTATTATCAGTCAGAATGCAAGAATTTATTTATTAACCATTATGCAAACATTATAAACACTGATTATGCCATTTGCTATGTTCCGATGGGCCATTGCTCTCAGAACTCTGCACTCATAGCCCCCAAAGTTGTCTCTGTTTTGGTCCCTGTTACTGTCCTGTAATTACACTAAAGCCAAGAGGCTAAAAAGAACATAATAGAAACATGTGCTTCTTAACACAATTTCCCATCACCATTTATCAGAATAACCTATTTTCAGTTGCTAACAACGGCACCGACTTACACTATTAAGAGTAATATATGATAAACATTCACATGAGGTTGAAATTCCTTTACTTTAAATGTTTATTTCTTCTAAAATAAGTAAGTAAATAATCTATATTTGTAGAGGGAGGCAGGGTAAGAGTTCACCATCAATGTTTCAAACAATGTGTCTACACTGGCTACACATCAGCTGAAACTGAGAGGAACAACTCTTCGTGATCAATGGTTGTATTGGGTTTGCATGCCAGGTTCTGGTAGCAGCAGGAGGGCTACAGGGGTGGCTTCAGTGAGAAGCTGCCCGAAGCTTCCCCTGTGCCCAACAGAGCCAGTGCCAGCCAACCTCAGAATGGACCCACCACTGGCCAAGGCCGAGCCCATCAACAATAGTGGTAACAGCTTGGGATTAATGGATTTAAGAAGGAAAAAAAGTTGCTGTGCAGAAAGTAGGCAGAGATGAAGAATATGTGTAAGAGTGCCAAAATATGCTGAAAAATAAAGGTTAAGACCAAGACCTGGAAAGCAGGAGACAGTGAGACAGCACAAGGGGCCACAGATGAATGAAGGGACTGGTAGAGCTGCAAGACAAAAGACAATGGACTAAAACTGGATGGTTAAAAAGTCTGGGGTAAGAAGAGGGGGCAGGGGAGGGAAGTTGCACTGAAGTATTAAAAGAGAAAGAAGCAGTATTGAGTAAGCTGAGGTCATCAAGATCAGAAACATATTATGAAATGGAGGAAGTAACAGAGGTGCAATCAGAAAGTGTCCTAAGGAGGTACAGGATTCAGACAAGCAGCTGGTACACAGGAAGAGCTGAGTCTATTCAAACTGGAGTGGCAAAGAAAGCATAAAGAGCTGGAGAAACAGGCAGAGTTGGCCATTTCTGGAGTGCACACCCTCAGGAACTGAGGCTGGGACAGGGTCCTCCCCCCTCAGTTCCACCTCCAGTCGGTGGAGGGGGACTTTGACAGGAGCATCCTACAGCCTCCAGGTGGTGACCCACTATGGAGTTACCTTATTGAATCATATTCTCTTCTGAGAATCATTAAAAAGTGAGGTGAATTTTCAGCAGTGAATTGCATTCATAACCTAATGAATGGTTTTATTAGTACAATTTCACATAGCTGTCAGCCATGACTGCAATGTGTTCTGCAGTGGTCCTCTACTTGCTGCACCTCCAAGCCTCATCCTACAAAGAGTTATAGAAAAAGAGTGGAAAGTAACAACCGGTGAGAGTGTATTACTGGGAGAAGACATGGTTATAGAGACATGTTTCAGGTAGAGAACAATGGACAATGAAAAAACTGGATTTTGTAGCAGAGAGGAAAATATGGAGAATGCATATTGGAATGGAATAAAAATGATGGGTTCTTCTACAAATTTTGAAACAAATTAATTGTTTTGTATAATTTGAATTGGGGAAAGAATATACAATTTATTTGTTGTGGTTTAAAACACAGCCCCCTAGGAGCTACTATAAAGAAAATTAACTATATCCCATCCATAAGCAGCACATTCTTCCATCTTTTCCTTTATAACACTTTTTAAAATTTCATTTCTAAGTCACACTAGTATCCAGCAGGGTTAGAAGAGGAATAAGAGATAAAAATGTGTTTAGCCAATTGTTTTGCTGTAAAACTGAAATTAAGATATGCAGAGTATGTCTTAATTGCTCAAAAGAACTCAAAGGTTTCACTTAGGTTCATTTTTGGTAATTATTGAGAGGTGAAATGGGAAAATATATAGAGTATAGGACTGATGTAATTAAAGATAATATAGAGTTGATGAGAAGTGCTTAGGCATGACTTCTTGCTTCCATTTTTTTAATCTCTTGAGCAGCCAGCACATGCCTTGTAACTAATTTAAATATTTAAAATTAAAAGTACCCCATATTTAAATATTTGTTCATAATATATCAAATGATGAGTTACTTTATATTCAAATATGAAAATGCAACAAGATTTTTTCTCTTGTGGAAATTTGTTTAAATAAAAGGCAAACAAAGTTTGCCACAAAAATTTTATTGCCTTTTTTCTTCTCCATGAAAAAAGATTTCACACAACTTCTCAATTTTTGCAAGTTCTCAGCTAACCAAAAATTGTCTCATAACTAGGATGATATATTAAAAAACCCAAGCTCACCAGTTGTGCCTTTAAGTTTTCTTATGGGATTCTTTATTTCCTCAGCTGAGTGTCCTCTTCTCAAGCATGTGACGCACAGTTTAAGACTGATTAAGACTGAAACCAGTATAGTTTTATCTGCAGCACTATTTCATCATTTGTCTGTGGCAGGGAATGTTCTTTTTTCTTTTCCATGGCATTGCCTGTTGTGTGGGACATTCACTCCAGAGCTGAACTCAAGATCCTTGTGAGTCCCTTTCAACTCAAAATATTCTGTGG
Source organism: Aphelocoma coerulescens (assembly GCF_041296385.1). NCBI lineage: Eukaryota > Metazoa > Chordata > Aves > Passeriformes > Corvidae > Aphelocoma > Aphelocoma coerulescens. The sequence goes on along the minus strand of NW_027184064.1, from coordinate 1,643,311 downwards.
TTCTGTGGGCAGAGGGGAGAGGAAGAGTGCAGTGTGCCTGTAAAAAGCTAGTAGTCAAGTGACTTCACTACAAGTGAAGTAGATGCCCAGGATGTGTTGTCTGTATTGCTTATAAAATAGGCTGCAATACTACCATAAACCCAAACTGATTCTGGCTTTTTCCCTTGAAACCAAAATAATTGCAGAGGGGTTTCAGTAATATTTAAAATACAACAATTTTTCAGATGCACTTTGGAAACTTAAGTAGTCCCAATTCTCTCATGATTTAACTTGGTATAACACCTTTGCAGTCAATGGGCTGTTTGATTTGCATCAGTAGAAAACCTGGCTCATTTATCTTCTCTCTCAGTTTAAGATCAATTTGCATATACTTGCAAGTAAAATATCAATCACTGTTTATGCCTTGTCAAGCCTGGCTGAAAGTTTACAAATCTGAGTTTATACATATAGGTATACACATAAATACATGCAGTTACAATTACCACTGTCTTACCTGGGATGAAAAAATCTCCAACAATTAGAGATTCAAGTTTCAGGAACAGAAGCAGTAAAACCAGGAGTCTATAAATTTTTTGTTAATATTCTCTTTGCTCTATGCCATATGATCTTTTTCTCCGTTTCTTTCTATATTGGCTACACCTACAGCCAGCATGCAGGATCTTGACCTATTTTTTGCAAAGATCCTGCTATCAAGCAAAAAAATGTGTATCTGTGCGAGGAAAGAAATGAAAATAACTAAGAATCATCTAACAGAACACGGCAATGTAATATTCAAAAAGCTAAAATTATTTCCTTTTGCATTCTGCAGTTCTAGCAGTTCTCTTATGGCCAGCCCTTCTCTTTCTGTATTGACCAGAGCAGCCAGGACTTTGTCCTCTCAGGTTTAATTTATGGTTCATCTTCCTTTCCCCAGAGGCACTTTCTTTGCTTTCAATTTGGTTAAACCTTCAGATAAGCCTCCCATCATAGACAGCAGTTCACAGAACAAGCAGTTGCTGCTACTGTGTTGCTCACAGTGTGTCCATTAATTCATGGAGTAGCTCCTTTGTACTTTTTGTTTGTTTTTTTCATCTTGCAATAATATTGAGTAGATGCTCTTCATTACTGTGTATTCCTACTTCTAATACACTGCTGCACACTGGTCCTATGCACATGTGTAATAACTGTAATTTTTAATCATGTTTAGCATTGAAAAGTACTCTCTACACCTTACTGTTGTGTAGTCTCCATTTCTTCTTCCTAGATGCTATAGTTCTTGCTCTATTATATAACTTAAAACATGTCACTCATAACCAAAACCATACGGGAAAAAAGTTAAACATTCATATTACCAATAATACAGTATTTCACTGACTTTCACCAAATAAGCAGTGTTTCAAGCAGCCTACAGATTCATTGCTGAAGAGAAGTTACTTTTCTTTTCACTCCAGAAGAAACCAGATAGGTTTACTTAATTCAAACTCAACCATTTTGCTCTTTGAAAGTAAATAATCAAAAAATTAAGTATAAGAGTTTATAAGAGGGATTTTTCCTCATAAGGCCAGTGTATTCTTTTTGAGTGACCTGTATTACACATGATTTTCTTAAAAGGAATAATATTCACAGAGCATTTCTACAGGAATAGGAAATAACTTTCTGTATCTTATAGTGATTTTCACAAGGTTCCTCTTCCCTTGGAACAAGAAAAACTTAAAACTTTTGAGTGCTGTTATTTAATTGTAAGTATCTATAAGACTCTAACAGATCCTTACTATATTAACAGCTGTCTAAATATAAAATTATGTTATTACTTATACCACCATCTGGTAGACACTTTCCAGACACAGAAAACTTCTCTCTCTGGTACAAGGACCACATTCAGTAAGTATAGGAAATTACTGAAGATGCAGCAAAAAAAATTCCAAAGAGACTCAGATTATAAATCCTTGTCTTAAAAGGCTTTTTTAAAGGACAGTATCTTTTAAAAGGACAGTCTTTTTAAAGGGACAACGTTTGTGCATACAGCTCAAAGAGATGACTTTATATATTGTATATGATAAAACTAAAGAAAAATGGATCTTCATTACTTTTTACTTTAGTAAAAAGGCTGAGGGTGGGGTTTTTTACCTTTTGCACTTATTTTTAATAGGAAAAAGTATGGACAGATACTTAAGTGGTAAAATATTCCTGTGAAAATAGGCAGGCCAGTTGTTTAAGGTACAAAAGAAGAAATAAAACTTAAAAGCACATGAGCTAAGCAAATACTGGCAATGGAACTGAAATGTAGTAGTAATATAAAAAAAAAGCCAAACAACAAGTAGTAAACCTAAAAGTAAAACACAAAGATGAATTCAAAGAGTGAGAAAAGCATTCCTTGCAAGAAAGAGATACTCATATTCGGGAAGCTAAGAAAACCAGGATTTGTCAGAAATCAAAGTGGAATAAAGGCAAAAATTTTAAAAAAGCTTTTTGCTGTGGTTAAGAAAGAAAACATAAGCCCATGAATTTTTGAGAGATACTGAAACTTTGATGACAGCACAAAAACTCCAGCCATTGAGAAATTTTTTGTCAAATAAGTCTGAAAAACCACATTTCAGTTTTTCTACCAGTACACAGTTATATATAATTATTCAATGCACTGTATTCTTTCAGTTACAAAATCAAACAGAAAAAACCCTCAGAAGAAGCTGTGAAAGAAATCAAGGCACAAAATATACTCATATTTTTAGGCAGAGCACTTCAGATCTTTCTTATTTTTCAATTCAGTTTCATAAATTATTACTTTTTTTAGCTAATTTTAAAAAAAACCTCTTTCATTTGGTTAATGATAACTTAGAAACTACTTTCACCAATTTTGAGATAGGAAATTAGCTAAAATTGATCCTTCCCCATGAAGAGTTTCAATGACTCAGAAAATTCCACTAAGAGCTATTAAGTTCTTATCAGCTCTCCTGCCAAACCTTAACAGCAGTATTCACACTTTGTACTAAACTATTGATTCCTCTGCATTGAAAGGCTGATAATGGTCACTGTAATTATGAAGAAAGACTATCCTAGTATTTTTGTCCAAAGAAAATATGAAAATAGGTTTTCAGAGAATAACCTGACTTCTGAACAAATCACCATTATATTTAGATGTATTTAGAATATTTAATTTCTAAGAGTATAAAGAATGATGCTTAGATTGAAAGAATGGGTCAACTTTGAATTGAACATCACAAATTGTATGTATAATTTTTATTATCTTCCTCATTTGAAGATAATGGTGCTCTGACATACAACACTCAAGAACTGAAAGTATCTTAAATTTGTTCAGTTGGCATGAGTGAAGGATTCTTGTTGGGGATTCTTGTTAATTCTTGTTAACAAGGATTCTTGTTAAATTTTTTTAGGATAGCAGGATACAGTGTACTATGCCATGGGTAGAAAAACAAAGGAATCTCAACAGCTCAATTTGATGACTCTTCTGTTCTAGATTAGTAACATAGATACTGTTGCCTTGAACAGCTATGGTGAAGACCCAGTTCCAAGTGATAATCAGTGGAAAAAAAAATAGATGTTTATTACCGCAGGCCTGGTTCCTACGGTATATCACCGTGTCCCACAGCCATAGGGAGGAGGAGAGAAGATCCAGCAGGCAGGAATTGTGCAGCAAGATTGATTTATTTAATTATTTTACAAACTCTTTTATAGACTTTTTTCTTCATAGTCTAATTGGACAAAGGACCAGACACCCCTTGGGGGTGATTGGCTAAAATCCTAAAACATCCATTGTCAAAATATTTCTCTACTATACCATAAACAAGACTTTTCAAGGTTGCAGGTGTCTTGCTTGTTTACATTCCCTGCTACCTCTTCTGTGAGAGAGAAAAGTCTCTCACGGACTTAGAAAATAGCAAGAAAATCGTCGCTAGCAGCATTTTTGTACCTACAGATGTTGATTTTGGTCAAGAGCCAACCATGGTAGATGTGTTTCTGGAACAGGAAGTTTTTAACATTTTGGGGAAAGAAAAAAAAAGAGACCTAGAAATTAATATTAATCTAGTTTCCCTTTAATCTGTAGAATTCCTACAGGGAATTAGAAGGGAAGTAGGGAATTAGGTGAAACATGTTTTAAATTCCAGCACAGCATACAGATCATTCCTGGGAAAAAGAAAAAACAAAACAATCTCACAACAAAAGCATCTCTTGTCACTCAACTTGAAAGAGGGCTGAGCAGGTGGGTGCTTCGCTCTCACGCAGGCGTAGGGCGGGGTTTCCTCTGGCCAGTGGCAGCGCAATTAAAAAAGGGCTCTAGGGAGCACAGCGACCCGGAGCGGGCAAACGGGCGTGGCATGTCTCTGAGGGCATGGCACTGCAGTTTGCGTGGCAGTTTGCACGGGCAGGGCAAGCAGGCAGGGTTGCAGCATCCTCCTGCTAGTGGGGTTTTTAGTTTGTTTTTGAGTTGAGATTTGGTTGGTTGGGTTTTTTTCAGCAATAGTCTTCACACAATCAAAAGCTACAGCTAGTAAAAATGCACCTAGCCAAACAGAACCCTCCAAGAAGGACATGTCTGTCCAGACCCCATCCTGTGAGGAGACTGTCAGTAGTACCAGGGGATGTTGTAAAAGATGCCTGCCTGAGGTGTGAACAGGTGAACGATCTCCTTTCTCTAGTGGCCAAGCTGAAGCAGGAAATAGGAAGACTAAGGATCATTAGAGAAAGTGAAAGGGAAATAGACTGGTGGTTTCACCCTTCCATGAGTTTCACCCTTCTCTTGAGAGAAGCCCGCCAGGAATCAGAGGACTCCCATGCCTCCTACCATCAGGCAATAGGAGGACACCTTGTGGATGAAGGGGAGTGGAAATGGATTCCTACTTGGGGAGGTGATAAAAATTCCTCCTGACCCCCATCACCTACCCAGGTGCCACTTCAGAAGGTATGAGGCCCTGGATCCAGAGGGCCAGCCAGATGACATAGAAGAAAATAATCTGCCCAGTGAGCCTCCCAGTTCTACTTCATCTGTCGGACGGATCACTACCTCCAGCACTATAAAGAAAAGAAGAGTAGTTGTGGTAGGTGACTCTCTTCTGAGGGGAATAGAGGACCCTGTGTGTCGACCAGACCCATCCCACAGGGAGGTCTGTTGCCTCCCTGGGGCCCAGGTACAGGATATTACCAAGAAACTCCCTGATTCAGCCCTCTGATTATTACCCATTGTTGATAGTCCAGGGTGGCAGTGACGAGATTGAAAAGAACACCAGGGCAATTAAAAGGGACTTCAGGGCACTGGGTCGAGTGGCTGATAGGGCAAGAGCACAGATGGTGTTTTGCTCAGTCCCTTCAGTGGCAGGGACAAATGATGAAAGGAACAGGAGAGCCCACATTATCAACAAGTGGCTCAAGGGTTGGTGTCATTGGTAGAATTTTGGGTTCTTTGATCATGGGGCAATTTTCACGGCACTTGGCCTGTTGGAGCCAGACAGGCTCCATCTATCTGTTAAGGGCAAAAGGATTTTAGCACATCAACTGGCAGAACTCATTGAGAGGACTTTAAACCAGGTTTGAAGGGGGAAGAGGATGCAACTGGGCTCTCCAGAAACAAGCCCAAGGGTGGTAAGCCAGAGTGAGGGGTGAAATCAGCAGCCCAGCTGAAGTGCATGTACACTAATGCACGCAGCATGGATAACAAACCAGAAGAGCTGGAAGCCTTGCTACAGCAGCAAAGCTACGATGTAGTTGCCACCACAGAAATGTGGTGGGATGACTCACATAACTGGAGCACTGCAGTGGATGGCTGCAAGCTCTTCAGAAGAGACAGCAGAGCGAGAAGAGGTGGAGGTGTGGCCCTTTATATTAGCGAGGCTTTTGATGCCATGGAAATTGAAACTAATGACAATGAAGTTGAATGCCTATGGGTAAGAATCAGGGGGAAGGCCAACAAGGCTGACATCCTGCTGGGAGTCTGTTATCGACCATCCAACCAGGAAGAAGAGGTGGATAACTTATTCTACAAACAGCTGGAGGATGTTTCAGGATCACTAGCTCTTGCTCTTGTAGGTGACTTTAACCTGCCAGATATCTTCTGGGAACTTAACACAGCAGAGAGAGGCAGTCCAGGAGGTTCTTAGAGTGTGTGGAGGACAAATTCTTGTCACTGGTGAGTGAACCCACCAGGGGAGGGACTACGCTAGACCTGCTGTTTGCAAATAGAGATGGGCGGGTGGGAGATGTGGTGGTTGAATGCCATCTGGGGCATAGTGATCATGAAATTATAGAGTTTTCAATATTTGCTGAAACAAGGAGGGGCATCAATAAAACTATCACACTAGACTTCTGGAGGGCAGACTTTGGCCTATTCAGGAGACCTATTTGAAGAGTTCCTTGGGAAGCAGCCCTTAAAAACAAAGGAGTCCAGGCAGGATGGGCGTGCTTCAAAACATAGATCTTGAGGGCACGGGAACAGATTGTCCCTGTGTACTGAAAGATGAGTCAACGAGGCAAATGTCCGGCCTGGATGGGCAAGGAACTTATGAAGGAACTAAGGAAGAAAAAGAGGATGTATCATCTTTGGAAGGAGGGTCAGATATCTCAGGAAATACTTAAGCGGGTTGCTAGGGCATGTAGGGAAAAAAATTAGAGAGGCCAAATCTCAGTTAGAGCTTAACTTGGCAACTGATGTGAAGGATAATAAAAAATGTTTTTAAAAACATATTAATGGCAAAAGGAAGGGTAAGAACAACCTCTGTTCTCTATTGGATGCAGGAGGGAATTTAGTGACCACAGATGGGGAGAAGGCAGAGGTGTTTAACGCCTTCTTTGCCTCAGTCTTTATTGGAAAGACGGTTTGTCCTCAGGACAACTGTCCTCCTGGGCTGGTACATGGTGTCAGGGAACAGGATGGTCCCTCTGTTATCCAGGTGGAAGCAGTCAGAGAACTGCTGAGCCGTTTGGATGTTCATAAATCTATGGGACCAGATGGGATCCATCCCAGGGTGATGAGGGAGCTGGCAGATGAGCTTGCAAAGCTACTCTCCCATCGTTTACCAACAGTTCTGGCTCACTGGTGAGGTTCCAGATGACTGGAAGCTGGCCAATGCAACACCCATTCACAAGAAGGGCAGGAAGGAGGGTCCTGGAAATTATAAACCAGTCAGTCTGACCTCGGTACCCGGTAAGGTAACAGAACAGTTTATTTTGAGTGCCATCACACAGCACCTGCAGGATGGCTGGGGGATCACACCCAGCCAGCATGGGTTTAGGAGGGGTAGGTCGTGTTTGACCAATATAATCTCCTTTTATGACCAGGTGACCCGCCTGATGGATGCAGGAAAGGCTGTGGATGTTGTCTATTTGGACTTCAGCAAGACCTTTGACACTGTCTCCCACAGCATACTCCTGGAAAAGCTGGCAGCCCACAGCTTGGACAGGTGCACTCTTTGCTGGGTTAAGAACTGGCTGGATGGTCAGGCCCAGAGAGTGCTGGTGAACGGTGCTGCATCCAGTTGGCAGCCAGTCACTGGTGGTGTTCCTCAGGGATCTGTGCTGGGGCCAGTTTTGTTTATTATTTGTATTGATGACATGGATGAGGGTATTGAGTCTCCTATTAGTAAATTTGCAGATTACACTAAGATAGGAACGTGTGTCGATCTGATGGAAGGTAGGAGGGCTCTGCAGAGAGACTTGGAATAGTTGGATAGATGGGCAGAGTCCAATAAGATGAAGTCTAACAAGTCCAAGTGCTGGGTTAATGCAATTGGAGGCTTGTTATCACAAGCCTCGGCATGCCCTCAGGCAGAGGGGACACAGCATTAGCCTCCACAGCATCCTCGCTGGACAACTCAGTGGGATAGGTGCGAGATGGACGCATACGCTGGCTCCTCTTCGGAGGAGGCACGTCAGGTGGCCACTGGATTAAGCGTGCGTCAGCCCAGAAGCAAAGAAGGCAAGAGGGGCCTCTGGTGTGTGTTCCAGCAGGTTTATTTGCCAGAGGGTCCAGGGACCAGAAAAAGCCCCAAGGAGAACAGTACACAACCTTTTATGGGGGGGAGGAACAAGGCGGGGAAAAGGGAAGCAACCAATGGGGTACAAGCCTAGGGGAAGATACAATTTTCCAGAGCCAATGGGGAAAACAGGGAGGCGGGAGTAACAACAGGGAACCAATTAAAAACTAAGAGAGGGAGAACTTTCTAGAACAGGGGGAAGTAACTTGGGATTGGGAGCCAGCCAGGGGGAGGTGACCTAGACCTCAGTGTTCTCCTCTGGTCTGCCTTCTGACCCACTGTCCTGGGTGGGGAAATCCACCCAGTGGATGGCCCTTGTTTGACTGACATTTGATGGTCTCAGCCCGAGAGTAGACTGAGCCACCCCAACACCGGGTACTGCATTTTGGCCGCAATAATCCGCTGCAATGTTATAGGCTGGGGACAGTGTGGCTGGACAGTGCTCAGGCGGAAAGGGACCCGAGGGTACTGGTCGACAGCCACCTGACCATGAGCCAGCAGTGTGCCCTGGTGGCCAAGAAGGCCAAAGGCATACTGGCCTGTATCAGGAATAGTGTGGCCAGCAGGACCAGGGAAGTCATTCTTCCCCTGTACTCAGCACAGGTGAGGCTGCACCTCGAGTACCGTGTCCAGTTCTGGGCCCCTCAATTTAGGAAGGACACTGAGATGCTCGAACGTGTACAAAGGAGGGCAACAAGGCTGGTGAAGGGCTTGGAACACAAGCCCTATGAGGAACAGCTGAGGGAGCTGGGGGTGTTTAGCCTGGAAAAAAGAAGACTCAGTGTTGGGGTTCCTTCCCCCTGGCGTGTGGTCTGGGGTAAGGGGACCCTGGAGTAGAGGCATGGCCTATGGGGTCTCCTTGCTCCCTGGTCGCATGTGCCCTAATCCTGTTCCCCATTGGTTGTTTTGTGTTCCCCTGCTGGGAGAGGACGCTGGTTGTCCTATGACTGCTCAGTCTTTGGCCGTCCCCCAGCCATGTGGCTGGAGAATAAAGATTTCTGAAACATCTATCAAGAATCAGTCCCTATTTCTTTCCACGAGCCTCGCTGTCTATACGTGTTGCAGAAATCCCCACTGCAACAACTCAGAGGTGACCTTATCACTCTCTACAACTACCTTAAAGGTGGTTGTAGTCAGGTGGGTGTTGGTCTTGTGTTCCAGGCAACAACTGACAACAAGAGGATATAGTCTTAAGCAGTGCCAAGGGAAATTCAGGTTGGATGTTAGGAAAAAGTTTTTTACTGAAAGAGTGATAAAATTCTGGAATCGTCTGCCCAGGGAGGTGGTGGAGTCACCATCCCTGGATGTGTTTAAAAAAAGATTGGATGTTGCATTCAGTGCCATGGTTTCGTTGTGGTGGTGTTAGGGCATGGGTTGGACTTGGTGATCTTGAACGTCTCTTCCAACTTGGTGATTCTGTGATTCTTTGATTCTGTGATTCTGTAACTTCAATTCTTTTGCTGATTGCCAAAGTCAAATTCCATTTATGCATATTCCCTTTAATAAAATAAATAGTTAAACCAGAATATACTGAAACCAAAAGACAGGTATCCATCAGCCTCAATAACTTTGAGTAAGATCTGTACACAATGAGTTCTCCATTTGCTATTTAACAGCATTTCCAATAGAATAAAGATTTTTGTTTCCTTTTATCTGTCTTTTCCAGAAAAATAAATAATACTTTTATGAAGAGAAGACATATGAGAGAGAGAAAAACAATCATAACAATATATTGTCAAAGGTTTTTTGCTGTTGCTGACCAAAAAGTTCACAATTATGGGATGTAGTAAACAGAATCTCAGGTACTAAATTGTCTTATATATTATCTCTGATGAAAATACTTTATACATTTTGTTACTCTATGAATATATTTGTGCAACTTTTTTCTCTTTGATAATGTGTTTAAGAACATTCTGTAAATATTGTTTCAATAATATTTGGCTCCATGAAAACCCTGAGAGATGAAAATGTGTATAAAATGTTAACTTATCTAATGCATAAGAAAAGACCAGAAGGTCCTTTGCAAAAGCCACTAGGATTTTTAGATTAGAGAAAGCTTATAGAGGTTGTTCATTATGAATCCCCTGCATTTCAAGAGAAAAATATTTCTTCAGCATTTCAACAAACAAAAATCTTTATGCAAATTTTCTGCTAATAGCAGTTAATAATCTTATAATTATTTGAAACTCACTGTTGCTCTTACAAGAAAAGTAACAATCAGCATTGGACAGACTGGCAAAGAAGGAAAGGAACATATAAACATACTAACTGTGTGTCAAATAGATGAGAAGAGTGCTAATTAAAGTGAGGAGTACTTACAAACCACTTTTATTATTTAGTATTTTATTTTATTAACAAAAACGAAGTTGAAATCATTAAACAGCATTATGGGTCTGAATTTCTGGTGGGGATCAGAGAAGGACAGGAAAGTCCCCATGATAAGGTGAAAAATTGAGTTAAACAGTTAGAACACTGACATTTCACATAGAATACTTCCATAAAGCTGATATTTTCTTTCTTTTGTAGCAAAGCTATCAACATTTGAAAAAATAAATATTTAAATATAATTTAAGATGTCCGAAATGCCTATTGGGAGTTACAAAGTGCTATAGATTTCATTATTGGTCATTGAGCAATAGCTACTGTGGAGACTGAGCTATTCTGTGGCTTTGTTATAAATAACACTACAAGAAGGACATTGAGGGGCTGGAGCGAGTCCAGAGAAGGGCAACAGAGCTGGGGAAGGGTTTGGAGCACAAGTCTGATGAGGAGCAGCTGAGGGAGCTGAGCATGTTCAGCCTGGAGAAAAGGAGGCTCAGAGGCAATCTCCTTACTTTCTAAAACTTCCTGACTGGAGGGTGTAGCCAGGTGGGGGTTGGGCTCTTCTCCCAAGTGGCAAGGGATAGATCAGGCAAAAATGGCCTCAAGTTGCACCAGAGGAGATTTAGATTGTATATTAGGACCAAATTTTTCACTGAAAGGACTGTCAAGCCCTGGAACAGGCTGCCCAGAGAATGGTATAGTCATCATTCCTGGAGGTATTTAAAAGATGTGTAGATGTGGCATGTGGGGACATGATTTAGTGGTAGCCTTGGCACTGCTGGGGGAATGGTTACCCTTGAAGGTCTTAAGGGTCTTTTCCAAACTAAATGATTCTATGATAAGAAACAGGACTAGATCATCTTCTTTATTTATATATCTGTGTCTATAGCTCTCAAAGATATCAAAGTAATTTAAGAGAGAGAGAGAGATGGAAGCAATTATGAACAAAGCAGAATTCCAAGGAAAATATGGGGTTTCACATGGTATAGAAATTCCTGGTGCTGGAGTTTGTAAATCATATAGCAAGAAGAAAACCCACCATAGCACAAGAAAGACATTCCAGATAATGGCAGCACAAACACAGACAAAAAATTGTCAGTAAATATGGACAGAGTTTGCTTTAGCAGTGCCCCAGTGGAGATTTTACTTCAAGCAGCAGTTTCACAACAGCAGTTTAAGGATTTAATAACCCAGAGACAGAAGAAAGGATATTAACCTTTCCTCAGCAACAAAAACTGGACTAAAAGAATGTGCAGGTGCAACTTATTTGTAGATTTAACTTTTGGTTGTTTTGGTTTTGGGTTTTTTCTGATATGAAATATCAATATCTAGTGCCCAAAGCAAAAAATGTGAGTTCTAGTACTCTATTTCAAATTATCAACATGGATGCTTTGATATTTTTCTAATATTTTAGGTCTGAAAATCATGTTCATTCTTTTCTACCACCAAAACCATGCAACAAACCCTTACAGATAGTTATTACACCCTATTTCACAAAACCCAAAAAGCTGATTTACAGTCTCTTTACTGGACAGTATCAAATCATAACTGACAGCAACAGAACAGAGTTAGAGATCTTCAGACACAGCTGGTTAGTGTAAAGTATCAAGATGATCTTGACAAAAATGCACAACATACTTTTCATTTTAGTTGTTAACTACCCTGAAATATTGCTAATAAATAAATCCAGATATAAATAGCTGAAATTAAAATAAGCCTGTTTGATATTGTTCACAGGCTGACACACAACATGGATAAAATCAAAGAGAATTTTTTTCATCAAGGACAGGATAATAGAATATACAGCTAACAACACCAGTCATAAATTCCAGTTCTTTACATTACAGTTTGCTCATCTACATACTCTTCAACACAGTATGTGTAAAAGTCAACATCATGATGGCTGCTTGAAATTTTTGAACCAATGAGTCCTCCATAGCTTGTGCACATTTTTTAGAAGTGGAAAAATATTGTACAGTGATTACTTTTATAAAGCACCAAGCTTGTTTGTAATGGAGCAGAACTGATCCTCACGGATCCAGATTTCATTTTGGAACACACAGCAGGTCACCTTAACATTTAATTGATTCAGTTAAAGGGATCCATGAGCTAAAATAATTATGACTGTATCCATATTTTTCAAATTAGTTTTACATATATACATTTGGGATTATCATTTCCTGCAGACTTCCTTACTGTTCGTGGTGGACTTCTCCTAAATAACAATTAATTTTATACAACAAGAATTGATAAACAATACTTAGTTTAGAAAATAATTACAAGAATCAAAAAAATAGTAATTTGAAAGAATAAAAGACATTATCTTTAAGGGTTTTTTTTCCTTATTGTTCTCATTCTGCATCTGTCAGAAAATGTATTCCAGATCTAGCCTTTGGAAGGTTGAGAGGAATCCCTAATAGTCTTGGACAAAGGTCAAGGAGGAAAAAAATGTTTTGCAAATGGCATATTCATACTGATCTCTATCAGTCGAATTTCTATAAATTGCTGTTGTCAGATGCAGCTGAAAATACACCTATCTGCTTCACATTTATTTTAGGTGATTACCTAAAATCTTGACAACAGAATGAAAAACTTCCCCCACACCAAAATTTCCCTCACATTAAAATCAACTGCATAACTCTAAGAACATTAGGAAATCTTTAGTCATTCAAGGAGCTATTGTATTACTATTTCAAAAATTAATATCCTGGCCAGATTAAATAATTTATTTCAAGTGCTACTTGTCACTATACTAATTACTTCCTTTAAATCATAGAGAGCAAAAACAATACAGCTATAAATGTATCTGCATTACAAAATGCAAAGAATTTAATAAAAATCATATAAACTTTAAAAGAAAGAAGAAATTGCCTGACCTTCCATCTCAAATTTTTGGATAATGTAATTCAATTTATTATCATAAGCACAACTTGGTTTCAGTTACAGCAAGGATTTAAATACCATGTAACATCTTCAATTTAAGTATAAGACAGGAAACAGTAATTTTGCACATACTTTCTTTTTAAGTAAGTTTCTTAAAAAGTCATGAATTTAGGAGGCAGAGAAAATAGAAGTTAAAGGGATAAAGTTGAAAGCACACAGTGCCCTAGTTTTGAAGCTTGTTTGGAAATCTTCACAAAATGTTGTCGTCAAAGAAAAGGCATTACTGTGTTTTGCATATAATTTTTTTTAATTTCTCCATTATCAGTTTCAATAATTTGAAAATAAAAATATTATATTTCAAAAAGGTTTCAAGAAACACAAACTAGTATATTAGTCCATAATAGATTTATCTTTTCTGTTAAAAACTAACAACACCCACCCACAAACACTTTCTTGGAAAGCAACTGGTTCCTCTTTGTCTTGAAATTAGGGTACACAGGTCACCCTGAAATCTTATTGAAAACCAGCCTAATTATGTGCTCATGGATATAGCGTCCTGCCTTCAAAAAGATGTATGAGGAGGGCAGTAAAAAATGGCAATTGAAGGCAATCCCTGGCTCATTAAAACACCCATTTCCAGCTTCTCATAGGAGTGAGGTGACATAATTTGTTGTTGAAACTGCAGCCAGTTCAAGATTTTTCTCACATACTTATGAAAAGCAGAAGTCAGTACTGTGATATATAAGCACACTTTATGTCATTGGCAAAAAAAAAAAAAAAATTAAAATTAAAATAATTATCTCAGTACTGGGCAGATTTCTAATATTTCCCCCAGCAAAGAAGCATTAAAATTTCTGTTGTGCTTTGAATAACAATTTAACTTTAGTGTTTGTGATTAAACTACATTTTCTGCTTTCCAAGGGGTGTCTGCTGGTTACTTAAACAAGTACTTTCAAATTGCTTTGTGATTTTTGTAGGAGAAGTGAAATTTTTGAGTAATGCAATTAAGTGATAACATTAAGTTTATCCCTGTTCACACCTCCAGCAAAAAAAAAAAATCTGAAAATGCAATTTTCTCTGCCTTTCATCATGGTTTTCAGAGGTAAAGTTTTCAGGATTGTGAGTATCAGGTAAACATACAGCAACTGCACAACAGAACACAAAAGCAATGTATCTTTTCAGTTGCTGTCTATTAAAATAGGGTTTATTTAGCTCCATATGCATACCTGTATGCATGCAGTATTTTTGCCTCAATATTCACTACAAAGTATCTCTACAGCATTTTCTTCCATGTTCATTTAATGATTATTGCTTATTATTTATGTGTGTAGCACATGAATGGAAAAGGTAGAATTCTGAGCTTTCTATACTCTAGAGTTAACAAACATGATAGGCCTATCCTTACAATTTTGCCATTCAACCAGTGTTTAGACTCTGAATTTATCTTAGGAAAGACAAATTTGCAATGTGTTAAATAATAAATAGCATTTTTAATTACTCAATATTCAACTTTGTTCCCAATTTTAGCCTCATTTCACTCTATTTACCATAGATTATTTGGATAGATTATTTTACAGTTTTACTTGTGAACATAAAAATTCTTCAAGTTAGATTATTTTCATATACAGAAGCAAAGCTAAAATCAGCTGGGATATCAGTCCCAAAAAGCCAAGAATTTTTATCCAAGAACTTATGGAGAAAAGAAAATAACAACTACAAAAGAAAGTAACAACATTGTAGCTTCATTTTAAGATAACAAATGCAGAAGATTGGTAAAACAGTACTTTCCCATTTTATCTGCACATGAATTAAGCTGTATGAATCCAAAGAAGCCAAGTAATATAAACAGAAACTGTAAAAAACAAACAAGCACAATGGATGTACAATCAATGAAGTAAACTGCTATAAAACCAAAGGCAAAAAGAACACTTTTATTCCCCAAAGTATTCAGAAGTGATAACCTGCAGGAAGAGTGTATCTCATCTCATACTTGATCTTGTGTGTCTTTTGGCCTGGGGCCATATCAAATATCAGTTTTTAGAATTTTATTCCAAATATGATTAATTGTATTTAAAAATGCTTCATTTTATCAGTTTGCATATTATCTCCTTCTATAACTTCTTTGACAAGCATCTCTATAAGTAAGAATGCTGACATTTGCAGGATAAGTATTAATCAGAAAACTTTGAGCAACCTGTATCTCACAGAAATTTTGTATTAGGATACATAGGCTTAAGGGAAAAGAGTTTTGCTGTGCAGTCTTGCTATGAAGAGTCAGTTCACACCTATGAACATCTAAAAGGTAACAGCAGTAGAAGATATTGGACCATTTTAAGAACACAGAGGCCAATGTCTCTCTTCACTGCTGCTGCCACAGCCCCAAAAACCCCACCAGGCTTTAGGAAAGGCTTGTTTGGGCAATTGGCAGTAGGATGTGGAGTTTCTCACTTCAGGTCATTGCTTTCCAAGGCATTCAAGTTATTGCTACATAAAATTCATGTTCCACAAAATGTAAGGACTTTTCTGGTAGCTCACATGTACAGGCTTGATAGATTGTCTCCTGCTCCAAGTGAGCCGCAGCTTACACCTTGTATTTCTGTGAGCAACAGAGTAAGGAAAAGCTGAATACTACAGCAGGATTTTTCTCACACAGTTGGAGCAGACTCTTGTACCACCACTTTCTATGCTACTGCTTTTCCAGGAAAGTGTCTGGATTGCAGAACTACTTTCCCAAAACGCTGAATTTAATAAATTTTTTTGGAGACCTAGGCAGAGAAGAAAAGGAAACAGACTTATAAAACAAAAGCAAGAAAAGAGAAATAACTTCTAAATGCCTTTTCCTTCCGCAACTCCTTTCCATTGTTTTCATTAATAAGTTGTTTAATTAAATTTTCACTTTGTTCTCTGCACAGCCATTTTGTTCCTAGGAATCTTTTAGAATTAAGATTTACTTTGGACAAGAGGCTAATGAGGCTGGCAGCAATATTGTAATTCTGTGTGGAAATGAGAGAAGATATTGCTTCCACCCTTGAACAGACCAAATTTCAATACTTGTTTACATAATCACTTTCATTACACATTGGAGAAATTTGGTTCCCTATGTCCATATGAACAGACCTCATTTTCTTGGATATGGAGAAATTCAGTACACCCCAAAGAGTAGCTATCAGGTTCATTGATCCTCTGTTGAATTAAAGTGCTCAGAGACAAGAACAAAGTGTTAATATAGGGAAGAAAGAGCTTTAGGAAAGGTTTTGACAGGAAGAAGGAGGAAAGGGAGAAACCTGACCCTGTAATATTATTTTGGGCAGAAATAAGTAAAACCACTCAAAATATGTCAATAAGGTAGGCCCAGACTTGGCAAATATCATTATCCTAGAAGGCCAACAAAACAAGTAATTAGCTTGAAACCAGCCAGCACTTAGGCAGAGTTTTTAAAGTAAAAGACTTACTTAATTTTCTTATTCCATTAATAAACTGAGATCGTATTTTTTTAGTTTTCTTGCTCTATAAGAAGTGACACTACAGAACCATGGACATCTGACGTGAGATTATGCCTACTGATTCATGTGAGTTACTGGAAAGCTATTTTTTTTTATGCTAATATCCTTAATACATTCTGAAAAGCAGTAGTATTAGTCTCAATTTTTAATCATTTTACCATTTTCAACCTAAGATGTTGTTTCATGGATTTCATCCTTGAACACAAAAATCAATCATCTATGTAGTATGTTAAAGGTTACATTAGGTCAGTACAATTCTGACAACAATTAAGTAACCATAATGTTGGATTTTTCATTGCCTGTTATTTTTACTAAGTAGCATATTCAGAGGGCATTTATTACATTTAAATTCATTGGCTCAAAATACTCTCTAGAGACTGATTTTTAAAATAATATGCGTATTTCCCATGCACAATTGTAGAGAAACACTGCCCTCTTCTGTCAAACCAGGATGAATTGCCACAGAGACTCACTTTAATTTGGAAAACTGGACTGGATTAGAACAGATTAAAAATGCTATTTTTTATAGAAATAAGACTACGTGCTATGTTCAAATAACGCTTGAAAATTTTCATTACCTTTTTTTTGTTCTTTCTACTCAATCAGTAAAATTTCTCTTTTCCCCAGATCAAAAAGACATTTCAGAACCCATAAAAAATTGGAGAACTATTTCAACAGTTTTGTTTCATAAACAAGCACATCAAATTCTACAGTTACTTTCTTGTGTGAATATATCTACTTATGACAGAAATTTCACAAATCCAAGTTCTAATTTTCTTTGTTTAGAGATTTATGTGCTGTGGTCTCTGACTATTATTGTCATGTTATTTTGTCACCTTTATCAATTTATTGACACTTTCTAATATTTTGTTTCTTCACAGCAGAAGAAGAGTACTTAATATCTTTTGCAAAATTAATATCTTTACCAACATTTGAAAATGGAGCAATATTAACTTTTCAATAAAAAGCAATATTTAATTTTTAAAACAGTACCCTTCACCCAGCCTGCCTGGAATATTCACTGTCTAAAGTATGCTTCTGACATCAAAACAGAAAACCTACTCTGTGGGCCTATTAGGTCATTTACTAACATAGTTATCATCGAAGTGATCAACTCACAGAGCAAAAACATCCTCACTGCTTTTTCCAAAGAAAAGAAATTTTTAAAATAGCTTTACACATAAAATTCTGTACCTAAGTTACCTCTTAAAAAACATGCGAAAGACAAGTCAATAAGGAAATACAAGTGAGATTTCACAAGCATTTATAAACTAAAATCCAAACCATTTTAATATATTTTGACATATAACGTTTTCCTCTAAAGCAATTTTGCCGCATTATTGAATTAAGATATTTTTGATGGCATCATCAAAAGACTTCAAAGACTTTGAATTTAACTTTACTTCGTAAAACCTTTGAGACATACCCCTTTGGTTTAATATATTCTAACAAAGCATCTCATTGCCTCCAAGAGAGTTATTTTCCATCAAATGGACCTTTCTGCAGATGTGCACAAATATTGCCAACTTCAGGATCAAATTTTTTAAATTCAAATAAAACATTGTGACAAACACCAAGTTCTCACCCAAAAATATTTTTAAATTATATAGAGGCATCATAATTAAAATTTCAAATTAAGGCCCCCACATTAGAGCATCTTTTCACTAATGGTAATTAAGAATTTTAACTCCTTTTTAAACAATGATAAGCAAATGACATTAAGTACATAGTTTCAAACTGGTCTAATATGAACCCAGAGAAAATCCATTTCAAATGTGTTTGACTTTTAGTCTCATGTTTACTTCCAGAAGTTTTTAGGAAAGTAATTTCAGCCTACCCAAAGTATATGAAAAAAGTGACAAAATTTTCCTGCTATATTTTTGTTTCCGTATAACAGTAAAAAGCTCTATCTTTGACTGCCTCCAATCCCTCTGCAAATTGTAGATTATAGACTCTCAGAGAACTCTACAGAGAATAAATATAGGACAAAGGGTGTCTTATTTTTCTGGTCTTTCCCTTGCTGTTCTCAGCAGGTAGTGGGACTGTATTTTACCTCTTGTAGTTTCACACTGGCATTCAATGCTGGATCTAAACATTCCTTCACTCCCACGGCATCACAGGATTATAGTGTTACAGAGCATCATAAGGCTTTGGAAAATAATGCTGAAAATAATTGCATTTAATGTTTCAAGGTTTCTGAAGTAGAAAACCAAGAGTATTCCAATCAATATTCCTGGGGAAGAAGTGCCATCTTTCACATAGTGCATTGCAGTATTTTAAGTTATAAAAAATTCTAGAATAGCAATTTTATGAAAAGCTATTCTTTTAAACATACTCCTTGAGGAATATATTTGGACCCAGAAGAAATAGGGGAGAAAAACAAAATAATAAAGACTGGGAAGTCATATCAGAGAAAGGACAAATATACATATTTTGACAACATAAGATTTTTTAGACAAACCTTTATGAATAATGTGGAATTTTAATACTTGCTAATAATAAGTAATAAAAGAAACGGATTTGAAACAACCGGAAGAAATAAGTATATGGTCAGAGAAACAGGGAAAAATAATATTGAAACAGTGAGACAAGAAAGCTGCAAGTAAATTCATAAAGCCTTAGACTCCAAGATGAAAAATTACTTAGATATTTGAGGGGTTAGAGAGCTATAACACTGTCAATAAATGGTTGGGGATTTAAAAGAAAAACAACACCCAAAACAAAACCAAACAACCTGAATTATGCTTCCAGGTTAAAAAACCAAGCAAACAAGTATGTGTCCAACTTCCATTATTTGACCAAATCCTACCCATTGTAGGAAAGGCCAACAGGGTAAAAAAAGTGCATGAGAGTTAGGCAACAATAGGAAAAAAAAAAAACAAAACAAAAAAAACCAAACAAACAAACAAAAAAAACCAACCAAAAAAAACCAGAACAAGAAATCATGCCCTTGTCAGATTTAATAAAATGCCTGCTATGACTTTCAGTAAAGGTGCTCTTCAGTGTGATAAGACTTGAGGTGTGATTGAAGTTTTTGTTGTTTGCCTCCTCTTAAATGTCAGACTAAGGCAACAGAGAGGCCCACTTCTGACAAATAGGCAAACTGGAAGGTAGGCAGTTAGGCAGACAATGTAACAAGGAAAAGTTTGCAATTGCAGTCCTTTCTCATCAATTACAAGCCTTTACAAAGCACAGCATTCAGCATAATGGCAGCACACAAAGGTAAAGTCACAATTTTTAATAGGTCTCATTAAATTATTGCATCACAAAGATCATCCTTTTGGTGCTTAATAAATATTGACTTGCAAAATTAATTGAAATATTTATGTTAAGTTTTCTTAATAACTTGAAGATACTGAAACTGATAATCTTTTACAATTATGGATGATTTTCAACTACATCATTGTCTTCTAGATCGCCACAGGACTGCATATTTTTTTCCTCCATTAGAATTTCTAATCCAGAACTACATTATGGCAAATGCATACAGCATTTTGCTCAGGAAGGCTCCTAACCATGGAGAGTAACTAGAATACAAACAACAAGGCATTTCTTGGTCAGTAACATGTTAAAAAATCTATTAAAATAGTTCTTGGTCTGAAGGTTGTACATAGAATTTAGTAAGTTTAAAATGTCAATTTATCTTGATTTGATCAGTGTATGTTTCCATTGCTTAAACGGTAAAGAGGTTTCTTCTATTTAATTTTCCACTTACAACTTGTCATAGTTTGAAAGACCAGTGTCTGCTGAGGAAGGTGGGAAATCTCCCTTGGAATGGCAAATGTGACCTCCTTCCCTCCAAATTATTATAACTTTGAAATTATGGGTCTTTCAGGCAAAGATACAGGAAAAGGAATAACAGTCCTTCACTAGTATATACATATATGTACATCTATATGACAAGACAAACAAACAACAATGGCAGCAACAACAAACAAAACCAGAGACCCAACCACAGCCTCTCTCGGCTGTCAGGCCCTTTCCCCTTCGGTGCAGTTACGCTCACAGCTGGCAAGCTCGGCTTCCTCTCTCCATGTGGTAATGGCAACTCAGCCGGTGGTAGAGATGGAAAAGGGACTTCCTGTACAAACCCATGAGGGTAGCTGATCCTGGTGTCCCTCTGGAGGGCAAAATGGGCTGTAGCTGGAACCTTGGAGCATTGGCTGAAACGGCAGAGGTGGACACATCCAGGGTGACAAACAAAATGTAGCAGAAACGCTGCAACTGTAGCAGGAGCTGCAGGATGTCCAGGCAGGCACGGGTGCTGGGTTAAAGTGTAATGAAAAACCTGATGCAGCGTCAGAAAAACAGTGGGGCTGGACAGCAGCAGCCAGGCTCCCACAAACAGCCAGGACACGCTCCCTCAGTACAGAACTAGGGATTGGGGTCCTGGGTTTTCCCTTGAGGCATCCGAGTAGATGGTGAGAGTCCTTTCCAGTGAGATCTGGTGTTCAATAAAGTCCCAGTTCAACAGCCGCTCTTGCGAGCAACGACTCATTCAAGGCAGAAGCCGTAAAAGATGGAATTCCATGGTGGCAGAAAATTCTTCCCACATCAACCGCAGACCAGCCATCTCCCCTTTGATCCAAGAGCAAGAGAGAGCAAGGAGTTAAGCCCAGCTTCTCACCCCCTGGCCAAAATCTCGCCGTATCTCTGCCCTTCCCAAGAGAAAACCCACAAGCTTAGAGAGTAGCCAGCTGCACCCTTCCTCCCCCTCCTCCCCCAGCAACCTCTTTTACATATTGCTCTTTGCCATCTCTTAGGCAACAATTGGGACAAAATTCCCAGAGAGAAAGAAAAAAAAAATAAAGGAAAAAGCCTAACCTCCAACACAACTCTTCAAAGTTATTATCAATATTTTCTCAGAAAAAAAATCAGGTAAAGGAAAGCCTCTGTATAGACTACATCAAACGTGATCAAAGTATTCATCATTAAATAACTTGCATATCCCATTCAGACTAGTTATACAGTATTGGACATATAATACCAAATCTTCTTAAAGAAATTGTTTTTATTTCAGAGCATTTCCTTGATTTTTCTAGCTTACTTCACTACTCTCTCTTTCCCCACTGCGACTTTCAAAATGACTTTTTTACTAATAGCATAGCTAAAGAGAATGCAACATATGTGTTCCTTGATTTTTTGTTCGGTCAAAAGTAATTCTTGTTTTCTTCACAGTTTGCTGAGAGACTGTGGTATACAACCCTTACCCTCAAGGAAAGGTGATGAAAAAGTTAATAATTGCAAAAAGTAACCAGTGCATGCACTGCAAATACATATGCAAAAGGGCTGAATTGTTTCCATAAGATTAAAAGAAATTATCACTCATAATCAATAGCTAAAATTTTCAACTGAAGAATCTAAACTTCTACCTCTCATTGAGATGGAAAGGTAGGAGGAAAGTATGTTTCTGATTACACTGTTTTAAGTAAGTTGTTGCAATTTTCTTAATCTATAC
Source organism: Aphelocoma coerulescens (assembly GCF_041296385.1). Classification (NCBI taxonomy): domain Eukaryota; kingdom Metazoa; phylum Chordata; class Aves; order Passeriformes; family Corvidae; genus Aphelocoma; species Aphelocoma coerulescens. The sequence goes on along the minus strand of NW_027184064.1, from coordinate 1,621,184 downwards.
TTCATAGATTACAATTAATTTTATGGCTTTTAGAAGCAGAGACAATCTGAATATGATGTCTTACAATACATGTCATTAATAAATAGGAAATGGTTTTTGCAACATTTGCTTGCTTACAATGTGTTTTTGCAATAGTTCCACAAAGTGAAAAAAACCTAACAGGCTCACAGAGACAAAATGTAGGATTTGGGATCTGCTTTGTTTGTTACTCAAGTACCTTAAAAGAATATATGTCCAGTGCTATGAGATTAGAGTATTGACTATGCTGAGGCTTGCTAGAGTGAGGCCTAAATTTTAATCTGAAATGTTCCTGACCAAGAGCTTTAATGTGAAATGTTAGCTGAACAGTCACAGCTAAAGTCAATGCTCATTAAATACTTTCTAAGTATTTTCTATGGAAAAACTTCATAACTTCATAAGTCTGTCTCTGTCTTTGATGATTAGGTCTTTTCTCCTCAGATAACTTGCACAGCTCATCATAGGATACTGGACCACAGGAGCAGGTCACAGTGTCCTTGAGGCTCCCATCTGGAAGTAGATATTTCTTGATGACCCTCAAGCAGCGAAAATTTTCTGGACTAAAATTTCATAAGTAAATACACAGGGAATAAGTAGAGCCTCTTTCTTCTTCTTATGCTGCAAAGGCTTGGCTGAAAAGCTTTCTACTGCATTCAAAGCATTTTCTTGTCAAAGATGATGAATGATGCTAAAAAGAAAAAAGTGAGACATGTCTTCGGTATGACTGTGTCTTCTAGTTCCCTTGTCAGGGGCTTTATTCTCACCAAGATGCCTTTTAGACTAGGTTTAAAAGAAATTTGTATACATACGTTGGAAATATTAATTCAAATTAACTTCGAGAGGCACCACAGTGCGATCAACAGGGTACTAGATTGGGACACAGGGACCAGTTCAATTCTGGCTTTGCTATTGGCCTGACAGGTAACAAGAACAAGATGCTTCACATCTGTGTTTTCCTGTTAATCTTTTAATCTATTTATGCCGTGGACTTGAGGAGGGCATTGTCCCTTGTTTTGTGTTTGTGTGGTGTTTAGCACAGTAGGACCTGCTGTAATCTGCTCCTGATGTAATTCATAAAACTAAACAGCTAATACAAAAAGCAAATAGGTCTAAGAGACCATGCAGAGTTTCACAATTGCTAAGGACAGACCCAAAGGATTATCAGGTTTTATTATGCCATGAGATTCAAACCATAGGCAAAGTTAAACCCATCTGCAAATTAATTTACAAACATGCAATCTCCCAATGACCATACTATTAGGCAAATAAAAAATAAAATCATAGAAAGCAGTGTGTTTGCCTGTCTACTCCCCTTTTGTGTTCTGATCTAATAAACCAAGAGATTTGCTCTTCCTCCTGGCTCAGCCATCAACCTTGAAAAATAAAAGTGGAACCTGAAGATCAATTTAGATTCCTTGTGTTTTAAAGAGGATCAATACAGTTAATGACTGCATTTTCATCACACTCGCATGAAGTCTACCACTGGTAATCATGCAAGAGCTAGAAAATAAATTTGGGATCCTACTATAACAACCATGTGCTGCTGATAGAGACAACCCAATTATTCCTTTGCATGCACACACTGCATCTCTGCAAGGGTATGCAAGGAAAGCTGTTGGCCCACACGACAGAAATATATTGGCTGTGACAGGCTGCCAATTTTTATATATAGGCAAGTCACTTTTCTTACATATCCACAGATAAAATTAGTATGCTCAACACCATATAGCACAGGATGAAAGTCAATGATTGCAGAGAAGTCCCTCAGGTTAGGCTTGCTTCAATTGGAAAGCACACGAATCATTCCCAACATATCTTCATAATCTGACTGCCTAATTGCAAGTATGAAGCAACACTGTGAAACAGAGTAGCCAATAAAATTATATGTAAAACTATATCAATGTGTTTATTAACAACAGATTTTCTATTTTGATATTTTTTATCAGGGTACTGAAATGATGCCAATTTGTTCAATGCTGCAGTCTTCTCTGAAATATCTGTTTTTGCCCAAGACAACTAGTAGTTCCACTCCGTTTGTAACAAAACCAAAGATGAGCTTATCTGAATAAACCGAATGGCCCTGCTAAATGAAAAATTACTTACTGAAAAATAAAATAACAAAAAGGATAAAAATTAGCATATTCCAGGATTACAAAATCCATTTGTGGCAATCTCGGTTTTAAATTGTAACAAAAGTTTCATGTATATTCTTTGTGAACAGATGCCATAAATTCACAAATTAAATGGGTTGGACCCTGACACTGTTTATTAAAAATTAAAGGTGGAGGTTTTTTAATGCAGAGGAAGTTGGAGGTCTATTTAATGATAAAGAATATGTTTCTCATACTCTTCTGAATGTCTTCTTGGGAATAGAGGTTTTTTACTTTCTAGGGACAGTCATATGAAAATAGTACTCAAATAGGCAGCATCTACATACTACCACAACATCCACCAGCTCAGTTTTGCTTTGTGCTAGTCTGATGCCCTGACTCTTTACTTGGGTGAATCAAGTTTTGTGAAAAAGGGAGAGGCATTAAAATTGATCAACAAAATAACACAGAGAAATACTTTGAAATACAAACACTAAGTATGAAGGCAAGCTACTATTTTTCTGAGAATCTGTAGGACTATCCTGATGTCCTTGATTCTGTCAGAATTTTTTCCTTACATGGCTGTAAGAATTTGAATTTAGCTTTCCTAAGGTTCAAATATTTCATTTTATTTTCAGGGGCCACTTTGATTTTTGTGATGGATAAGTCAATTTCAATAGATGGTTACCTTATTTCATATGAGGTAATAAACTTTTTTCCCTATTTGAGTATTTTATTTGAATTTTTATTAATTTCTCTGCTTTGACTATTCTCTTTTCCAAATGCCACTGGGCAAATAACCCTAAAGGTACAGGAAAACTAAACTAAATTTTATGAATATCTATGTTCCATAATATTCACCACTTTATTACCCACCTATTAAAGCCTATTAGATGGCTCAGCATAAAATCTTAAGTTATGTCACGTTTTCTCTCTAGTTGGACATAGAATACACATAGAATGGTTAAGGTTGAAAGGGATGCCAAGTGACTGTGTGGTCAAGCACCCTGGTCAAGCAAGGCCACCCAGTGCTTGAAGGTTACCACAAAAACATTCAGACACCTTTTGGACAACTCCAATGATTGAGACTCCACAACCTATCTGGGCAACCTGTGTCAGTTCTCAGTCACTCTCACAGCAAAAAAAGTGTTTTCCTGCTTCCATTTGTGCCCATTGCCTCTTGTCCTGTCAGTAGGCACCACTGAAAAGAGCATGTCTCTGTCCTCTTTGCACTGTCCCTTCAGATATTTATACATATTGACAAGAGATCCCCACCCAGCATTCCCTTCTCTTAGCTAAGAAGATCCAGGTCTCTCAGCCTTTCCTCATAGGAGAGATGCTTGAGTCCCTTAATCATCTCCATAGCCCTTCATTGGACTCTTTCCAGTATATCCATGTCTCCCTTGTACTGGAGAGTTCAGAACTGGGCACAACACTCCAGGTGTGGCCTCACCAAGGCTGTGCAGAGGGGAAGGATTCCCTCCCTGCCCTGCTGGCAGCAAAACTCTTTGTGCAGCCCAGGATACCACTGGCCCTCTCTGCACATTATGGCTCTTTTTCACCAGGAATTCCAGCTGCTTTTCTGCAAAGCCACTTTTCAGTCAGTTGGCCCCAGCAAATACATGGAGCTGTTCTTTATTGTAGAGGAAATTAAGCACATTAAGACTTTTGTCATACAGGGAATTAGTGCTCTAAATTTCTAATATATCTGATCTTAAGCCAGGTAAGTTATCTCTTTTAAATGTAGCAAAATTACAGAATCCCAGAATATACTGAGTTTGAAGGGACCCTCAAGGATCATCGAGTCTGACTCCTGGCCCTGCACAGCACCATCCCCAAGAATCCCCCCCTGTGCCTGAGAGCATTGTCCAAAAATTTGTTGAACTCCATCAGGCTGGTGCTGTGGCCACTGCCCTGGGGAGCCTGTTCCAGTGCCCACCCACCCTCTGGGTAAAGAACCTTTTTCTAATATCTAACCTAAACCTCAAATTTTCATTAATAGTGTAAAAAACATTGCTGGCATCCACCTGGTGACAAATATGAGCAAACTTTGACAGATTACTCATAGTAATCAAACCTGTATGAGATCCAAAGTGTCATTTTTTGCAGGACAGAAAAATTATTATCTTCACTGTGTTGGATACTTTGGGGGTTGACATCTATTAGAGTTTTTTAATCCTTTTAGGGTTTCTTAAATGAATACCTACTATTCCATTATTGCCACTAGATAACAGATTCTAAGTGTTGTTTTTACACAGCTTTAATTGTTTGAAATGGCAAGTTTCTTTATTTCTTTCCTCTGGAGTTTCACATGTATCCAGAGACAGCTTCTTTCAGCTTCCCCATCATCATGACAGCAATATGTAGTCACTTAATAAAGACAAGATTTGTTTTTCAGCCAAACAAATTATTTGTTACTGGTGGAAGCTCTTCCCCAAAGGAACAAAAATTAAATACAGTTTTTACTTGTTTGCATGGCTAGTTTTGTGATTTTATCCACTCTCAAACAGTAACTGAAGGAATAAATGCTATTCTGCTGAACTTTCTCAAGTAATCCTCCTTTCTCACTGCAGTCATCTTGCAAGTTAAGACTGGGATATGTTTTCTAAGTTTTATTTTAAATAGTTTTGGACTCCAAAGCTCTATGTAAGTTCTATATGTATAAACAAAATATATTTACTGAAAAACCTTACAGGAAGAGTATTAAAACATATTTTTCAACAAAGAAACAACAAGATCACCTCCATGTAGAAGGACTACAACAGATTTTATATTTCTATGCTGTAATTTTATTAAATGTAAGTACACTAAGGTCTGGCAAAAATCCTTTTGGATGAAATTCTGATCTTTAATTAGAGTTTACATTTTTTTTTCTCTGTGAAACTCAGATTTCATACATTGACTGCATGGACTTTATTTATTACAGTAGATTTATGCATATACAAAATATTTTGAAGATCAGGCCATTAAGCAAGGATATACCACCACCTGTTCAATTATTCAAGCTAGAAATTGATTCTGGTGCAATACTCTCAGTTTGTCACTATTTTATGTCAGGTAATTCAACTCATGCAGGATCAGTATGCAATTGAAAGGGAAAAAACTCTGTTTAAACTTCAGTGATTCCAGATGTTCTAAGATCAGGGAGCACAAACAGTTTGAGGTATTAGAAGTGTTATTATTGTATAGCATGTGAGCAGAACCCTAAAGAAAAAAGTCACCAAAAAAGAATATTCATGGTAAAAAAAATATTTGTTTATCCATACAAAATTTTATATTTTTGAACTCAGACTGGAATTTGAACTGAAAGCATTACAATAACACTATAAGTACTGTACTTCCTGATAAGTAAATAATGAGTACATCTTCAAATAAAAACCAAAAAAAAACCCCAAAACAGCTACTCTTTATGATAATAAAACAATTTTGCAATCCCAGAAAGATTCCAAAAAGTCATGGGTAAACTTCAGACAAGCATCTGAGCAGTTGGATGCCTATGCCCTGTAAGTATTTGACCTTTTGCCTGTCATTAGTTTATTCCATCTTCCCCCACCATGGGAAACAGCAAGATGCCTATAAAAATTTCCATCAGCAGCACTGAAGTAATTCCCTTCCCCCCACCTCCCCATGACTGCTCTGATTTAATAGCCATGGAAAGTTCCATAAGATCATTAAACCCCTGTTCATAGCATCCTTCAAATGTCATAGAAACCAAGATTCTATGGACCAGTAAAATAGTTACCCATTATCCTCCTCTTCTAGTCGTGTCTTGCTTTTGACATTGTTAGGGTGATGGAAAATATTTTTCCTGCCCCAAATCACCTTTTTGTACCTGTCACTGAAAGTTTTATGAAGCCATCCATTGCCATCAGCTCATGGCAGAGAAGGAGAACTGACTCAAATAATGTGATTTGGGTCATGAAACATCTGCAAAACGGTCACATTATTCCCACTTCATGTTCAGAATTACGGCTGCTTAATTTTCTAACAAGAAATGGCAGGGAGTATTATTTGGTTGTTTTACTACTATCGCCTATTTTGTGGAGACTATATAAACTTCAAACTGAACAACTATGCTATAAAATAGCAAGTCCAGTTCTTTTTACAGGAAGACCTGTGAAGAAGAACTTTGTTCAGACTAAACTAGATGGAGAATAATTCCAGTTGTATAGGGACAACATTTAACATCTAAAACTGTACAACTTCTTCCCACCATCTCTGATCACTTCCCATGACTCCTCCTATAAGGAGAATATTGTAGAGTTAATGTGAAATATTTTGCAAGGCATTTAGATCTGGAAATTCTCTAGTACTAACAGAATCCCTTAGCCATATCACTTTTACTTTCTTTTAAGTGAGATTGAAGAAATGTAGAAATCATAAGATGGAGCTCTATAAGAAACCTCAAAAATAGATAATCATATAGATGAAAAATATATATATTTCCATACATATATATGTGTGTGTTTGTGTGTGCAGATGCAAAAATTGTCATTTTCAATAGGCTTGAAAATGCATATGTGTGTGGGCAGTTGCTTTTAAAACCGCTCTTGACATAAGAGTATCAGACAAATTTAGACGCTGACACAACAGGAACCTCCAAAACCATTTTGCTCAGCATCATAATGCTGAGTGTTATTTACACATGAGAGTACATACAGAGAAAACATCAGAACTGTCAAATATTGATTATCATTCTTCCTTTTAAAAGTGAACTTGAGCTGCAAAACCTGAATGTAAATCATCTAATAAATTTCAAAATATTAGATCTGAAAAGACAAGGATGTCACTTCATTCATATGAATGTTTTCATAGGTAGGAAGATGAGACAGGCCTTGTAAAACAGTACTTTGTCAGTCATCCCTTTGATAACATTATTAAAGAATGCATGTGGGTTTCCTTTAGTAAAAGCCAACAGCAATAAATTATCACTCTTTTATCAATAAAACTTCAAGCGGTTGTCTTATTTCAGGAAAGAACAAAAATGTAAGCCCAATCAAAGTATTTTAAAAGATAGTAACTAGAAATTAAGAAAAAATATGTGTTCCTGCTGCAACCTTGTACTGGAAACTTTCTTCCTCTCTTTTAAAGGACCCTCACCCTTGCTTCATCTTTCAGAAAATCAAAGAGGTAACATGCACAAACATATGAGAATGGTTAAGCAAACTAGATAAAGTTATTCAAGTGTCTTTAACATGGTAGAAAAAATTAGATAAAACTCTGTCTTCTCATTCCTTCATTATGCCGCATCAGGGTCCAATTCCCCTCTGACCAGGTTCTTTGACATATTCTATGCAGGGAAGGTGTAACATTTAAAATAAATTTACTAATTTGAAGATATTTGGTGTTCTATGAGATTTCTGATTTAGCAGATATTAAAAATAAAAATGAAAACACAATACAAGTGTAAGTTACACAGAATAAAATACAGCAATTCCAGTATATAATTCAACCACAATACCAACATGATTCCCAGTAACTTGCTCATTTGCAATGACACTGGGTGTTTCCAATCTCCAGGAAGGAGTAAGGGGGTTGAAGCCAGCTCACATCTGTTAACACTCTTCAAAATTATTTTGCTAGTTATCTAGTTTTAGAGAGATTTTCTTGTCTCAAAACATAAAAAAAACCCCATCACAAACTTCATGGAGCTCTTTAGACTAGTAACAGGAAACACAAGCCTACATCCAAAAGCCTGATTTCCCTACAGTTTATGAAGGACTGTAGAAGCATAAGCCCATATATTAAGAGAAGCAATACCTACACAGAGAAAGGTAAGAGTCTCAATACTAATGTCCTAAAATAAATTGGGTTTTGCTGTGGATACATATTAGAAATACATCCTCTTACACAGTTGATTGTAAGGTTTGTCTATGATTTCTCTTCTCATAGACAAGCTTCAACTCCCCATTTATTTTTCCTGCATTTAGTTTCTGTCACTATTACATGTTCTGACAAAAATCACATTAAAAATTAATATTAAGCAGCATAACATTAAGAAACTCTGTGAATGACCTGGGGGTCCTGGTGGACAACAAGCTGTTCCTGAGCCAGCAGTGCCCCTGTGGCCAAGAAAGCCAATGGGATCCTGGGGTGCACTGGGAAGAGGATTGGCAGCACGTGGAAGGAGGTGATCCTGCCCCTCTATTCAGCCCCAGTGAGGCACATCTGGGGTTCTGTGCTCAGCTTTGGGCTCCACAGGACAAGAGCTCCTGGAGTGGCTCCAGTGGAGGTTACAGAGATGATGAAGGGATGGAGCATCTCTCTTATGAGGAAAGGCTGAGGGAGCTTCAGCCTCAAGAAGAGACGACTGAGAGGGGACCTCATCAATGTCTGTCAGTGTCTGCAGAGAGGGGTCAGAGCGTACCAAGCTCTGCTTGGTGGTGCCCAGCACTAGGACAAGAGGGAAGGGGCAAAAACAGATGCACAGGAAGTTCCTCCTGAACATGAGGAAGAACTTCTTTCCTGTGCAGTGATTTCTTCCTGTGCATTGGAACAGATCACCCAGAGAGGGTGTGGAATCTCACTGGAGACATTGAACTGTCTGGACACAATCCTGTGTCACATGCTCTGGGATGACCCTGTTTGAGCAGGGGAGTTGGACCAGATGACCCACTGTGGTCCCTTCCAACTTGACCCATTCCAGGACTCTGTGACTGAAGTTTCCTATTGAACCTATTAGAATTTATCTGATGGTCAGTACATTGGTAGAGGGATTTTTTTCAGCATATATGAAACCATCAAAATTTTCTGATAATAGATTGCAAACACTTTGTTAAATAGAAGAATAAATGCTCAGGGCTGACTGGCTGTTAACAGCACCTGAGATACTGACGTCTTCGGAGGACAAAATGCAGAGCTAAATATTAAAATCAGTAGGAAAAACCAACCCAAAGCCAACCAAAAAAACCGCACAAGCTGTATAATAATCTTATGTGAAAGTTGCTTATAAAAATAGGTAATCCTATGAAACCAGCTGCAAAATTGGAAATACAAATTTATTAAAAAGAAAATTAACCTTTTTCATTAATTCCTAGGAGTAACAGAGTATATTTAAGAACCTCAGAATTAACAGACTGACAGAAAATTTTCATGTTATAGAGAAGTATCCATGTGTAAATGACCTAGTGAAAAGTAAGAGACTGTATCCTGAACTCTCTTCTTTCATTTCCATAAAGGTCTTGACATGCACACAGATTTGCAACAGTGGTATAGTGAGATGACAGCATATTTCTCATTAGAGCACTAGTTCACCACTTGGCTTTTGTAAGTCTCCCAAGATGTTTTGCACAGTACACATAATAAGCTTTAAAGTGCTCATAATATCCATAATTTTTATTTTACATGATACAATGATGGTAGAAGAGTATTGTTACACATATTAGAGATTCAATATCATGCTTGATGTCTTTAATGTTAAAAGAAATAGAGGCAAAGGCTACTTTACTGCAGCTTGGATAAAACTTTTTATTTCAAGTACTTAAATTTGTCATCCTTATTTGAACACACATACCAGTTTTTCTCCCAGTGGTGTAAACTTTAGTTTAAGTAGATCCAAACTACAACACAGATTATTTTTTACATTTGAGAAGCAAAAATCTGGCAGAGTTAAACTCAAATAATACCTCAGCCCCATTTTTCCTATGCAAAATCTATCTTCATGATACTATTAAAAAGCCAAATCAGCCAAATCACCAAATCCAGAAGTATATATCATTTTGACAAGATCTTGGTCCTAATCCTCAAGAATATAAACCTAACTGCAGCAGGAAAACAGATGGTGAAGGTGTGTCTCTTACTGCATCAGCCCACCAGTTATTTAACAGTGGATAAATTATTAGTCACACTCTTCTGTATGTTACTCCTTGGAGCACTAAATACACATTGGCTTTTTACAAAGGAAGAAAAGATACAAAAAAATCATACAAAATTTCAAAATACCCATTACACATCACTGTCTTCATATATCAAAATGCTGTTTATAGGAGAGCACTTTTAACTTATTCCTTTGGTATTCTTCAGTCTTTGTAATTCTTCTCTTTAAGCATCTTTACCTTTCTGCTCTTTAAGCATCATACACTCACTTTCTATTTTCAAAAACATGGAAGCATCCCTTATTTGTTCTCTCTATGGTAAACAAGGTAAGTGTCAAAGCATTCTTAGTAAAGGAAATATGTAAGTTCATCTTGGATTTTTTTCGTCTCTTTCACATTATTCCTGCTGTAGGGCAGCAGTTACTGAAAGGCCTAAGTGACAGCAGCCTGTATGGTTAAAATCAAAGTTCAAGGTGGCAAAGGTCCTTGTACTGATCAATTGAAGTTAATCCACCTCATGTCCATAGTGTTCATAAAACATGCTGTAACCAGCAAATATCTTTGTTGACATTCACTCAGCAATGCATTAAGATTACTGAACTGTTAGCTTTGAAGTTTGAACAAAAGATAGCACACATCTGTCATCACCACATTACCTCCCCATCCACTAAGAATTCCTTAACAGGCAGCTACAAAACTACAGGATATATCAATTAATATAGAAAACAAACATCTTGTTTGAACAGAAGCCAGTTCACCAAGGGCAAGATGATGATGATGATGCATGTTGCACTCCTCAGCTTCTGGCAAAAATCGCACCCCCTCCTAGCAGCTTCAAGGGCCATTTGTCCTAGAGGAGACACCCTTACTTCCAGTGACATGATCTGACATGGTTGGCTGACAATACCATTTACTCCCTCCAGTTTACTCAGAAGTACATCAGGCCAAGACAACCCTTCCTCTGCGAGTTTTTTTGTCTGTCCTTTTATGGAAGGGTCCACCATTTTACGTCAAAATGGTGTCGGTGTATTAATCATCATTCTGCTCCTTTGGCTCACAGCTTTCTTGATGCCATCATAGTCTTGTGCTCTCAGGCAGCCCTGTGCTGGACAGCAGGAAATGCTGCTGGTCCCAGTGTCCCTAGAAGCACACCAGAAAGGGAAGGTGCCTGTCATTACAAGCACAGAGGACCCTCCTTTTGAAAGAGCCATTCCTTTCAAGTTTTCATGCTGTGTTGTGACTGACTGACACAAATTTCTTGACACTGACATAACCACATGTTCTCACAGGCAGTCTTGCAATTTACTGCCTCTTCCTTTGGACCAAGAAATATTCAAATATTAAAATAGAATCATACAGTGAATCACAGAATTATTTGGGTGGAAGGGACCTTAAAGCTCATCTCATTCCATTCCCCTGCCTTGGGCAGGGACACCTTCCACTAGACCAAGCCCTGTCCCACCTGGCCTTGAACACTTCCGCGGATGCTGTCAGAGACTGAAATGTTATGGTTCATGCCTTAAACATTGTTATGAAGGAGTTTTGCTCATTATGGCAAAACTGCATAAAGAAGCTGTGACCACAGAAGCCCACCCTTCCTTGAAGATGCCTGACTGGAACTTTGGACTGTGAGTTAAGCTGCCTAAGGGAACTTGAGATAAGATAAATGTGACACTACTGTTCAAGTATCTCAGGTCTAGGGAGACATAAACAAGGCTAAGGGAGAAGAATACATTCACTAGAAAGCCAAACCCAGCAGCTGTCCTAAAAATCATCCCTGGCTGGGTTTGGAGTGGGGGTAGGCCATAGCCCACAGGCTCATCTGCTGAGGGCAGGTTTGCACAAACTCTGCCACAACCAATGCTGGGGGAGGAGAATTTTGCATGTGTGATGTAACCTCTGGTCAGAGACAGTGAACACCCATCCTCCCTTATGCAAACTGGCTCAGCTGTGAACCACCCCCCCCCTCCCCCCCCCGCCCCAGGAAGGCCACATCCACAGGACATTTACATGAGAAGCAGTTGAAGAGGTGTCATAATCCATCAAAGACCTCTGAAGCTCCCCATAGACTTCTTTCTGAGGCTTTGCACCAGAGCACTGCATGTGATGCGAAGTAATGCAACAAACAGATCCAGAGTCTGTTACAAGAGACAGTGTCAATCTTGCCCTCCCTCCAGGGGAGGCACCTGACCCAAATGTATATTAATCCATGGGACTCTGTGTTTTTTGGGGCACCCTCAAAGAAGGGTCCAGAAGACCAGATGGAGAGGATCAATAGGATGCCATTGGGATCCATGGAGGGGTGATATTTTCTCTTCCCCCACCTCTTTTCTATTTATTTTTCTCTTTCTCTCTCTCTCTCTCATTTATTCTTAAGTAAAATCCATACTATTGACTTTGGCATATGGTCTCATTTGTACCTTAGCTTGGGCAGAGGCATTGCTCTAAAAATTTTAATAACCTGATCATGACAGATGGGGCAACCACAACTTCTCTGGGCAACCCATTACAGTGCCTCAGCACCCTCACAGTAAAGAATTTCTTCCATATATCTAATCTTCATTTCCTGATAAAGAACCTGTCTCTGGCTTCCCTGTAACTCCACTTCAGATACTGGAAGGTTGCTGTGAGGTCTCCACATAGCCTTCTCTTCTGCAGACTGAAGAACCCCAACTTTCTCTGCCTGGCCCCAATTTTTTTGTCCTCTATATATACACTTTATATACAGACACACACACACACACACACACACACACACACACTGAGATCTGTATGAAGGACCATACAAATATGTATAAATACGTATTTTTCTCTTTTATACATAGATACATAACTTTATTAACATAACACTATGTAAATATACTTTTTACATTTTATACGATGATTAATGCTTATAATTCATATAATACATAAACCCTTTAATCAGCACTATCCTGCCTGCTCCACCTCAAGGGCAGTCACGACTTTTGAATGTGAAACTCATTTGCCTAATGTTGCAACCCTCAAGAAAGTTTCTTAGCTGTACTAATTAATGACCTTGTTTGTAAGTGTGTGGTAGCTCCATTCCCTGTGAATGGCCACAGCCTTCCCAGCACAGTCAGCACTTCTCTTACCACCCTCACAAGTCTTTGTCATAACACGACTGTCAGCCCTTTCATCACTGGCCTCCTGCTGACTATTCCTCTCCACCAGATAATAATCATGGTCTTTCAAGAGCAATGCCCCATTGCTTTTACTGATGTTGTTGTTCCCTATGCACTAGCTGTGATTTCTAAGAGTACAAGACACATGCAGCCTGTGCTCCAAAACCTGGGTCTTGCAGTATCTGTAGCAATCAGGATAGTCTAACAGGACAGTCTTGATTTCAGACTCTGCTGCTTATTTTCACCATTGACCTAAGGACAAGGAAACATATAGCACCTGTGCCAACAGGCTTAGAGGTAGCTCTAAGATCCTCTAAAAACATTAGGAAATGAAGCTCCCAGCCCTGAGCTCCCATTTAGAAAAAAAAGAATAATATTCATTCTGATGAGAAGCTATAAAAAGCTCTGTACAGAGTTCTCCACAGGTCAGTTCCCACCACCTACTGTAGGTAAACATCTTTCATCAGATGTATATACGATTAGCTTTCATGAGAGTGCAGATACACTAATCAAAACCTAAACCTGAGCAGCGCTCTACTGCTCTACAGGACTATAGAAAAACAATAGACTTTTTGGATATTTACAATAGTTGTCCTGAATATTTCCAATTAGCATTAAAGGATCTTGAGGTCTTCAAACAAACAAAACCCTCCAAATATTAAAATGATCTACACATATTTTAACTTCCCAGATGCTTTAATGTCACATTTCAAAGCCTTATACAAAAGCCTTAAGCACATACGCAAAATAGGCCTAAAGAAATAAAAGGTAAACCTAAAGTTCTTGTGCAGCTAGAAAAGCGCGGACAACTTTCCCCTAGCAGAAATGATGAAACTACAGGACCTTGAAGCAGTTTCTTGATAGAGATGTATGCACAGGCTTTTGATTTTATATGTCACTTGTACTCTTTAAAAAAAAAAAGAAAGGAAAAGATAGACTGAGGGCCCATAATACTGTAGAAGTAGAGTATGTAATCAGGTTGTCAGTTCTTTCCTCAAAAAACTGTTCCACAGCTCCAAAGTAGCTGCAATCAGATGTAAACTCTGGAATGTAGCAAAAGCTCTTTCAAAGCCAGCAGACTTCTTGTATGATTCTTTTGAATCTCACAAGAACTCCCTCCTCCCACAAACATCCCTCATATTTTGCAGACAGAAAATCATAACTTAAGAAAAGAGACAACATATTTTTAAAAAATCTGATTTAGTAAACTGAGGTCTCAAAAAGCAAGAGACAAGTCTTTCCTCTGTCTTTTTTAATGACTGTTATTTGAGCGGGTTTCTTTCAATACTTTTGCGGTTTCACAAGAAATGTGAAATTCTTCCCAAGTGTTTTTTAACAGATAAATTCATAGCATGCTTTCTTTGAAAAGCTACTTATTTCTAGGGCACTACAGCTATCACCTTTTGTCAGGACTTTTCAAAGCATACAATGCTAACAGAGATAGCAATATCTAAGTCCTTATAGATACTATACTGATGTTCCAGGTCACAGTGGCAATCAAACGAAGTCCATGTGAAGTTGCTGAACTTAACCTTTTGACTTCCTTGCATAGCATTTTTTGAACTCTGCAATTGTGGGGTAACTTTGGGGTTTTTTGAGTTTTCTTCCTCTCCCATCACTAACATGTAGAGTTTTTCATATTACCTTTACAAGACTGTTCTGTATGACTGCAGCAATTTTACAGAGTGACAGGATGAAAGCACTAGGTTCAAAAAAAGTCAGTTTCTAATCACAGTTTATTCTGTGTATTCTCTTCTGTTTATCAGAATACTTCTAATAACTGTGGAAAAGTAATAGCATCTCTTTAATTAAACATCTATTGGAAAAGCTGAAAAGAGACTTGGGTCTGAGCTTTGTGAGTGAAAAGGGAAGCAGAGGGAGTAGGAGATGAGTTACATTCTTATAAAGACAGATCACACCTGGGAATTAATTTCCTATACCAATAAGTTTTGGAACATAACTTGCCTGCAGAATTCATCAGAACAAAAGCAGATTTGTTGTAACTAAGTGCTATAAAATTGTTTTTCAATAAGTTATTTCAATTCCTTCTTGAATGCCTTGCATTACAAAAGTTTAACCAAAAGCACTTTCACTTTAGTCTTATTCAAGTCCAAAATAGGAAATGCTTATTTCCCCAGAGAAATGAAGTTATTACTGCCCCCAAAGCCATATTTTTGTGAGCATTCAGATACAAGTAGGTTAACATTTGAAAACACAAAGGGTTTTTTCTATATTTTTTTACTCTGTACCTTCAAATTTTACATGGAGATTTTGTTAAAAGGTTTTTTATTGACATAATAACACAGTGATATTTTTCCAATGAAAACATGTATTTCTACTCTTCAATTAAACACTACAGTGTTTAATATTAACAGTATTTTTAATAACATCCTTGCTTTTTTAATTTTCTTCCAGTCAGGATCCTAGAATGCCAGAATTTGCCTACACTTAAATTGTAATAATTTTTGGGCAGCACAGGTTGCAATTCTTGGCCAAAAGCCTCTGTATTTGATGAGGTGAAAGGTGATTCTCATGTCATAGTTACATAATCTATTTATAATTGTACTTGATTGTTTTTTCCCTGCTAGGAAACTTCAGAGAAATCACCACCCAAACTATGGTGGGCTGACATTGGCCAGCTGGCCTCCACCCAGCCACCCTCTCATTCCCCCTCCTCAAACAGAGGGAGAAAATAAGATGCAAAAGCCTGTGGGTTGAGATAGACAGGGCAATCATTTAACAATTAACCATTACAAGAAAAACAGGTTTGACCTAGGGAAATTTAATTTGTTGCAAATTAAAAATAAAGTTGGCTGGTGAGAAAGAACATTCTTCACTCTTCCTCTTCCCAGACTCAATTTTACTTGTTCATTCCTGACTCCTTTACCTCCTCTACTCCAAGCCCTGAAGGGCCATGAGAAATGAGGTCAGTCCATGACAGCTGCAATAACACACTATGTGGTGATTGTATTTCATGGAGACAAAAATTCCTGTGCGCAGGGATTATGTTTGGGGTTTAAAATTTAATTTTTAAAATTTGACATCAATATAGTTGAACAATATTTTTCTTGAAGTAGCTTATTTTGCAGCTGTGGTTGGAACAGACTATCTAACACATTGTGTCAAAATGGTGAATTATAACTAAACCGAGAAAAAGAAAACATTTAAAAGATACACTTTCCCCTCACCCCAATTCCCACACCTCTCCGAAAGGAACGACTATATTAATATTTGTTTTCTTTAAACAAACTTGGTACCTCATATGTAACTTGTTTAAAAAGGATGGCAGAGGAAATGGCATGGTGTCTTCCCACCCCCAGGCCCTGTGAGCTTTAGGAAGTTACCTGAGATTAGTAGGATCCATTCCTGTCTTTTCTCAATCCATTGCAAGCATCTGAATCTGTATCTTTCATGCCTACAGAAAACACAGCTAAAGATCCCTTTTTAATCTTCAATAATTCCACAACTTTTTATGTTTCTAAAGAAGTACCTTTAAAATCAAAACATCTAGAAAAAACCCAAGTATTTAACTCCCACTTACTTCCCCAACCCCAAAGATTCCAGTTACTGGAAAACACAAAATGAATCCTTATTCTCACATGACTTCCTGTTCTTTGTTCTGTTAGAGTTTTGGAGGTTTTATTTATGGTCAAAACCTCTTGGGTGTCTGAATCTCACAACAAAAATTTGTAGTTTTATATTAGATTCTGAGGATACACCAAACAAATAAAAACTTCAAAGTTGTTTCAGGAAACGTGCACCTTACCACAATTAAATATCAGTTTCAATCCACAAACGCCTCCTCCAAAAAACACAGTTTAAATCTATATGAACGGTTCTCTTTGCACTCAAATATTGACATCATACTTATTTTAATCATACTTATTTTAACCTCTTTTTTTATTCCCCAAAAAACATAGCACAACACTTTACTTCTCACACACTTCTTGCTGGATATTGGAGTCACTTCTTTATAATGCCATATTCCAGCAAGCTTCTGCCATCAGAAAGAGATTTTTTCAAACATATTTTAGGCTTTGTTACTTTGAGGGGGTTAGGGTTGATTTGAATATTCAGAAACCCTGGTAACTTTGTTAATTAGGAGATGCCCACCACTGGCCAGCTTCTTCTCCAGCACCTGTTTTTCCTCATCATTCACTACTTTCATACCAACATCACTGGCGAGTTACAGACCTGGTTGCAGGCAATTTATCATTTGCATATGATCCCCTGAAGGGCAGCAACAAAATCGCAAGTCAGTTTTCACCTTGCCTCAAGCTGTCAGCCTCAAAACCTAAGCAAAAATACTGGATCTGGCATATTCAAGAAGTAAAATCATTGCAGTAGTTGCTATCAATTCAAGCCACCTCACATTCAGAATACTAGGCAAAAGTATTTATATACAAAAATATGCAGTCTGTAGCAGACAGATTGGTTGACACTGGAAGCTTTTTTAGTTAGCATGAATAAGAGAAGCTTTAAAGAATTGTATTAAAAATCAGACGGGGTCTACTAGACCGCCACATTTAGTTTTAATAATGCATCTCTTCTGCTTGCATATTCAGGACAATCTTCACGGTCATAAGTATTTTCTCTGTATAAAAATTTTGTTTCAACACTATGTCTAGAGATGTGGACACTTCTGATGTTCCTGTTCAGGAAGAAATGTCTAGAACCTGAAATTAATATTAGTGTTTAGTATTTTCTGCCACAATAACATAAGAGAGTCACAAGGTTTGACGCTGTGAAGTTCCAGGTAACCATTTCCTCTCCTGGGGCTGAAATTTCTTCAGTGGTCATTAAAATAATCAAGATATTACAATTGTATTCCATAAATCCAGTGTAATTGCACTGTAATGGAGCAATATGAGATCTAAACAAAAGTAACATTTTCATCCAAGTTATCCTTTAGGTTTCTATGTCTCTCCAACATAGTGCCACTCACCCCTTAAACTGGGAGTGGGAAAAATCTTTGGAGGGAAGACAACCAGGACAGCTGACCCAAAACTGACCAAAGAAATTTCTCACACTATGCAACATTTACTCAGGTATAAAATCAAAATGAAAAGAGGAGTGGTGGCATTTGTTACTATGACATTTGTCTTCCAGAGCAATCACTACACATATTGAAGCCCTGCTTCCCAGGAAGAGGCCAGACATTGCCTGTTGATGGGAAGCAGAGTATAAGTCCTTTGTTTTCCTTTGCTTTCATGTGCAGTCTTTCCTTTTGCTTTATTAAACTGCCCTTTTCTTGACGCACAAATGGGTTTTTTTCCATCTTATTTTCTTCACCCCATGTCCTGATGAAGAGAAGAGAGATAGAGTGGCTTGGTGGCCAACTGGCATCCGTCAAGGTGAACCCACCACACTACCTCTCCTCCATTTTCTCAATACCTGGGTTTGATTACAAAGACAGGGTGAGAAAGAACTATTTTGTCAGAGGAGAACTAGTTCATTAACTTGGGGATTTCACTGTTAATGGAAGATCTGGTGGATTAGTGAACATTTGAATGCATAGTTCAATAAAGAAAACAAAACAAACAAACTATATGTTATCATATCTATGCTAAGACTTGAATAAAAAATAGTGTAAAGTTTGTTACTCATCAACAGTCTCTACTTGTTGATCACTGTGCCATAATGCAAAGTTCATCTGTAAGAAATGCTGAGTCACACAGTGAGAACTTGCTTGAGATGTAGAAGCATCTCACTGCAACTCTATTGATTCACAATTGTCCAAATAAAACCAAACACATCCACAAACCCTAAACCTCAAAGTCACCCAAATCAAACCACAACAAAAAAGTCCCTCCAGTTCTCCCCTCATCCAAACTCCCCAACCACCCAAACCCCTGAAATAACCACTGGATATGAAGATATTGTTAACTATTTCCTGAATTTGTCTTGACAACTGTGCAAACTACATTAATTTCTGCTGATACTTTGTCATCATCAAGTAAGTCTTGATTTCATGCCCAAAGGCTGGGATTTATTTTCTAAACAGAAACTTTGACACTAAAATCTTTCACACATAAGCCCCAAAAGACATTTAATTAATGATTCTGATAACTGATGAGGCACACAATGAGCTCTGAAGCTAACTATCTTCTTCAGAATTTATGTAAGTGATTAGAAAAAAAACCCCTATGGGCAGAGGTGTTGCCAGTATGACTGGTGATAGGTTATTTATCATAAGCCTGAACACATGCAGACTGTAACACATGGGGTTTTAAAAAACATATTGTGCAGAGATAAAGCCAATACAGTTTCAGCATGAATTCAAAAAATGAAAAATTTCCAAAATGAAAGAAATAACCAGCATCACTTGTGTTGGAAAAAAACATGAGAAAGAATTTAATGTATTAAAAATGAGATTTTTGATGAGAATTTGCTATAAAACATATATTATTGAATTGTTATGATGTGAAAGATAACATAAATTATAATAAGCCAAAAGGGGGAAAAAATGTTAGAAGGGACAACAAGAACTTATATTTCACATGTATGGACAGAATTTCCAGTACAGGTTGGTTTATTTCTTTGAGCAATAAAAGCAGATTTTTGAGAGTACTTAGAATAAGGTAACCAAAAATTTTGGCTCTTCAGGTAAAATTAATTCAAATATGTAAGCATATTCTGAAATTGCAGAGAATCATCCTATCAAAACACCTATCAAAACAAGCTCCTTGATGGTTGAACATAATGGAAGTTTTTGCAAAGCAAATCAGACCAAGTAACTAGATGCACATACAAAATATACCTTTATATATTTCTTTAGAGAACTTTTTTCCTTATCTGAAATTTATAATGATCACACAAGTGAATATGCATATATAAAAAGATAAAAGTCTAACTCATCACAGTCTTTGCTTGCTATGTGCACTCTCTCTGGTAAAAGTAGAGGCATTTCCTGGAGGCACACAAGACACACAATTACTGTTAGTTCTGCAAAGCATTCAAAGGAAAAGGAAAATCTTAGTTCTACTAAGAGTTTGGTCCCTCACTCCAAGCAAGACATTGATGTGCTGGAGTGTGTCCAGTGAAGGGCAGCACAGCTGGGGAAGGGTCTGGAGTACCAGTCTGATGAGGAGCATCTGAGTGTAATGCTCCAGCCCACTCAGCAGATTTTTAGAGGATTTACTGTGGGTGGTGCATGGCAGAAACAACAAAATTCCCGGGAGGTTCAATAACAAGCAACTTTTACTTGCACACTTTAGAACACACAGATATAATAAGGCACTCTGCAAACTTTCACTTGTCAAAATGTAAAAGATGCAATTAGAACAAGGCACTTAGCAAGGCGTTGACTGGATTTTTTGGTCTGGATTACAGTGTATTTATAGAAGAAGAAGGTAGGAGAAGAAAGACTCCCTCCTACACTGAGGAAGCTGGGAGTGTTCAGCCTGGAGAAAAGGACACTCAGGGAGGACCTTAATGCTCTCTATGACTCCCTGAAGAGAGGATGTAGCCAGGTGAGAGTTGGTCTCTTCTTCCATCTAGCAAGTGATAGAAAAAGAGGAAATGGTGTCAAGTTGTACTAGGAGAGATTTAGATTCGATATTAGGAAAAATGTCTTTCCCGGAAGGGTTGTCAAGGCCTGGAACAGATTTCTTATGGCAGTGATGGAGTCACCATTTCTGGAGGCATTTAAAAGAAGTGTAGATATGGCACGTGGGGACATGGTTTAGTGGTGGCCTTGGCAGAGCTGGGTTAGTGGTTGGATTTGATCTAAGGGATATTTTTCAACCTGAATGATTCTACAATTCTAATAAGAAATCAAAAATCAGTTCTGTGATACAGCACTGTACTCAAGCTATAAAATTTAATTTATCATTAAATACCCAGTAGCTTGTTTCTTGTTGGTGGACAAAATGGACCCAAAAAGCGGTCATCAAAAACTTACAGATTTTACAACTATCAGTAATGATTCCCTCCACACATACCTTCAACATAAACAATTAGATTTCAAGTGAAAGCTGAGGAATACTTGGACTTTTCTCGAAATTAGCCATTTACAATTAATAAACATATTTATAACTTATTAGGACTACAAGAACATTGAAAGTCTTCCATGATTTCGTATATGTGTGTTGCAAAACAGCTTTCTATACTCCCTATGTGAATACAAAATTTTAGCTGGAGCATATTTTAGCAAGGATTGTTTTACTGGACGTTTCTGAAGCGATAAGCTGAGTTACAACCAGTACCTGTTGAAACCAAGGTAATGTGAAAGAGGTAGACTTGTAACCATCGGCTTACAAAGATAGATCTTAACAGCTCACCTAGCATTTTCTCCAGCCTTTACAGTTTCTGGTGTTCATAATTTATAAAGTGGCCTTACTATAGCAGGTAATGAAGATTCAGAGCTTGAAAAACAATTTGGGAATTAATTATATTGCTCTAACTTCCACATACATCTTTCGAAAATGTAAACATATCTAGCTAAATCTACTGCTCATTCCTCAATGCTGCACTGAGAGAATATTCAAGCATCAAATATTGGCACAAATAACACCATACTACTTAGTGCTGGAGATGCATATCTACGTAGGTCAATTATACTGATATGTATACCCATGTGTTTCCCTCTCCAGAATCAATTGGCATTTCACAAGCATGCTGAAGGAAGGGTTTATATTCACAAATTTAAATTCATTTCCACCAGCAAAACCCACATGAATAAAGATATTGATCACAATTACACTGATAAGACCACTCACAGTGCATTTATTTTTCCCAGCAGAGAAAGAATTATTGATTCACTGTAAAGATGGTTGGCTTGGAATTTTTAAAATGTAGTGAAGTTTTCAAAGAATAATACAAAACTAAAAGTAATGTGCATATTTATTAACTACTACACTGAACTGTTAAACACTATTTTTACTGGGACTGAATGCTTCCTATGAGGAGTCAGTTCTGGCTTCTGACAATAAGAAATGGGAAAATGATGATAGTATAAAACAAAATAGTAATTTAACACTTCACTTTAGCGAGTTAAGGTTATACAACTTCTCCCTTACCCCCATGCAGTCATTGTAGAGATACTTTGTCACAAACAGGATCTAATGAAACTTCAAACTGAAAGAGCCACGCTGTGTGAAGATCTGAATAATAAGAATTTTAAACATAGCTACCCTATGATCTGTAAAGAGGTTCCCAATCAATGAAGTGTTCTAATTAAATAAAATGTTTTTATAAAGGGAGACTTGATACATATTTTATCTCTCCATTGGCTAATACATTCCCATGAAAATAGAACAAAACTCATTGTTAGTATACTTAGATTACATGGCAAACAAAGATGAAGTTTAACACAGTGATGTATGCAAAAATTAGCCTCATGGCTATTTAAGGAGATTGGAATTATATTTTAATTGGTGAAATTTTATTCGTGTTCTGGGTATTCAAGAATACTTTTCTGGTATTTCAAAGGTAAGTTATACTTAAGAAACAAACTGGGAAAACTAATATAGTCAGGCTCATGTAATTGATGCAATAATTTTTAATTAATAATTAAAAACACTGTGGTATGAAACAAACTAAAAGCCTTCACAAATCTTTTCCTAGACAAATAGCTCTTTAACCTGTATTGATATAAAAATAAGTTCCTCATATTGTAAAACTTTTTTTGTTACTTATCACAGAATTGTACATTGGGAAGGAACAGATAGAGAATCGACAGTAACGGGTTAAGTTCTCTAGAGATCCCTGGTGTGATGTCTCTACCATCGACCTAAAGAACAGAGCAACAAGTTCAGTCTCCTCTGCTCTGTTTTTGCTCTGGTAGCACCAGCTTTCTACCAGGCTTCACATGACATGGCAATTAGCTGAGAAATACAGATTTAATTTTATTGCTGCTGCTGAAAAATGGGTATTTTGAGAGTGGGCTTACCCTAGACAGTTATATTGCAATATTTAGAGCCTTAGCAGTCATTTGGAGATTCAGCTGTTTTGTTTAGCAGATACCAAAGCCAAAGTGCTGTCCGTTTGCCCTTCTGTCACCAAACAGCAAGCTAGGAAAACAACAGCTGATGAAGAAGTTGACATATCAATGAAAATATCAGCAAGTGAACAGAGAAAACAATTTATGACAATGACCCACATTCAGAAGAATTCTACTGTGAGGAAATATGCTCTGTGTAAAAGGTCTACTAAACTTTTTCTGCTACAGTAAGGGACCACTTGCTAAATATATAAACCAATGATAAAAGAGTTTTCACAATCTAAAGGAGAAAGACATGTCCTGAAACAGCAGCAATTTAAGTAAAAGATACTCTTCTATTTTGTTTAGACAACTGCAGTATTTTATCTTCATGAATAATTAGCTACATTTTAATTGAAATAGAAAAGTTAGTATGCACTAAGTATTGCACAGAAAATCCCAAACTGTGAAAGTTCACAATGTTCATTACCACTACTTTCAATACTTTGGTTTTAACCAAAGTTTTCAGCTTCCAAAGTATGACAACAAAAAATCTATTCTGAAGTTATTATATTTATCTTTCAGCCTTAAATTACAGTAGATATGTTCCAACATTATTAATTTTCTTTTCAGAAGTGCATGTAAAATTTGATGATATACATCAGCTTCTGAGCCTTTCTAGCTACAACATTGATTTTAATCTATTGTAATATCTCCACGAAAATGGCACAATATGGAAACAGACTAGTTGGCACTTTTTTCAGGCCAAGGAAGAGATACAATTTCTTTAACAAGTGTTGAACCCATACAATTTTTGTTTCCCTTGCTTATATAGGGGGAATTTCTTATGTTTTTTGGCAGGGGCAGGGGTTGTTTGGTTTGGTTGTTTTTTTTGGTTTGGAAACTCACTCAGGATTCTGTTGAGATAATGAACTGAATGTTTAGCCAAGCATAACATTTACTTGCTGAATTAAAATTTCAACCTTAACTGATACAGAAACAAGAAAATTTGGATTTTAATCTGTGGAAAAAGGCTTTATACTTGCAAGACAGTTAAGCTGAAATTTTCTTTCTGCAGAGAAGGAAGAAACTTCCAAAGAAATGCTTTTTAGTTACATACTTTCAAAAATGCTAATATTTTTTGCCCATAAAGCAACAATGAAGTCCAGATATAATATATTTTAATTTTTATAAGGCTATAGCAACCTTGTACAGTCTTAAATTAAATTGCTGAATATTTTCAGTATCTTGGATAAGATAGTTCTTGTTTACCCAAAATAACATTAAAACATACAAAACTTGAGAACAGGCAGTCCCTTGTATCTCCTGACAATACAAAAACCTAATTAGCATGTAACTTTCCTTGACAATATCATAGCTCAAAATGCAACTTGACTTTATTCTATTTTGAATCTTTGTTCAATTCATCTCTTGGAAGACTGTCTTACAAGAGTTATTTTCTAATTGTATATTTATATAATTTAACATTACTGCAAGATTTTAAGTGTTACTAGGAAAAAAAAGTCCTTTCCTTCTCTGCTGCTGTTTTTGTATGGGAATAAAAGTAAGAGGCAGTAACAGACAAAAGCAAGTTTATGCTATGAAATACAGTTAACAATGCAAAGATCCTGATCGTTACTATGGCTTGCCTAGCCCATTAAACATGATGTAATTTAAGTCTGCTTGAGTTTGCTTGGCTTTTAAAAAAGTTTAATCAATCAAAACTAAGTCTTTCTCAAAGACAAAATGATTGACTCGTTTATGAGTCTGAAGAGAAAGTTTTTATTCTAGGTTCCCAGAAATTAGTACATCAGTCATGACAGTAAAGGAATTACAAGAATTCTGATTAAAGACTTTAAAAATAAACTTATTTTATCTAAAGAAGCCTAACAAGCACAAAATGCTTTGCGAATCTTACCACTAACCTATTTCATGTCTAGGCTTTGAGGTCGTATTTCAAAGATTCAAAAAACAGTATAAAATAAATAATTGATGTCTCTCTAATCAGTGTATCTCTAGACCATCATTTTAACATAAGACATTATATATTGCTTACAATTTTGTATCATACTTTATCATGTAATGTAATTTCTGTCAAATTGAAAGTAAACCATACAGAGTAGGTGGACACATTGCTTGACACTTTCAGCAACTGCTGTATTTTTTCCAAGTACACAATCACTCCTCCAAAGTTCCCAGAAAAGTTTTAAATTCCAAAATAATAAAAAGACATAATGGGACTTATGGTACTTTCAGTAATTTATTGACATTTACAGAGCAATGTACAATTATACTCTTCAAGCATAATTTACCTAAAAATTCTCTAAATGAAGAAGTTTCAGTTTCACCATGATAAAATTGATATGCCATTGTGTTTTGATAGAAAGGCTCTTAGAGAAAAAGACCATTTATTTTTCTGTTTATTTCATGCATAGTTTTGATATCAGTTCATGGTCTACATAATAAAAAAAAAAATTCAGTCACACTGGAAAAGGTGTAAAGAATAAAATTTACTCTAATGAATTGTAAAGAGTGACAAGGTGAACCATGGAAAAGGTTAGTTATGTAGAAATCACAGGCTCTGCCTAGAAGCTAAGAAGAGATTAACCCAGCGGATTTACGGGTACCTATAATGATGCCATTGAGTTAATCTTTCCCACAGGGTCTACACCTGGATTTGTAGAGATAGGTACACATATTAAATACCAGATTGAAACTGTCAATATGCCATTTGATACTTCTATTAGTATCCCAAAGACTAAAACTGACAAGGTGTGGAGAAAGAACCATCACTGCCCTGCATGTGCTCTGAGAGGTAATCCCCACAACCTGTCAATATTTTCGAAGGATGTGACGCCACACCAAAAGCGAGCATCGTCACAAGATTTGTTTTCCCAGAAACGTGTATGGCTGAAGATATTTGAACAGATCAGGTCATCTTAATACACATTTAATAAGCAAAGCATCCTTTTAAAGACAGGAAGATCATGTCTCAGCTAGTCTTTTATTACATAATTTATTCCACATTGAGTGGTTCTACTCAGTTGCTGTAGAGTCTTACGTGCTTTTATTGAAGATAAAAGCAAGTACTTATCTAAAAAAAACATACACATCAACCACTCTCAATGTAAATTGAAAGTGATGAAAAACTAATCTATACAAATTATTTGAGCTACCGTTTCAGCATTAAAGAGAAAAATAATTATGGTTTAGAAGCCATGTTCTCTTATTTCAAAAATTACAGAAGATTCATATAAAAAGTGAGGAAAAATGATCCATTTTTATTTAGCTTATAATGCACAAAACCTTTTCTGTAAGTCTAATTGTTAAAGATATGAGTATGAATAACATGAAAAAAATTGGAATATATCATACTTCAAATAACAAACCTTTAAATGACTGACGTAGTACTTAGTATTAGAGAAACAAGTACTTGATTTTTTTTCTGCAGAAAATTAGAAAATATTGAGTAATTGCTATGGATTCCATTTACTATGGAAGTGAATAATTTATGACATTGTTACTCAAATGTAAGATGCCAAGAAATTTTTATAGTCTGCTTTTTGATGTGGTAGCATATGCCCCTCTTTTCTTTCATTAGCAGGACAAAACCTCCCACCAAGTACACATTTTTGCACTAATAAAATATTAATTTTCACAGTCTATCACATGCAGAATGAAATCCCCAATACAGTGATGGGCATCATATCATCATCACAATCACACTTAACTTAATGTTTAAGCTGAAATCAACCTTGAATTACCTAATCACCCACACTAATGATGTCTGCTTTTTTCTCTCTTTGCTTCTCGTCACAGGCAGAGGTCTGCAGGTATGGACACTCAGAAGGAACCTGACCTGTAATTCAGTTTTGTTTTCAGGGATCTTTTTGGCTACAGGGATAATCTGGTTTGGTTGTGCCTTTGACTCTAGCACAGCTGCAAGGAACAGTCATCCCAGACGATAGAAGAGTAGCCTTAAGACCCCGAGCTGCTTGACTTTTCTTATGGCTTTGGTGAGAAGTCCTAAAAGAAGTCCTAAAGCTGAGATAAAAGCATGAGAAGCATCTGTCACAGAAGTGCACTTGCCTGATGTGGAAAAAGAACTACAGTTATCCCCTCATTCAAAGCAAGTTCTCAAAGGAAAACACCACCACTCATGGGAAATTATGCTCATACTGCAGCTTCACTGCAGGAACCAAATGGTAAATTCTTTCGTAAATCAAACCCCAAAAGCTTGACACATTTTTCTGTTGAAGTTATTTACACATTTAGGTCCTCAGTGCATCACTAAAATTCTAAAAGGCCCAAAGATTTTTGTTTTAAGTATATTCAGGTGTTTAAATGTTCTATTTTCAGTTTTTAAAGGAATTAAATATATGGGCACTGAGTATACCAGGAAATAATCATGTCTTCATATGTTTGGTAAGACTGAAAAGTTATTTTAATTTTTCACCACACAGCTGTCCTTACTTAACTGATTGCAATAGCAGCTTTAAATGTTTATTTCTGCCTTTACTGTAAAGGCATGTGCATTTTAGTTTTGAGCTGAATGTACATCTGAAATGCAATAAACTGATTCTGACAGGATATGTAAGAGTTCTATGGATCAGACCTTCAAGAGAAACAGACAAAGTAAGAAAGGAATACAGAGCAATAAAAACAAAATTAGCAAATGTAATCCTCTGGAGAAACTTTAGCCTCCTTCCATGAGCATACTGAAATTGGTTTCCTTAAAGCTGCAGTACAAAAAAGCGCTCCATGTTGATTTTCCTTCACCCAGCTAATCATTTCCACTCCAAGATCAAGGGAGGTGGAGAGAGGCTGAAGACAAAGGCTTTCAAAGAATGAACAACACAACTGGACGACAAATATAGAAGACAAACCCCCCAAATTTTCCATAATTTCTGTCCTGTTTTTCAAATGTATGTAACAGACAAAAATGCAAGAGACTCCAATAAGGTTTCCTTCCACCTACAGCCAGTTACCCAGGACCATGTCTCGGCAGCTTTTGAATATGTCCAAGGTGGCAGATTTTCTAATATTTTTGCCTTGGAATGTAACCCCAGCCATCTTCAAATGCATGTTATCATTTTTTTCAGTGGGCATAAACTCCCCCGTCCATAGGTGCTGATGATTTTGGTGGTGTTTAGATTTTTATTCTCATGAAATCAATTCCTATATAAGTTACACTATGTAACAAGACTAAGCTAGAATATCAAAGCAGTGACATAGACATACAGTGAACAGCCACAAAACTGTCATGCTTTTTTTGCTCATGTTTTGCAACATAAGAATCCATTCCTAATTGCTTTGTGCAATTTTCACCAAGAATTCTGTATTTCTGAAACAAGAAGTCAGAAGAAACACTGGATAATAAAAATCTGAAAGCTGTATTATATGTAACTTCTCAATGATTATTGCTGAAAGTCAAAGGGTAGAATTAAATTGGCTTGCCTACCTTGAAGTTGTTCACTAGACAAACTGCTTATATGTGAGAAGTTCTTGGTTTTTTGTTGCCCTCCTTTGCCATTTGCATTACAATGGTTTTATATGTAACTGCAGGTATTAATTTCAAAAATTTGAAAAAATATAAGAATTACTATACTATTGTCTACATACAATCATTTTTCTCCATCTTATTTTTTTACTTATCTTCTCTTGAAATAATTTTTCATGACATTTTTGTATATGCATTATAAATTATTTTGGATTGTTCTGCTCTCTTTCTGAAAAATAA
This sequence comes from Aphelocoma coerulescens, assembly GCF_041296385.1. NCBI lineage: Eukaryota > Metazoa > Chordata > Aves > Passeriformes > Corvidae > Aphelocoma > Aphelocoma coerulescens. The sequence continues at coordinate 1,592,457 of NW_027184064.1, read as the reverse complement.
ATCTTAAATAGTTATTAAAAGTTTTACCATTCACATCAGACAATGGAGGTACTCAGAAAAGATAGATCAGAATTACTTCCTTGACTATGAAAAATTGCCAGAAACCTTTGATTTTTATACCTGTATTAGACACTAGTAGGAAAGAAAATTCAGTGTCCTACGTGTAACTCTAGGTATAGTATTTACATATCACTGCCACAACTTATGTAATTTTCACTATTTTATAGGCTCCCCATAAAGTAACTTAATTTTTGTTTAATAAATTTTTCCTTTTTAAAAAAATCTGCATTGGAAAACATGCAACTACTTTTTCCTCCCTCAAAAGGGTAAGTTTTACAGTAATAGTATATTAATTTAATGTGTAAAGGATCAACAGAGTTAATAGGAAATAGTGACTAGCCTTGGATTCTTTTTGAAGGATTTTAAGTAGATGTTTAAAATTAAGTTACTAAGCAGCTACATGATTTAAAGAGGTTTTCTGAACAGCCCTGCGCTAGGGAAATATTAATCTCAGTTTTGCGATCAGCTTGAAATTTCACAGAGATGAAACCAGGCCATTTCTTATTCCTTCATCTCCCCTCCTCCCCGACAGAAAACGTGGGCCTAATTTGTAGACCTTCATGTCCTAAAGCTCACCAGGCTATGTGTAAAACAGTCAATATGAAGTACTATGAAAAATACTTTAAAAATTAGTATGCTAATACCAACTTATATACATGGAAAGGAAACACAGGAGACAATGTGCTAATTTGCAAGTAAGTAAAGTCTCTGCACTCAAAACTCACCCAAACAGTACTGTTTAGGGATCTGTCCTCAGAATGTTTCAGTTTAAGTGAAATAAATGAAACACAAATTAGAAACACCATAGAAGAAGTTATACAACAATAGAAGCAACAGCATAAAAATTACAGCTATGTAGTTTGTAAACTGGGCAGAAACACCAATTAAGTGTAGTGGTTTGGTTCAAAATATTTATTACTTACTTATTTTCCTTCTGTGAGATAAGAATTAGGAGAAAGCAAAGCAGGCACAAACCTTAAACAGTTGCAGTACAAAGAAAGAGTTTTATTGTTAATAGAATTAAAAGTAAAGAGAAATAATAAGAAATTAAAACAAACCCTTTCCCCCTTTCCAGCACTTTCCTCCTTTTACCCAACTCACACAAAGGGTAACAGAACATGGGATTTTAGTCAGTGTTGCAGTTCTTGATAAGTCTCTTTCATATGCTTAAGGAAAAAAGGGTTTTCTTCAGCTGCACATGGCTCCCAAACTGCCAACAACAGCAGACCTGTCCAGAAAGAAACAATCTGCTGTGGTGTAAAACTAATCTCTTCCATGAAAATCTCACAGTTCCTTTGATTTACCAAAATATGAAAATTGATCTAATATCGATATCCAACTGAGACAGACAAAAACTCTCTAACAGTTTAGAGTTAGAAAGTGTATGTTTTATTTGGCACCAGGCTCTGTGTGCGATAGCTCCCTAAGATGCAGGGCCCCGATCCAAGCAAACACAAAGCTTTTTATTTACAAAAAATTATGAATATCCAAAATACAAATGCATATTCATAACATTAACACCTCCCATTCTCCGCTTCATATGGAAATGAGCTTAAATGTCATTAAGCATGTGTAGTGTGTGTTCTGAATTGAATCGGTGGTCTTGAATTGGGTCAGTGGTCCTAAAAAAGATGAAGTATGCTCATCTTCCTCATTTTGACCTTTTTGCCTCTCTGAACTTTAACAATCCTAATTACTTTACTGACCTCTAAGTTTCTTCTTGTGTGACTTTTGGATGGGTTCCCACAAAGGGAGGAAATTGGTAATTGTCCTTGTTCCCTACACCAACTTATCAATGCTTCTACTCCTCATTCTAAGCATAGCTAAGCAAACATGCAAATGACAGATCATCAGTTATTTGGTAATCAGTTACTAACATCTTAAAACCCATTTCAGGTCCAGCTCTCCTCATTATTTTAATTAACTCTAGCTGTTCCCGAATTCCTTCTTACTCTAACTAATTTCAACACAGCTAGCCTATAACTAAAATCTTTATGTTTCTTCTAAATCTATGTTTCACCTTCACACTGCCAAACATAGGCTATCACATAGCGTTATTAATCTTTTTAAGGATGAGTTATTTTGGCCTGAACACAAAGGCTTTCTTCGCCACAAGTCCCTAAAAAGCCTCTCAATACTTCTATGTAGCCTGGCATAGGCACTCTTCACAATTTTCGCGGGCCACACGTGAATTCTCCATCCCCCCATGTACTTCAAATGGATTAAGGAGACAAACAGTTTGTGATATTACAGTTTCTTACTACGGCATGCAAGAAGCTTTTTCAAGCTACGTGCGAGAAACGTGGCACCGCCCTTTTCTGTCTCGTCGCTATGTTCAGCTTTGTCTCACGTGACTCACTTTCTCTTTCTCTCTGACTCTGAAGCTGCCATGTTGAAGAGTGTTCTTGTTCAGGCTTTATGGCGGAGAAAGCCTCGCTCCCTGTGTGCTGGTGGCTGCATGGTGTCTTCTTCAGTTCAGCACAAAGTGTGCTGGCTGCAGACAGGAGGCTACGCCGGCTCCTGTTGGCTCTGCCACCTCCGCATGGAGAGGAGAGGATAAGGACCCGCCGCTCCCAGGAAGCCGCACTGGGTTGGTTTAGCTGTGTGGCAGTCCATGGCTGGTTTTAGCTGCCTGCGGCTCTGGGACAGTTCTCCCCCCCAGAGACCCAGGGTCCGTGGCCGCGGTGTTGGGAAAGGGGAGGGGGTAGGGGCCCCAGCCCGGCCCAGTGGGTCCCAGGGGCTCAGAGCCCCCCCACCTTCCGGCAGGCGAGCTCGGACCAAAGGCAATTCCCGCCTTTCTGTGCGGTTTAAATATGTAAATTGTGAGAAGCGTCATTAGTCTAAAAATCTGTCCATCAACTCAGGTTCAACCCACTACAAGCTAACAAATTAATTTAATTTTTACTAATAAAGGGAAAGTTATTTTGTCATATACATATATAATGATTTTTAGGTTTTTTACCTAACATTCACAAAAAAATAGAGACTACAAGAAATCAGCTTAACTTTTTAATCAAATTTTTAAAGAACATAAATTTCAGGTTATAAAAGCTGCTGTTTTTTCCTTCTCACATATCATACTTAGTTTCAACAATATCTTTAGTAAATTACACACAGAATAAGAACTACCTCAATTTCTTCCCCCATCCATTTAAAAGTTGGGTACATCTCTAATATATCTTTTCACACTTTTCAGTGTAGTTTTAAATGTTTTGCAGTAACAAGAAATGAACCCATTTAAAAATGTCAGTTTCATTTAAAAAGCATTAAAAAATTGTTCAACGTTATCAGAACATTTTTGCTTCCCTCAGAGTTACATTCTGAATAAAATACTCAGAATTTGTAAAGCATTTTGATTTCTTTTAAAGACGGAAGCATGTGTCTGCTTCCTCTGACAAATCTAGTCTAATCATTCATTCCTTCAGCCAGATCTTATCAACGGGGTAAGAACTGAGGCTAACAGTAGTAAACCAGTTCAATTTGTCATGTTCAATGACAAAACTGACAGGACTAATTTCCTATTCAGCAGTTTTGACTCCTGTTTTGATGTCATTAGGGTGTAAAGATTTTGAGGATCGAGGTATATGAACTTCAGCATTTCCAAAACCCTAAGCTTTTGGAAAAATATGCTGTAATCTTTCCTTACCCCATTGCAGGAACTGAGGGCTCAGCAGAACATACACCCACGATTCTGTTGTCCTTGGTGGCTCAAAGAGATCTTTGCAATCAGCAAGGGTGGGTGATTGCTGACTACACCCCACCAAAGTCCTCATTCCAGCAAAAAAGGTGAGTTGGCAGCCAGAGCTGTGCTAAACAGGTACTTGCTGCCCAGCGCTCCTGCTAGTTATCCAGACAGAGAGGAAGGCCATTGTCCTGTTCATGCCCATTACGAACTTATTGAAATTTGCATTTTGACTTCTATCCATGGTCAATAGGAGATGCTCTTGGAACATATACGCTTATGCATAACTTCATATTTTTGAAGGAAGAATACCTCAGTAGAGAAAAAAAAATTTTTCTAGAGCCTCTTTCTATCTGAGCCATTGGTTGCATTTCAACCCAGAAATGAAGCAGCTTTGCCAATATTCTTCATCTGGTTTGCAAACTAGAGTTGCTTATTCTGTTGTATATTCCTGCCAAATATATATGCCACATATAGATGTGTTTGCTATCTGAAATTTTATTACATTCACAAGACCTAGAATTTCCACCAGAATTAAAGCTACATGCCACAGTACATTACCTCTTTCAACAATATTTAACAGATAATTTTAAGTTACTTCAAACAGACAGAAAACCTAAAACATGTCTTTGAATTAGTGTGTCATTCAATCAAGTACTGCCATTTCACATAATAATGTGACTGTGAGTCCCCATCTACCTTGTTTTTTGTGCAAATTTTTTTCTCTAATAAATTCTCTAAATTTTTTTCATCTCCCCCTTATTTCCTTTATATTAAACACTTCTCCCCCTCTGCCATATGGAAATGTAAATCCTTCCCCCATTTCTATTTCTTTATGGCATGAACACTTTTAACAGTATCTTGTGGGCAAAAATCTAGTTTGGTTTCCCTTGTGTCAAGTTATCCCTGCCTGAAGTTTATTTGAGGCCATGACTGTTTTGGTTGCCTGCTGGGTTCTTTAACTGTCTAACAGTTTAATACATTCTATCCCCCAGCATCTTAGTGAGGTCATGCATTCCAGAGACTTCAATTTTAATTCCAAGTCAAACACCCTTTCACTGTATAAAAAGAGATAGAAAACATATTTTATTCCCTTTTTTCCTAGCTATTAGATATTCTTTTACATATCTCAATATTGAGAGATAAAAATTTAAAATTTGGGATTCAAATTGCAAATTTCAAGTCTAAAAATTGTGTTTAAGTGTGGAATTTTAATTTGAACAGCTTACATATTTCTATTAAATGATTCTCTTAAGGCTGCAGTTACTTTAACTGTGTCAGCTCTGTTTTTCCTCTTAGTTTGTTCTGAATTAATTCTATTGTTGACATGTACCAGTGAATTGTTGTGTGATTAAAGGTTGTCCAGGAGCAATTCATAGAGTGCTTTCACACATCCAAGTGAATTTCTTTTTAAAATTATGTGGGGTTTTTTGATCCTCATTGATCTAAATTTATATCCTTAAGCACAGTCTATTGCTGACTTAACTCTCCTTAGTGTGGTATTTAATTTCTCTAAAACATTCTTTCCAAAATGTTTAGAGTTTTGCAGACAAACATCAACCTGATGTGCTGAAGTCTTCAGTTACTGGGAACAAACTGGCTCCAGCCTTTTAACCTTAATGCATTAACGCAAACTTAATGTAACATTTAACATTAATGCATCACATTAATCTAACACAACATGATTTTCAGGAATCTACACAGACACAGCGTTATACAACAAGAAAGCAGCTGAAAGGGTGGGCACTAAACTACTTGTAATGAGAGGATTATGCATGACTGCTTATCTTTGAAGGGATCATATGAATACTTTGCTTAAGCCATCTTGTTTGGAAGAATGTCCGAAATACGTCTTTTAAACCATGAATTGTTTCCGGTTTTCCTTTCCTATCCTCTTTGCTTTCCTACATTGGTGACTAGCTATAAAGACAATTTTGGTGATGGAATGACTTCAGCAACAGAATGACTCCCACATAATTAATTTCAATATTTAATTATATTTCATTTTTAACTCTAAGTAAGTTAAATAGTTACCAAAGTGAACTATTACTCTATAATTGGCCTGCTTAGTGTCTTCCACAAGATTTCAAACTTTTTTTGTTTCCTGTTCAGACATTTAGCTGATAAATTCTGCCATCTTTTGGAACTTTTAATGGCCTGCATGGAGTAAGTGCAAGAATTAATTTCTACCTGAAACATCATCATATGATCTTTTAAAGCACTTTACACATATATTTATCTGAATTAAGTATCCAAAGCATTCGGAAGTAAATGCCAGAAAAACTAATGATGTTCAACAGGCTATAACCAGTGTAAAACTTCAAGTAGCAAAGAGACAAGGTTTGGTATAAAGCAGTCTATGGACTGACCAGGTAAAAGAGGAAGAAAAGTCCAAGAAATATACTACAATGGAAAAGGAAAGCATTCGTTCTAAGTGATGAAACAACCAGCTTATATTTTTAAAACTTTCTATTTTTAAATCATATATTCAAGTTAAAAACAGGAAAATTTATATGTGCTGTATAAAAAGGTCAACATAATTTTCTTCACAAGGTAGAAAAATTTCTGTATGTCACCAACAGCTAGAAAAATATGATCAAAATACACACTTTGCTTTTGAATAATATTTCCAAACCTTCTTGAGCTTAAAGTAGAAAGTACAAGATTTTAAATATTCATAGCCTTCACTACATACTGCAGCTCTTAATAAGGTTTGAAAACAAATGGCATTGAAACCTCAGAATCTATTTCACACTTATACGAATGCAAATTAACATATATATTTCACAGGAAATACTTAGTAGGAGCAACAAGTAAGGATCAAGGAAAGCCAGTTCCTAAAGACTTCAGTTAATCTAATGGAAGATCTGTAAAAGCTCAGAAAAGTGGATGTCTCTTTGCCTTCTGAGTAAATTCATTACCATACATTTAGTGACCATTAACAGTTCAACTGCTCAGACAGTGCTAGTATAAAACTTTAGTAAATAAAAGATCGCAGAAATAATGGTAATTTAATTTACAGTGAAGAATCAGATTTAAAAAATAGCATAGTTTATCAGTGTCAGTACTACAGGGCTCTGATTTTATTTATTCCAGGTAGCAAAGTGTACTGGCTCCATTAAAAATAGAAAGACAGGTCATTTAGTTTCTCCATGGAATGCAAATAAAGAAATGAGTAAATGAGTCGGTTATGAGAATGCAATTTGTCTTTCAGCAGGAAATCTTGTGGAGCAAGAGATGGTTGAGCAAATACTGTTTGCAGAAAGCAGCATCAAAATAAATCGTAATATTCAAAATTATGTTGTTTAAATTAGTGCTACACACTTTGCCTCTACTCACATCCTCTAAGTAACCATTAACAGCTCAGATCAGTCAGACTTGGAAAAAACCTTTTTTCTTTCTTTAAATCAAAGAGACAAACACTGAATATGCAGGGATGCAAAAGAATTTAAAAAAAGCTCCATAGGTTAAACATTTATTTTATTTTTACTTAATCTAATTTCTATTTTCATTCATTGCTATGAATGTAATACTGTTTTCACTGTCACAGTAAACTTTTCTAAAAGATACCACACCTCCACATGGAAGAAAAAAATTCCTTTATGAGGAAGTGCTTTAGTAAATTAATGAAACTACGATCCCCCTGAACTCTAAAATACTGTTCTCAAGAGCAGGAAGATTCATAGGCCAGAGTTTGCATAGATCCACATGGGGCTTAACAGCAAATGTATACAAGCTCTGTTTTTGAAACAAAGGAGAATGAAACTAGGAAGTGAAGACTTCATGACAACATACAGCCTTTTTAACCATTCATCAGTCATTAGTCAGTTTTGAATACTTGGTTGCTCAAATGACATGATTGTTTGCTGCCAATATCTTCGTTCTGGGTGTTTGTAGTTGGTGTATACATATACATATATAAAGTTATACATGTTATAGATATGTGTGTATATATATACATATACACACACATAGAGAGAGAATATATGTTTATACTTCAAGAATTACAAATCTTTAAAGAAAACAAGCAAAAGCCATCAGATTCACACAGACAAATGCTATCAAAATAAGTAGAGCTTTGGTTTTTCATGATTTTAAGCCAGCATAACTTCTGAAAACATATGGCACAAACATAAGGCCAAATTTTAAACTGGTTTACACAATGGAGTGCCACTTCAACTATCAAAGTTTCAAAGAGGTGTGGAATTTAGCCTGTTTGATGTCTAATTTTAGGACAGGAATATAGAATGGGGGTAAGTGCATTTCTGCGGTAACATACCAGTACAGATTTTTAGTGCATGTTCATGATAATCCCAAATTACTTTTAAAATAATTCTTGGGAATTTTAAGATGAGCATCATATTCCACCCACCATTCATTTTCTCCCCTCACATTTTCCAAGTCTCTCTCTGTTATCCATGGTCTAATTAGAGGCAGAACGCACTGGAGTGTGAACAAGTACAGATGGCAAATCAAGTACAACAAAAACTTGAAAGACTGCCCATGCAAAGCAAGCCGTATTAGTTCATGTTTATAAACTGTAAAAAACAACTGTATGAATAGTACTTGTCCCCCTACTCATGTCTCCATAACTAACTCAGTAAAATGAAGTTTTATAAATATTCTAGATTATAAGTGAGAAAAGTTGAAGCTTGTAAAAGAGGAGGCTACAATACTTATAAGGCAAGTTCTTTCTCTACAAGAGAATTCTTCAAAAAGTCCTGGAGAATACTGGGAAGTAATAGGGGCCAAAAATTATTTCATATTTGCTTTAGGAATCTATGGTTCAGTTCCAGTACAGACCAATGTAGCATATGAAATGCAGGTGATTTTCTATGGAATTAGAGGAAAGCAAAAAAACTTTCACTAGGATATTATTTGCCAAAGTAGAAAGTTGTTTAAGAAAGGATACAGCAGGAAGCATTGAAAAGGACAGTTTTGGCTCAAAGGCCAGCCTTCAACTCTAAGAATTTAGAGAAAAGTAGACCTGTATTTTTCAGTAATGTTTAATTTTAATTAAGGTCAGAGATGCTGCAAGGAGAGAACAGGTGTTTTTGCAGCAATAGTACTGGTTTCCACAAGTGGTCTTTGAGCTAGGTAAGGTCTTAGTTATGAATGTCAGGAATGATGCCTAGACCTGAAATATTTGAGATTTCTCTCAGTTAAAAAAGAGAGTAGGCAAGCCCTTAGGTCCCTTTGAGAAAACAGAAAACTGAATCAGGGTATCCAAATCTGAGATGATGAAGAAGCAAGATTTTAATTAAACATCCTTTTATAACCTACTGTCAACTCAGTTTCTAATTCAGATTGCTATAGTTGAACTGAGTTTGCAAAGGTAAAAACTGACAAAATTATAGAGGTGGAAAAATGTGCTTAGGAATACCTGGTTCCTGGTAAGTTCTTCCACAGTGGTCTCTGTATACTGTAGGCTGTCACACAGACTTCAGCAGTTAATGGAAAGCAGGACTGTACAGAAATCTTGAAAAAGCTCGAAAGTGAGCACATCCCTGTTGTTTTCTGTTCCTACCCTTAAACGATGCATCTGTTTAGACTAATGGTATTTGGAAGCAAAGCTAAACTGGATGTTCCACATCCACATGGTGTATAGGATGCAAAAATCTAAGAAAGTTATGACCTCCAGGACCTACAGTAAACAAACAAAAATAAGACATCCCACAAAAATAATGTTAATGTGGTTTCCCTTATGAATACATCCTAGTATTTGTTGAGATGGTATAAAAACACATATAAACATGACAGAAACTGCCTAGATAATTAATGATTTCATATTTAATGATTATAACATAAAAATTACTCTTACACAAGGTCTTGCATATCCAATTCTCATGGCACAGGACAAGTTCAGTAGCCCCTCTATTTTATATATAACTTGCATTAAATAATGTGAGTAATAAACACTTCTGTAACTTCTTTTTTTTCATGCCCCTGAAGTGTCACATTACTTCCTTGTTCAACGCATAGATTAGGCACTGATATTCATGTTATTTCTAAACATAGCCTTCAAACAGACTACAAACTTTCATGGCCTAAATGTCATTGATTGTATTTAGTAGCTGCAGTGTCAGGCTTCTTCCTCAGACAGATTTCAATGAATAGAAATAAAGAATACTACCTGTCTCTCATGAACTTACATTCATATTGGCAATACCTCGGCCTAACTGAAATGCAGCTATTGTTATCAGCATTCCTGTCATGCATAAAGTGGACTTGATTGGCTTTTGCATGGTTGGTTGTTTAGGATTTACATGATAAAGTAATTAAAATAATTAAGCACAGTTATTTTTGTTACTAAAAGGTGGTTGGTTAGTGTTAAATTCTAATGTTCCATGTTAAAAATAGGTTACCTGTCCAAGTGATGGCTTTAACAGTAATGATTTTTTACATCCTTCAAGTAATAGTTAAAATAATTATATCAAAGGTTATCAGTGATAGATATAATTATCATGTTTACATAAACCACTTGTTATTAAACTAGTTAATGTTCTAATGTGTCATTTAAAAGTTAATAATCTTTTTGTAAGTGTCTCCCTTCTAGAAGCTGCAGCAGTTAAGTCCTGATATTAACGCCTCACAGACAATTTTTAAACGCCCTCAGGGACTGCTACCCCACACTATGGCAACTATGAATATAAATGAGGGACTTTTCCTGCCACTGTAACCAGTGACATCACCCCAAGGACTGAACCCTAGTAACAACGAGCCATTGGATACAGAGTATTATCTCATGAACCAGTGTACCCAATCAAATAAAACCTCGTGGGTTGGACTGTGGGCTGGACTGTGGGCAGATCTGGGAGGGAACAAAGCCTATAAAAAAATAGAACTCCTCCAGAGGGAGTGTCCTTTCTCCTTGGATTAGCCACAGGAAAGATCCCACAGTCTGACCTTAGAGACCCTAATAAATATTCCTGGCTTTGGAATAGCTAAAGCCAACACAGTGCTGTTGGATTGCTGCCCTAGGGCTTGTAGCCGGTACGGCTCCAAAGGTCTTTTATCTCCGTGCCCGGGGTTTTCATTTTTGTTTTAAATATTTTCCTTTCTGTAATAATTTCTGAATTTCCTCTAATTCAATAAATTACCTTTTTTTTGAGGAAATTCAAGAGTTGTTTCTTTTATTTCTAACAATCCCTTTATTCTGTACCAGGTCCCTCATATCCCAACACAGAATGATCAAAAAATCCCTTCAGGAGTCATTCTCATACATTGTATTTAATATAAGTTTTAATGGTTAGCTCCATTCAAGATAATATTGTGCTTTAGGATACTCATTGCATGAAGTTTATATAAAAGAAAAGTAAATTAAGTCAGACCCTATGAAGGAGATCATGTACTTGTCAATATAAATTTTATCTAACCCATAGAAAACAATGGTGCAGTCATAAAGTGCATGCAAAATATCAAGAAAATTAGTAACATCTTATCCAATTTAAATACTACAAAGTCAAAAGGATTGATAGCATATACATTTTAGGTACCATAACCGAGAATGCAGAACCTCATAGTTCTGTGTCCAGAAAAGTCACAACACCACAGAAGATAGCAAATTTTACTTAATCAATAAAGATTATATAAGCATATTATAAGCTTAATTCATCTAAGTAATTTTTTAAAAATATGAGTTTACACTCAAACATCAGCAGGAAGTGCTGGGAGAATGGAAGGGGAACAAGCTGCCCAGGAGGCAGCAGGGACGGGGCCAGAACTAACGCAGGGTGTGTGGGTTCCATAAAGAGCTAGCTGCATTTCCCTGAAACGTCCCTGGCCAGGGATCACTCTGGGGGTGCAGTATAGCACTCTAGTGAGCTTACTCCTTCACCCACGCTGCTGTAGGCATGGACTCACACGCACACTTGAGCTGGATAGCTCACGTGTTACCAGAGACAATGAGTCAGGAAGGTTCTCCCATATGGCATTCCACGGACGACGGTTTACTGCACCCTGCCACGAAGGAGACCAGAAATGAAAGAGAGTGGGACCACGCAGTGTCCAGGGTTTTGTATGGGAGGGGAGGGAGCATCAGAGACCGATGATATGAGGGCATGGGGGCGGTATAAAAGTGGGACTAGCGGAAGGGAGACAGTGGGGAAGCTCTGGGGGCATGTAGGGTAACAAGCCAATCAGACAGACCAAATCTGCATAGCACCACAAAGCCTGATGGGAGAGGCTTTTCCTTTCTCACCGTAACTTGAGGGATGTTTTTAAACAAGGGAATTGGTCCACCAAGAGCCTTTGCTGTTTTGGGGCTCCCTGGCCCCTCAGCCGTCATAGCTGCTGGCTCCGTGACCTCAACACAGAATCATAACAGCAATTTATGTAAATACAACTTATAAAGTTATTCACATATCTACTCTACAGTATTAAGGACACACAATTTGAACATTGTATTAATAATGTTTTATGAACATTATGACAATATTCAAAATTATCATCTCATCCCCAATTAAAAAAAATGGTTGAAAATCTGTACAGATTAAAATCAAAAGTTAGATATTTTCTAATCCAACTCTCTGGCTTCATAATATTTAAGTAACTGCAGGGGAAGAGAGAAGAATTGTTCAAAATTTCCTTTCCTGTGTTTAAATCCTCATGAGAACACCCACATGCAGTTTAGAAGTATGCTGGTAAAAGTAGCGACCATTTATATGGCAGCTTAAGAGAGGAAAATTGTCCATACTTCTCCCCCAAATTAACACAGAAAAAAGCCATTCAAAAATTGCAGTCCTTCTTGCTAATGTTTCAATTTCTCAATACAAACTTGTAGATCTTTTTAAAACTTAGATTTTCTTCTTGGTCTATAAATAAATGCATTTTCTATCTACATTTCTCCTGACATTTTCTTCTCAGAAGTAGCTAAACTCCATATTACATAAAACAATAGCATGATTTGTGACATTTTCAGTTTATTTGTTACTTATTTGTCACTTGTATATCTTAGTGACAAGGGGATTCCAACTGCTGTCTGTGTTGAAAATGGGGAAAGCTCAAGAGTGGACAAATGGCAGAAGCATCCTGTCATGGCCAGCTTGGAGGCACTGTGTCACCTTGGTTACAGATTACGCTATACTCACCACACAACTAGACTAAGAGTAGTTTGAAATTAAAGTTTTCACTAGAAGATTTCTTTTGGGGGAAAAAAAAGTATCCAATGAAACTAAAGGAATTGCTCTATGAAAAAGTGTCAGAAATCTTGTATAAACTGAGGTAGTTTATCCTTCATATGCAGAATCACGCTTTACCTGTAAAAAAGCAAACCTGTACATGCAAACACAGTCCCTTAAGCTGCTTTTTGAGGTGATTCACTGCAGTTTTGTTCTTGATGCACATGTGCTTACAACCAAGTTGTGAAATAAACTTGGTGGTTTTATCGATTTCCTAAACAAATGCTCCTAGGAAAACACAATGTTTTTTCTGCTACAAAACAGCTGTAGTGGGTTCGGTTTGAAACCAGGTGGAAACACTAATTTAGTACAGTGGTTTGGTCCAAAATACTCATTACTGTTTACCTTCTGTGAGATAGGAGAAACGCAAAGCAGGCACCAAACTTGAAAGAATATAAAAAAATTTATTAACAGACCTAAAAGAGAGAAAAAGAAAAAAAATAAAATCATACCACACCTTCAGAACTCCTCCTCCCCCCACCTTCCTCCCTTCTCCCACTGACAATGTAAAAAGACAGCCCTTGAGATGTTCAGTCTCTTTACCACTTCCGTAATAGCCTTGTTCAGTTCATTTAGGAAGAGGAGTCTCTCTTGTCCATGCTATGAAAACATTATCAAAATGAGACAGCCGCCCAGGTTGGTTCTCTGCTCGCATGTGAGTCCCTCACCACGACTTGCAGCTTTTCCCACAACTGCTTTCGAGGGTCCAGTCTTGAAGGTTTTTGGGGTACAATTTTAAGGTTGAGCCGTTCAGAAACAAAATTTCTCTTCATCCATCTCTGGGAGCATTTCATCTCTAAAAACAGAGGCCCTTCTCCTTCCCTGGGAGCAAAGGGTCCTCCTCATCTTCATCGTTAGGACTATCTCTGGGAGCATCTCTAGGAACTGAGGTTTTCTCCTTTCCCGTTTGGAGCAAAAGTCCTCATCTGGTTCATCCCTCCCTGTCCAAACTTCTCACGAAATTACAGCTGCATCAGCATCTGCTTATTGCTTAGGAGTTGAACACTCCACCCCCCATATCTTCATGAAATTACAACGGGGTACTCTGATACATCATAGCTTTACAACAGAATTTCAGCTTTAAGCATCTCCTCTTTCTTCTCCCTCAGGTTTTCAGCTCTTCACAGCAATAAAAGGGTTAATCTCACCTAGGCCTTGCAGCTGGAATGTTGCTTATCGCTGTTGGTCACATGATCTTTTGCCAGACAGCGGTGGGCAGCTTCAGGTGGGCAGCTTCAGCTGAATCTTGGCCCCACTGGAGAGGGGGAGCCGGGGGAAAGGGGGGGGGAGGGGGGAGCCGCAGGTGGAACAGGGCCCATTGGTTCCAGGATTGCCGTGGCCCGGCCCAGCCTGGTCCGAGAAGGGCCTGCGCCAGGCCCGCCAACCCCCTCATGGGGCCCGCAGCCACCTGTCCCAGCACTGGAAACAAGAGAGGGCTATGCTCAGGGTTTGTCTATTCATAAGTGTGGATCACAGAGGCAGTCAGAATTTAAGTGCCTAAAAAACTTGTCCATATTCAAACTAGCCAGCTGATAGGTTCTGTCAAGTCACAGAGGAAGCTGTAAGCACCCCTTTGCAAGAACATCACTTTCGAGACTATGCTTTGCTAACCCATGACAACAGCTTTTAAATACTGCTAGGCAGCTATATATTTTACATGTGTTTTGTTCCTTTACCAGTCCCACAAGCCAGTTGAAATATCACTGTCAAACCTTTTCTATTTTAAATACTTGAGTGTTTAAAAGAAGTTGAAAAGTGGGGTTTAACTTCAAAGGAAAGAATTTTTGTTCATTGAAGGAAAGCTAACGTTTCCTCTACAATCATCTCATTTACTGTATGTGTTACTACGCTCTTACTACATCATCTCGTAAAAACATTAAATAAATCCAGTGGAAATAAATAAATAAATATTCTCCATCAGTCTTTGATAGTACAAAGTGCCTTTGATAGTACATGTGCCAAACCAATAGAACATTCCTATTACAGAGGTATGATATTCCTAGACACTTTTGTTGTCAAACTCATCTTCCATAAAAAAGCATTGACAGAAAGACTTTTAGGAATGCACTGGTCCAAAAACCAAAGCCAAGAACAGCATTTCAGCAGTTGTGTCTGACTTGAGAGCTCCTTCCTTGACAGCTCCTTCACTCACACCATTGAAGGCATTTCAAGTTTTTCCTTAAACCTTCCAAGTTTGGAAGAGAAACTGTAAAGTGAAGCCAAAAAAGCTGTTCCAGCAATTACAAAATGAGGGATTGACAGAGACCAGTAGGTTTTTCTTGTGTATCTGATTTTTTTCTGACCCCTTGTTTGCTCTCATCTTGCCTTTTTTATCTTCCCCTACGCCTGGCACTTTTTTGCTCTACAATGACTTTTTTTTTAAACTCACTGTCTTCCCTTCACAATAGTAGAAAGAAGAACTCCGCATATATTTTGTCCATGTTTCTTGGCAAGACAGCATTCTAATGTAAGTTGATATTTTCTTTCCTTTACTTGTAGAACACTTGGATTCAAAGGGCTGTTGGGTTGATCTGGAGATTACTTTTAGCCCAATGGCTGTTCTCTCTTTTTCAGCAGCTTTCAACCCATCAGAGTTAATCAAGCTCTGCCTTCATTGTAGAATTTACAGTTGCGTTCAAACTCTGAAATATCTGTCAAAAGAGTTGTTATGATCCGGTTTAAAACCAGAAAAGCAAAGAAAGCTAAATCTCTGAGCATAAACCAGAAGGAACATAGAAGGTTCAAAATATTCCCAGAAACGAGATTAAAACCAAACAAGGTTAGATGTTGATGCCAAAAAATGGATGTATTTTATTTAATAGTAGAGAGGCAAAGAGAAGGGAAGAGAAAATAAAGAAATGGAAAAAAGAAGTGTATGGGGGGGTGGGGGGACAGGGAGAGGTGACAGGGGTTAGGTGGAAGCATATCACCCATCCAAGGGTCCCAACAATTCTCGATGCTCCCCTCCATCTGGTCTGCTGGTGGTGAGGGTCCCCTGTCATGTCTGTGGCCACACCACCACACGCCGCCACACACCACCACACATCACCACATGCCACGCCGCCACACGCCAGAGTACAGAATCTTGTGGATTAATACACGCTTTGGGCCAGGTGGGAACGCCCATGTGTCTCCCCTTGCAGGGGCCAGCTTGACACTGTTCCTTGCAACACTGAGGGTCTGTTGCATCATCTCTGGTGCAGGGTCTGGGGACTCCTTTGAGGGGGGCCCCTTTGATGGGCCATGTCATCCCCTTCTGCTGTGGATAAGCTTCCCCCCCCCACCCCGGTGAGGACCCCTGAGCTGGGCTCCTCTGCACAGTGGAGGATGGGCAGTTACTGCACCTCTGACCACAGGCTTTTCCAAGATATCCTAAGCCTCTCCTCCCTCCACCCTTTGGTGGAGGGTCTGTGTGAGCCTGGCAGCTGATAGCCCTGGGGCTGTGGTCACCACCTCGGAGGTGTTAAGCTTGTGCTTTGTGAATGTCCCCAGACCTGAGCTGTTACTTTATCTTCATCAGCGAGCAGTGTAAGGCCTCAGTCAGGCCCCATTCAGGGTGTGGTAGTCTTCTTTGCAGCTTTTGTAATACAGTTTCTAAAGTCCTTCAAGAAAATGTTTAAGTCATAAATTATAATATTTCAGTCTCTGACAAGAGTATACTGAAGATTGGACTCCAGATACATGTAACTTAGACCAAGTTCTTCAATTACATTGTACAGATTTTATCGTTGGTTACTGCTGCAGACATTAATGCTATGAAGTTTGAAATACTAGAAGGGTTTTAAGCAAGCTTTTAGGAAGTCAAAAGGAAGTTCAGAACTTCATGAAGTCTACCTATTCAAAAATAAGCATATTAACCATCTTAAAACTTGGCAATTTCTAAGTAATCCAAGGAAAGCCAGTAAAAGACCTGAAGTGAAAGTATCTGCACTACTAATTTTTTCCAACATGTCATATTCTGTTCAAAGAGTGTTCATCAGACTTTTAGAAAATATTTACTTGAGCATACATTTTCAAAGCTCAGACAATGTATAGGCATTTTGAATTGACCAACATAACTTTAGCTGATTGAAGACTGTTTAGTGACGAAATCATATTTCAGTACCAGCAGAAGTTTCCTGGAAGAAACGTACTTGAGATATGAAAAAATTAGCCATTTAGAGTGCTTAAACCAGAACATTCTCCTCATTGTTTGATTTCTTGTTTTTCCCCTTTGCTAGTACTTTCAGGCATTCAAGCCATTGTCCCAGCTAGCTATTGCATATAAGTTACTACTTACAGGGATAAAGCAGTTGACAGCTAGAGGAATTAATGAAATTCTGGTTTACTGGGAGAAGTAAATATGCAGAATCTTCACTGTCATTCAAAACACACCTAGATAACATTGATTAGTCTTCCCATAAATACAGCCACAAGTACCTTTAGATATAACAGTATAATTGCATGTTTCATGAGAGCGGAGGAAACAAAAATATTGTGGTTTATGCTCCTGTCTATTTAAATTCATCAGCCACGTGCTCAGTCTCTAGGAACATTGAGCAAGATCTACAAAACCACATGCTCTTTCTTTCCCTTGAGAAGCTGTTAACATTTCAGTGAGAAGTTGGTCTCAGATTGCTCATGCCAATGTCAACCTTATGAAAGCTGCTGCCCTATTGCATATTGAGAATAGCCATCTCTAATGACTATTTAAATGTTGCATGCTCTTTTTTCTTGCTGTTATTTTATGACCACAATACAAACAGTGATGCATATAACTATTCTCAGCGGGCTATTAAAAGCCAGCCCAAGATTTTATTCCTGGAAACCACTAATTAGCAAGCTCGTCAGAAAGATTTGGAGATGTATAAGCAACTGTGATTTTTTTCCAAACCAAAAAACTCTTTCCATTATTTACCATTGCACTAAAATAATGGTGTCTGTAGAAACACATTAAATGTCAGCACTGAGCAAATTTTATTTTCACAGTCAACATTTTTGTGATTGTAGCAAACTTATACAATTTTCAAGATGAGCTCTGCTTAATCTGAGTTTGTTTTGTTGTTTGTTGTCATATCATTGAGTTATCTAGTTATATTAAAGAATTACAGTTGCCTATCCTCTTCATCCGTACACTATATATGCGTTCTCCAACAAGTGGAGCAATCTTTTGGAAAATCTGGGAAAAGTGATGATTTAAAATATTTATGCAGCAGACAGAGCACAATTCTTGGAACAACTTAAGTTCCCTGCCACAGCAGTCAGGTTACATATGAACATAAGAAAAATACCGTGAACATAACATTTGCAAATTATGGAGAAGGGAAGAAGAGTTCTGAGTGGTTTTGTGACAGCTTGGCAGGTGAGAGGAGACAGCTGGGGTCAACTGTGTTACACATAGACCAAAATAGAAACACTGAATCAATCACAGCACTCCACTCCTGAGTGAAAAGTGACTGTCGTGTTAAACTAGCCACCAAGAGAAAGTCAAAGATTAGATTGCTCTTAGGTGCTAGAAAAAAATAGAGCTGTGCAGGTGGTGGTACAAAACTCTTCCCACAACAAAAAGAGTTCAATGAAACCACAGAGATAGTATATAAAGGGGACGAGTTCTAGTACTATAGACTTGAAGGAATTCAAAATTAAAGTGTTGAAGAAGAACTTCAAGAGAGATGGAGCTGACATGGACTGTATATGATGATGCTTTGCTGTGATAAATGTTCCAAGTACAACAATGCGTGTGGAACTAAACAAAGTAGGGAGAAGAGACAAAACAATTCTCCACCCACTTCTGCATCATTTTGCAAAGACTATTTCAGCTGTCCTGCTATAGTTTTTTAGAGGAAGTCTCCATCTTTTCTTAGATTTTTTTTCCAGTCCGTAAGAGTAACTACCAATGTGAAAGGAGTTGGAATATTTCTTTATGCATATACATCTCTGTCTAACTGAAAATCCTGTGCCAAAAGCAGCACCAGAAGGCAAAATACAGCAGAAAAAGAGATGTAAACAACAACTCCTTTCCCATTGTGTCAATACTTGAATTGAACATGTAAATAATTGGGAAACGTTTTCACCTCAATAGTACCCTTTGATACCACTGAAAGAGGTGCCAGAGTGACTCGCTGCTTTCTATAATTAGTTAGCACAGGCCTAGAAATCAAACTAGAACCTCTGGCTGCTGTGCAGGTTGATGGTGACACCTTAAATCTTCCAGCAAAACACATAAAACATGCAACAATGTGAGATAAAACACACATGTTAAAAGAGGTTCACATTATACAGTGCTCATATCCCTCACATCCTGAGTAATTGATTTTCATCTTTCATCAGCTTTTGATTAGATATTGCCAAAACCACTATTAGTTTAGGTATAACTAGTCTTTCACCAGTACAGAAATTATTTATGATTGTTCTGTGCATAAGAATTGAAATAACTGGCTATGCTTGTCATACTGGAACAATCTCTTAGTGGTCAGGGTCCGTACACATGAGTAAGACTTTTTGCTCACCAAGTCAACTTACAAGAGATAACTATTTTACTGTAATACCTAAAACCAAAGTTCAGTAAAATGTTACTCATCTATGGAAAACTGTGTGTGTAGAGACACCATTATGATCATATAAGAAATAGCAAAAAACTTTTTTCTTCAGACATATCTGTGTCTTTTTACTAAAGCTATGTAAATGTTACAAATATTTTTTAAAATGAGCTGAACTCTCACAGAAACTTTAAAGTTAGGAAACAATGAACAGAAAAACTACATGTTCAAAGACAGTACAGAATTCACCACACACACACAAACACAGAAAATCCACTTGTGCACTCCAATATCCCCTCTCAGGAACAATATCTGATTTTTGAATTACCACATACAATGAAAGAAATGCCTGTAATGTATATCAATAAATCAAATTTAAAACTAAAAATATAACAAGTCTCTTTCAAACACACCTTCAATTTCCACTATGTTCCTCCAAAAATCAGAACATGTAGGAAGGTTGGGTTTGGTTGTGGTTTGGGTTTTTTTTTCCCTTTTTAACAGCACAATAAAAAAAATTTGCAATTCGACTCCATCAAGAACTCAAAATTTCAGATTCTTATAGCAAGTCCTCTGAGCCTCCAAATTGTTCAACAGGAATTTTCATTTCAGATCATATCCTCCCCACATTACTATTTTCTCTCTGTTTCTCCTACCTGAGGCTGACTTTGAATCATCCTTCTTACGTCTTTTGACAAAGTAATTTAAAGTCATTTCAGAAATTCTATTATACGAGCATAATTCCTGTCAGTGACTCCCAACAATTTGGGTAACTATTTTCGTTATACTGAAACATAGATTTAGAAGAAACATAAAGATTTTAGTTATAGGCTGGCTGTGTTTAGTTGGAATAGGAAAGAACATGGGCCCAGCTAGAGTTAATTAAAATAGTTAGGAGAGCTGGACCTGAAATGGGTTTTAAGATGTTAGTAACTGATTACCAAATAACTGATGATCTGTCATTTGCATGTTTGCTTAGCTATGCTTAGAATGAGGAGTAGAAATATTGATAAGTTGGTGTAGGGAACAAGGACAATTACCAATTTCCTCCCTTTGTGGGAACCCATCCAAAAGTCACACAAGAAGAAACTTAGAGGTCAGTAAAGTAATTAGGATTGTTAAAGTTCAGAGAGGCAAAAAGGTCAAAATGAGGAAGATGAGCATACTTCATCTTTTTAGGACCACTGACCCAATTCAAGACCACCGATTCAATTCAGAACACACACTACGCATGCTTAATGACATTTAAGCTCATTTCCATGTGAAGCGGAGAATGGGAGGTGTTAATGTTATGAATATGCATTTGTATTTTGGATATTCATAATTTTTGTAAATTAAAGGCTTTGTGTTTGCTTGGATCGGGGCCCTGCATCTTAAGGAGCTATCCCACACAGAGCCTGGTGCCAAATAAAACATACACTTTCTAACTCTAAACTGTTAGAGAGTTTTTGTCTGTCTCAGTTGGATATCGATATTAGATCGATATTCATATTTTGGTGAATCAATACAGAATCAGCTTACATGCCCTGGTAAACTTTCAAGAACACAGTCAAAACAGTTGAAGAGACTATACCATCCTTTAACTACTTCTTGCCTCATTAAGACAATCAGTTGCTGATTTGCAAACATATGATTTAGCCCTATATAGATGTTACTCAGTCCCCATAATCCATTCTTGAGCCTTCAACTGAATGAACAGCAAAAGCTTCCCCTGCAGAAATTGCTGAATTACCCCACTGTTTTGTTTGCAAGCAGGTGGCACCTCTCACAGGCCTAACCAACTCAGCCCCATTGAAGAACAAACTGTAGACCTAGGTAATGCTGCTTTGGGAACAAAAAGGGTTCTTATTGTCAGCGTCCTCTTGATGTTAGCAAAATTTGAATTGGTTTTTTTTTTGAACAAGCAGCTTAGTCCTGCAGAAATTTTTCCTCTCTGGAACAAATTTAATTCACCTCACAATCACCTCATTTTAAAGTTGCCATTTCAAATGCTAATTGTCTAAGGACACAGTGGTTATACATGCCCATTGTTGTCTATTAAAAATCAGTGCCTCTGATCTTTACCTCACCCAAATCCTCAAACTGTAGAATTTCCATGGAATACTCCCTTGACTGAGGAAGAATGACAATTCATTAACCTTCCAAAAGTCTTCTAACAGAATGTTATTAACTCAGTTTTGCCATGCAGATCATATTGCTCCACACCTGCCACTTTTTAGTGATTCCAGGTTGCAGGGTATTTGTCACTTGGTCATCAATTTGTTTCTCTATTGTTTTGTTTGGGTTTTTTTATTTATGGGATATCTGTTTTTCTCATGTCAAAAGCACTGACTGTTCCTTGGAAATCCAACCTCTCATTAGCGTGAACTTGCAGGCGTAGCTGTGAAAACATCTTCCCCTAGACTGCCAGTTCTGTGAAGTCCCAGTATTCCCAGACACAGAATTGTTTGCATTAATTTTGCAGGCAATGCTCTTTTTATGTAATGAAATTAATGCTAGTTATGCCAGGCCATCTGTGCTTACCAAATGCACATGAAACCATCCATCTTGAAGTTTCTAGAACCTGAAAAAGCTGAGCACACATATGTATTGTATCACCTCTGACAAATACATTTATCTGGAACAGCTCTATGAATCAGTCTTTTATCTAATATGTTCTCCAACTCTTGATGTTTCTACTGAGCTTGTCTTTCTCAATGAATGACAGCATTGACAAATTGAATTAGAATAATTGAGTTATTTATTTGCCACAAGTGTTAGAATGAAATTGATTTATTTTCTATAATCCAACTGCAGCCAGTAGCCCTATATTTTACAATTGTTTCTATTCTTAAATTGGTTTAGTAAACAGTCAATTGAGTGTATTTATCTGTCACATTTATTTAAAATGATCAGACTTTGTGCATATCCCACACTCTAATACAACAAAGTAAAGGATTTCAAAGAGAACATTTTTATTAGATGCCAAGTATTTCCTCCTTTTTTGTAACTAAGCTTTTTTCCTATATAATTTATCAAGTAACCATACAATTAACAATTTCTATTCGTATTTCTCACCCTTTTCTTCACTCCCACAAAATGACTACAGTCATTAAGATTATAACTGTTGAAAATCTCTTTCCACTTGACAAAATCTCTAGGCACTTACTGCTCTGAGTTTGTTAACACTGTGGTACAACTCCAAAATACTGAAGGCACCTAAGCTAATAAACTCATTAACATGGAACTACTGCTAAGAGACAAGTTCCTTGATGGTACATTTTCTTTGATTCTTCCTTTTATTGTGATAATATGAAGTTGAATTTATTCTCTGTACTCTTGATAGCAAGCAGTAGCAACTTTGCAATCTATTCACCTGGAAAATACTTAATTCTTAGTTTCTCTTGCAAGTGCTTTGTGATTGTTTGTCTATAGTATGAGCACTAACATTCAGTTATATAATTAGACTATGCAGGCAATTTTATTCTTAATCTAATTTTACTGACAGTGAAACTATTGCCCATGAATAAATTGGAGAACTCTTACATGTAAACCAATTTTTCAGATACAGTAAACAGTGGTTTCAGTGGTTCTCTAAAGAATCCTTTGTGAAGTTCAGATTAGTTGTTCAGATTAGTTGCATGTTTCATATCACATGTTCCATGATCTGTTCCTGATATATTTTACACACATCCCATTTGAATTACAGGATTGTGCTAAAAAATCAGTTTTTGCATCAAAAGGGCAGGAAAGAAGGATGTATATCCAAATCAAACATAAAATCACACAAATAGCCTAATTATTCACATAGCTTGCAAAAAAATTAATAAATCTTGTTGCAATGTCAGCTACCATATTCCATACTGTCTACTCATTACATTTTATGTATATTTGATCAGCTTCATTCAGTCAGCCTCAGCTGTCTGCCTGCTAAGATCATGAAGCATGTCCTCATGGAAGATATGTCCAAACACATGAGAGAGAGAAAGGTGGCTAGAGACAGGAAACATGGCTTCACCAAGAGGAATCTGTGCCTGACTAGTCTAGTGGTCTTCCACAACGGAGCAACTGCATCAATGGACAAGGGAAGAGGTTCAGGTGTGATCTACATAGATTTCTGCATGGCCTTTGACATGGTCCCACACAATATTCTTGTATCTAAATTGAAAAGATACGGATTTGAAGGGAAGACTCTTTAACATGTCAGGAATTCTCTGGCTAGCTGCCTCCAAAGATTGATAGTTTAAATGTGTAGTGGTTTGGTCTAAAATACTCATTACTGTTTACCTTCTGTGAGATAAGAATTAGGAGAAATGCAAAGCAGGCACCAAACTTGAAAGAATATAAAGAAGTTTATTAACAGACCTAAAAGAAGGAAAAAAAATTATACCACCTTCAGAACTCTCCTCCTCCCCCCACCTTCCTCCCTTCTCCCACTGACAATGTAAAAAGACAACCCTTAAGATGTTCAGTCTGTTTACCACTTCCATAATAACCTTGTTCAGTCCATTTAGAAAGAGAAGTCTCTTCTTGCTCGTGCTATGAAAACAGTATCACAACGAGACAGCCACCCACTTCCAAATATTGTTCAGTCCATTTAGGAAGAGGAGTCTCTCTGCTCGCGATGTGAGTCCCTTCCCCCAACTTGCAGCTTGTCTCACAATTGCTTTCGAGGGTCCACTCTTGAAGGTTTTTGGGGTACAATTTTAAGGTTGAGCCATTCAGAAACAAAAAAAAACCAGAGGCCCTTCTCCTTCCCTGGGAGCAAAGGGTCTTCCTCATCTTCATTGTTAGGACTATCTCTGGGAGCATCTCTAGGAACTGAGGTTTTCTCCTTTCCCGTTTGGAGCAAAAGTCCTCATCTGGTTCATCTCTCCCTGTCCAAACTTCTCATGAAATTACAGCTGCATCAGCATCTGCTTATTGCTTAGGAGTTGAACACTCCACCCCCCATATCTTCATGAAATTACAACGGGGTACTCTGATATATCATAGCTTCACAACAGAATTTCAGCTTTAAGCATCTCCTCTCTCTCTCTTCCCTCAGGTTTTCAGCTCTTCACAGCAATAAAAGGGTTAATCTCACCTTGGCCTTGAAGCTTTGCAGCTGGAATGTTGAATATTTCTTATCGCAGTGGAGGGGGGGGGGAAACCAAGCCACTCTGGCTGCCCACGGCAAGGCAGTGGGGGGGGGGGTTCCATGGCTGGAACAGGCCCCTGGCTTCAGGATGGCCGTGGCCCGGCCCAGCCTGGCCCAAGCAGGGCCTGGCCAGGCCTGCTTGCCCCTGCATGGGGCCTGCAGCCACCTGTCCCAGCGCCGGAAACGAGAGGGAGCTTGGGGGGGAGTTTGTCTATTCTTAAGTGTGGATCACAGAGGTGGTCACAACTTTAAGTGGCTTAAAGAATTGTCCATATTCAAACTGGCCAGCTGATAGGTTCTATCAGGTCCCAGAGGAAACTGTAAGCACCCCTCAGCAAGGACATCCCTTCTGGGACTATGCTTGCTAACCTATGACAAGTGGAAACCAGTAAGGAGTGGTGTCCTTTAAGGGTCCATACTGGGACCAATAGTACTTCATATCTTCACCAGTGGGATTGAGTACATCCTCAGCCAGTCTGCAGATGACACCAAGCTGAGTTTTGCAGCTGGTTTGCTGGAGGGAAGGGATGCCACGTCAAGGCACCTTGACATATTTGAGGAGTGGACTCATGCAAACCTCATGAAATTCAATAAGGCAAGCATAATGTCCTACATCTGGGTTAAGGCAATCCCCCACATCCACAAAGACTGAAGGATGAATGGGTTGAGAGCAGGCCAGGGGAGAAGGACTTGTGGATATTAGTGGACAGAGAATTGGACATGAGCTAGTAATTTGCACTTGAAGTCCAGAAAGCAAACCACATCCTGGGCTGCATAAAAAGAGGTGTTGTCAGCAGGTCAAGGGAGATGATTCCCCCCCTCTATTTGCTCTTGTGAGAGCCCACCTGAAGTGTTGAATCCAGCTCTGGGATACCTAATGGAAGACAGACACGGACCTATTTGTCTACATCCAGACAAGGCCACAAAGACAATCAGAGGGCAGGAGCACTCCTGTGAAGACAGGTTGAGAGAGTTGGGGTCATTTAGCTGGGAGAAGAGAAAGCTCTGGAGAGACCTTGTTGTGACCTTTCAGTACTTAAAAAGGGCTTATAAGAAACCTGGGCGCTATTAAACAGGGCCTGTAGTAACAAAAAAGTGGCAATAGTTTTAAATTGAAAAAGGGTAGATTTAGATTGGACATTGGGAAGACATTTTTGTCAGTGAGGGTGATGAGACACTGGAAGAAGTTGATCAGAGTTGTGGGTGCCTCTGCCCTGAAAGTGTTCAAGGTCAGGTTGGAAGGAGCTCTGAACAGCCTGATCTGGTGAAAGATGTTCCTGCCCATTCTATGATTCTATGCATCTGTGAATAACATTGTCTAATAAGACCTCATTAAAGTAAAGTAAAAGGCTGATATCTGAATGTTCCCTAATAAAAATCCTGGAGTCCACATTCTATACAAACTTTTAGTGCTTCAATAATATTAACAAAGATGGCAGAAAAATACAACTGAATAAATGTTTTCCAAATAATGGCTCATTCTGATGGAATTTTTATTAATGTGTGGAAAGATATAATATATGGCAAGCAGTAGTGCATATGAGTAAACAAGTTACCAAAAGACCAAATTAAGTGGGAGTTCACAGCATATAAACTAGTTCGCGTATTTTTGTGTACATATTCTTGTGTTCTAATCCTGACATAAGTGGAAGAGAGCTCACTCCAGAAGCTACCTCAATTTGGATTAATCATGATTTGTAAAGAGTATCATTAGAATTGCTATTATATCCTGCCTTTCAAGTTTGTGGTAAAGTGCAAGGCACCTTAGCTAACACATTATAAACTACTTATTTAACAATAAAAGCCAATCTTAATGACAGGCTTAGTTAACTGCATGTTTTACACATCAGCCTGCAGAAATTAGCATGCCAGAGACTTTTGAACTACTCTCAATCTTACCAGGACCAAACTGAAATTTTAGTTTATAATGTGCAACTTCTTGGTTACAGCAGACGGATAAATGGAAAGAAAGTGACTTTGTCCTGGAAAAATGCTATCAGTCTTCTGCAGATATTTGCTGACATTTGAGTACACAGATAATATGCATCAATACATGGATAGACACACATAAGTACATTTATTGGGGGGCACTAAAATTTACCAGCTAAAGTGATGGTCAAGATAAATTTAGCAACAACTCAGTAAGAGAAAGTAGTTCTTAAAATCCCTGACTCCAATAAATGCATAGGTATTGAAAAGTTAGCCAATTACTGCTCCAAGAACCCAAAATTTCACTTCTGCAAATGATCAAAATTATTATCATTTTATCAGAGCTTAGAAGTTTGATGTACACTCAAGTGGAGCTGGAATCCTAATATTAAACATTCCACTGACTACTATAGTCATGTAACTCTGTAAATATAGTAATTACATTGCTGATAACAGGCTGAAGGTCTTGTACTGATTTTACAAATAGTACTGACTTCAGTGAGGAGTGAATTCCTCCACAGCATGAGAATCCTGGGGTTCTGTCCTGCTTAATCTACTGGTGATGACAGACATTGGTGTCTCTCACCTCCTGTTTTAGTCTGAAGATTTACTGATCTATAAAGAAAGGACCATAAAAGATACAATCTTGAACATTATACAAAACTAAGTATAAGGATGTTGTGGATCCTGTTCTCTGCTTCAGTGTTGGGGTTTTAGTTCTCCTCCTGTTTTCTTTTTCTCTTAAAGGAATTTTCCCCGTACATGTTGTCAGGGGAACAAATTACTGGGTGCTTAAGAAAATCTAAAGACCTGGCCATAGCAGTGGTGTGCATCTGGCTACTCTCTTTCACCTGGGCTTGTGGGCAGCCAGTTCCCAGCATTTGGATGGAGAGAGAGGCTGCTTCTTTGGCTGCCTTCCTTCTACCGGAGAGACCCTGGGATTCCCGAGCCCGCCTTTCACTGCCCTGCTGGGAGCTGGCCTGCAGCCGCCCTGCTGCCCACTGTTGCTTTGAGCCTTTTGCTACGTTGTAGTCCCGCATGCCCTGCCTGCCCAGACTTCCAGGGGTTTTCCACTGAAGCTCTGGAGTTTTGATACATCTCATCTGCCGCCCAGGATTTGTGCTTGTCCCTGCTGTTCCAGCCTGCTGTTCCAGCCTGCTGTTCCCAAGGGTCTGGCTGGACACAGGGATCGGCTTCCCGGGGGGTTTGTGAAGCCTTTGTTCCATCTCTTCCCGGGATCCCAGGCCACCAGTGCCGCCTGCTCCCCAAGCTCGCTCCAGAGCGCCTCCTGCAGCTGCGGGGGAACCATCGCACCTGCCCTGCTCACCGGGAGCCGCCAGTGCCCCTGCTGGCTGCGAGCGGAACTGCACCTGAGGGGAAAGGGCCTGACAGCTGAGAGAGGCTGGCACTGGGTTTGTGATTGTT
The DNA here is from genome assembly GCF_041296385.1 of Aphelocoma coerulescens. NCBI lineage: Eukaryota > Metazoa > Chordata > Aves > Passeriformes > Corvidae > Aphelocoma > Aphelocoma coerulescens. The sequence goes on along the minus strand of NW_027184064.1, from coordinate 1,564,545 downwards.
TGCTGTTACTGCCATAGTTATTGTTGTTTGTTTGCCTTGTTATACATATATCTATAAAATAGTATAGAACTGTTATTCCTGTTTCTCATATCTTTGCCTGAAAGCCCCTAATTTCAAAATTATAATAATTTGGAGGGAAGGGGGTTGCAAAATTTTCTTTTTCCTTCCATTTCAAGGGAGACTCCTGCCTTCCTTGGCAGACACCTGTCTTTCAAACCAAGACATTCAGGAAGTACTTATAGGTTTTGCACAAAAAAGTACTTGGATAAAAAATATGCAAATACTGAAAGGCTGGAAAACCTGCAATAGCTTAGTTGATAACTGGAAAGACCATTCTGCATGGTAACAATCCTCACACATAAGATGACATGCAAACCCATGGTGTGTGATACAATGGCTATTTTGGAAAATAGATTTGATTTTTAAGTACAAAGGAACATAAAAACTATTGCCATGATTTCTGGCTGCAGTTGAAGAAGGGTAGTGAAAGATATGCTATATGCCCGCTCTCTTCTTCCCACTCCTCAGTAGGACAGGAGGAGAAAATAAAATTAAGCTCATGGGCTGACACAAATACAAGGAGATCATACACCAGTTACTGTCATGGGCAAAACAGACCCAGCTCTAAAAGTATCTTAATTTATTGCCAATTAAGATATACCTGAATGGAAAGAAGAAAAATAACAAAAACACCACCTTCCCCTAGTCACCCTCTTCCCAGGCTCAACTTCACTCCCTCTCCTACCTCCTCTGAGTGGTGCAGGTGGGATGGGGAATAGGCAGTCAGTCTGTACTGTTCTTTTCCTCTATTCTTTCCTTTGAACCCCTACCTCTGGTCCAGTAAAGTTCCTTATCATGGGCTGCAGTCCTTTAAGATAAGCCTGCTACAACAGGGACTGTCAATGGTCCACAGGTTCTCCTGCTTGTGCTCCAGCTTCAGCATGGGGCTCTTCATGGGTGCTGAAATCTGCTCTGCTGCAACCTCTCCATGGGATACAAGGAAATAGGTGTTCCACCCTGATCTCCTGCACAGGTTGCACAGGAATCCTTGCTGGGACACCTGGAGCATGTCCTTGTTCCCTCACAGAATCACAGAATCAATTAGTCTGGCAAGACCTCTGAGATCATTGAGTCCAACCTGTGGCCAATCACCACCTTGTCAACCAGACCATGGCACTGAGTGCCACATCCAGTCTTTCCTTAAACACTCGACCACCTCACTGGGCAGAGCAGTCCAATGTCCAATCACCTCAGTGATCTCAGGGCTGTCTCTCACACTGTTCCCCTCACCATGTGTCATGGTTTGACACTGGCCAAATGCCAGACACCCATGAAGGCTGCTCATTCACCCTCCCCTGCTACAGCTGGGCAGAGAAGAGAAAAATTTAATGAAGGGTTCATGAGTTGAAATAAGGACCAGGAGAAAACACTCCAAGGGCAAAACAGGCTCAACTTAAGAGATACAAAGTGAGTTTATTACTAACAAAATCAGAGGAGAATAATGAAAAGCAAAATAAGCCCTTAAAAACACCTTTTCTTCCCCCAACCCCTCCCTCTTTCCCACTGACAGCGCAAGGAGACAAGGCGTGGGGGTTTTGGTCAGTTCATCACCCAAGGTTTTCTTCCACTACTCAGGGAGAGAAGTCCTTCCCTTGCTATGCCATGGGGTCCCTTCCCACAGGAGACACTTCTCTGTGAGCTTCCTCACCGTGGGTCCAATCTCACAAGCAGCAGTCCTCCCAAAACTGCTGCAACATGATGTCCTCCCAAGGCAAATAGTCCTCCCAAAACTGCTGTGGCATGGGTCTCTCTTCCACAGGGTGCAGTGCCCCAAGGACAGGCTGCTCCAGCCTGGAAGCAGGGGCCCCCTCTCTCCAGGATCTCTCCAGGATCTCCACTGGATCACAGCCTCCTCCAGGAATCCACCCACTCTGGTGTGGGCACCTCCCCCACAGGCTGTGGGTGGATCTCTGCATTCCCCCATGGATCCCCATGGGCTGTAGGGGAACAATTGCTTCACCATGGTCTTCACCACAGCCTGCAGAGGAATCTCAGCTCTGGTGCCTGGAGCACCTCGTCCCCCTCCTTCTTCACTGACCTTGGTGTCTCCATGTTGTTTCCCTCACATGTTCTCACCTCCTCCTCTTCTCTGGCTGGAATTAAAACTGGGTGCCCCACTTTGTTTTGATTTTCTTCTTAAATATGTTATCACAGAGGTGTTACCACCATCTCTAATTGGCCCAGCCTTGGCCAGTGGTATGTCCATCTTCAGAGCCATCAGGGATTGGCTCTGCCAGACATGGTGGAAGCTTTTAGCAGTTTCTCATAGAAGTCACCCCCGTGGGTCCCCGCTACCAAAAACCAGTCCATGCAAAACCAACACACCATGCTGCCCTCCCTCATCCCAGCTGTCCCCAGGGCATGTCCATCATGGCTGTTCCCCATGGTGGGTCATTCGGAGACAGCTGGAAACTAGTGTGTCCTAAATGTGATCAGCATACCTGGCTGATCCAAACCAGGCCTCCCCGGCAACACTCTCACTGCCAAAAACTTGACACCTACACACAATACAGGCAACCAACACCTTCACTGTCTGTAAAATGGAAATTGAAATGTCTGTACCTTCACTGAACTGAAGGAGTGTAACAACAAATTGATTTTGGATTCAGACTGGAAAAGTACTGTGATTGGGCAAATTTTTTTTCCCACATATCGATATCTTCTATATTAAGAGAAAGTAAGAGAAAATAATTGGTTCTTACTATGAATAGATCCAGTAAATGATTGGAGAATCCTTTTGTTCCCCTTTTTGTCTTGTTTCCTTTTAATAGAGACATCATATCTTATGTTCACTGCTACAGTCACCAGCACTTTCACCTTGGTTCCTAAATTAATAATGTGATGCTTCCATTTTCAGAGTCATTGTGGCAACCTTATCTCCTGAATGAAATGAAAACCCAGCTTAAGTGAGTAATTTTAAAGTGGACATTAAATACAACCTTACACTTACGTTGTATAAATAATAATAAGTGAATAAACTCTTCTTGCTTTTCAGCCAGCTTTTGGCTCCTTTTCTCTGGAGGGAGACAGAAAGTTGAACTTTGTTTTCTGGGACACACAGTATCTTCAGAATGAGCCATAGGTGAAAAGAATACAGTTGTAAAAACTTTGGGAAGACACTTTGGCACTAGCTGAGAAAAATATGAGTTCCAGTGAGCCCTTCTAAATTACATGAAAGCTCATCAGTTCAAAAGGGTCAAAAGACTAAAAAAGAATGTTGTTATTAAAACAGGATACCACAATAGAAGTTATCTTTCAGCTTTCGCTGCACAAGTTACTCAGACTGCTAGAACAGGTCCAGATTTGCTATTTGAAGGTGTAATGTAATGTAATTTCCAGACATAAGCTCTATTTTTTTACTTTTTTTTTTTTTTTGGCACTGTAACTGGATTGTTTCCTTGGTGTGGTGAAGTTTCATGACCTCACCACCATAATTTCTCTCTAGATGACTGTAACGTATACTCCTTTTCTTTTTTCAATGTAATAAACTAAAAGTAACATGATGTTGACCTTTTCTCCTTTCCACAAAGCAAGGAAATTTTAATTTATTTTACAATTTGCACATCTAAGAAAATACAAAATATGTTGGTCTGTTTAAAGTGATTTAGTGTGTCTTCTAGTCATTTCCAGTCTTATAATTCCAGAGTCCTGTTCACTTAATGTGATTTTTTTTTCTCTTGAGTAATTAGTTTTCCAAAGAAGTAAGTTTGATTTTTCTTTTCCAAATCCACCCATGAGAGATTTCTTTCTCCTATTTTTTAAACATTTTTAGTGGAAAATTTCTATTACTTTGTTAGTGTTTATTAATTTTATATCATATTTTTATCATAAGATTATGAAAATACTCCATTTAAAAGTAATTGAAAAATAAATCTTTCCACAGAGTAAAAAGCTCCAAAACTATAACAAAACTGAAATCTGGTCAGTGACTTAAAAGCAATATTCCTGCAGTTTTGTAGATGGGAATAGCTAGCACATCACAGAAATTACTCTTCGCCTTCTGTTTGTACTCAGGAAGCTCAACCTATAAAACCATAAAGTTCTCATCCCTCAGTTATTTTAAGTTTCTACAGTATTTAATGGAATCTGATTCAAATGATGTCATATTGTCTCATGGAAATTACAGATCCAATGACATAGAAAAATAGAGGACTAGAAATTTTCTATTCTTTCATTGAGCTCATCATCTGATCATAAATGTCAGGATCAGTCTTCAAATTTCTATTCAATTTCTTGTCCTAGACATGCTTATTAAAAAAGAAAAAATCTTTTATCTTCTAATTTCGCTCTATTTTTTTAACAGCAAAATCAGTCCATTTCTTCTCATGCCAATAATGTGATTTTCTTCTTATGTGCTAGATGAACTGCAATCCCATATGTAAACTGCAATCGCATCCTCCTCAGATAAAATTATTTTGTGTGCAAGAAAGACATAACAATGCCCAAACTGGCTCTGAGTGATCTGGAACATTTATATAGTATTATATGGAAAGACAGAACCAATGTGTCTGCACCGGCACCATCTAACAATCAGTATAATCGGTCTTGCTTGTCATCAGTTTACTAGAAAAGGTACAAATTAATCCCATGATCTGTGCCATACAACAATATCTCTTTCTTCCTGTCACTTTCAGAAAAAGAACACAGCGCCGTACATTAAAAATTTGAATTATTGGTCTCTATGACTGCTACTTTATGAATTTTATTCCCTTCTTGTTGAATTACTTTAATACATTTTTGTCATTTGCTAAATTCTTTTTTCAGCTTGTGTGCCAAAATATTAATGAAAATATTAAATACAGTTAAGGAGCAGTCTGTGGTACTCCACTTATAAAGCTCTCCATCTTATTCATCTTTCAGTACAATTATTCTTCTCTGTCTTGCAGTGAAACCATTTTAGTCAGTTTATAAACCTGCCTTATCCATCCCACCCTTCTAAAACTGTATCACATTATCCTCCGTTTTGCTTTAGTAATTTCACATGAGGTCTTATGGGAAATTAAGCTTGGGTAAATTTGAGCTACTCTATGCCCTTTTCTAGAGAAAATTTGTTGCATTTTTTTAGGTAACATGTTTCTTTGGCACAATCTACCTTTCTTAAAATCAAGTTGTGTATTTTCCCCAGCTTTCAAGTATATAAAATGAAAGATAAATGTAAGGCACTGTCATAGAAATTGAGTGAGACAGTGTTAAAACAGCAGCTGTGCTTTAAAGAATGTTTGTAGAAACATGTAGGATGCTTTAAACCTTTAGCACTGCTGTGACAAAACTAACAGTATTTTTGGAAAACTATGAAGATTAATGGGAATAAGAATGTTGATCTATTATCTCAGATGTTTCACAAGATTTTTCCAATATTTCATAATGCTAAAAGGCTGCCCTGACACAGGATAAAAAACTTTCTTTTAAACTATATCTTGAGTTTTCCTATTCAGGTTTTCTAAGATAGTTTGATTTGTGGTTCAAGAATTTGGATTAGAACTTTTCTACCAATTAGGAAATAGCATATGCTGTTCTTGTTTCTAAGAGCCTAGAATGGATTTTGCTTTCAAGATAAATATAAATAATTAAAAGCATTAAATTAAAATATTTTTAAAACTTTTAAATTTTAATTTATTAATTGAAAAGAATGGAAACAGATTTCAGAATTCTTACAGTCACTTTTTCAACTTGTTGTGTTTTGCATTAATTCAAATTGATGTGGACTAAAAAGTGTTAAGAGTACAAGTAGACTAATTTTCAGAATCAAATATTTCGTTCCAGAGGACCAAAAATGGTAAATGGATAACCAATCCCTCCAGTGTGTTGTTGTGGGGGTTTTTTTTAATTTTAAAGTATTCTATACACAATTATTTTTATTAGTTCTTTTAAGTTGACATATTATAAAAAGAAAATCTACAAAGTGAAAATATAAGTGAAACTCAGCAGTTTTTTCCTGGGACTAGAAGATAGACAACACATGCACTGAAAGCACTAACTTCCTGATCTTCGTAAGCTTCATGTAAGCCCTGTGTTTTGGCATCTGGTATCTGGTTATACTATTTCAGAGGTTAAAGTCCCCACAGAGTTAAGTAGGTCGTCCACTGTCTTACTGTAAGTCCTTACTGGTATAAAAGGCTATTCTGCCTTGTGGTGCTACAGCCATACTAGAAAGATAGGCGATTAAGTGTTTGAAACGTCTCAGTTAGTTACTGTTCTTGGCACAAACCCAGGCTCATAAATCAAGAGGACCTGAAAAAGGTTTTTTTTTGAAAGTTTTCTTATCATCCATGAATTTCAAAACTTTCCACACAATTTTTCTATTGTTCTACATGAATAGCAAACAGTGCAAAATAAAAATTCATCAAGATGCTGCTTTTATGCCCTCTGTGCTCCTACCAAAGCTGTTTCAAATAGTTCAGCATATTTTGAACAAATACATAATAAAGAAAAGCAGCTGGGCATACATACTGAAAGATCTTGAAAAGATGTAAGGAAAGGTGATTTCTTTTTCAAGTGTTTGACAGTGAAATGTATTGCTTGCTTGTTTTGCTAGCAATCCAAAGAACTCAGCAGGGAAAAAAGAATGAGAATTATACCTTACCCTTGTCCCACTTGTTGTTTTGTTGCTTGATCAGAATGTTATTTCTGTTTTAAAAAAGCTTGTAGAAATATGTCCAAGAAATCAGTACCTTGTGTTTTAGGGAGTAGAGCAATAGTTGCAATACCAAGGAAAAGTCCAAGACTCCCATTTTTCAGAACTGAATGCTACTTATTTCACTACTGAAACTTTGTGCACAGCCACTGAAGGTCAGGGTTGTTTACCTTGGCATGGGACTCCAGCTAAGGCTTAGCTATCTTTGTTCTAGATTTATTTATCAAATAAACCCAAACGTAAGAATTTCATCTTATAGACTGATTTGATACCTCACAAGGTTTGAAGCTCTTCTCTGTGTTAAACTGAAAAGAAAGTAAAGGGCATCTAGGTCTTAACTTACATTTATCAGTCAGGTAATTCTAGTTAAAGCAGATTTGTCCATATATCTCTTGTATCATCTAAAAAAATGCATTTTCCACCATTTTCAGCACTTTTTTTGCTGGTATACTGCAACACTATACTCTCTGCTGTAAACAGATAGATGAAAAGGTAACAGTGGCTTGCAGTACTTTATAAGGCACAGGAAAAACAAGCTTGAGGAACTGTAACTGAAAAACGTATTGAGAAAATGATCAAAACTATGATATCAGTAAGTGTTGGCTCTCACTGTTGAAAATCTAATTCATGAAGGACACTGATATATTAACTTTCAGGAACTAGGAGTAATATCATGAAATTATTGCATTTTTCCCCCTTATTCGTACAATTACAAAAATTCAGCTCAGATGAAGCCAAAAAAATTTCTACAAACTTTCAAAGAAAATGGAAAGATAATATCTCTACTTTCAAGTCAACCAGAATGTCCTTTGGAGTTTGTATGTATATCTGCGTGAAGGTAACTGGAAATGAAAATAAGCTCAGTAGGAAAAGCTAGTTCAGCTCTTTCCTTTTATCCAAAAGCTTTAAAGTAAAAATTTGAAGAGAATACTTCCATCTTGGGAGTTATTTCATTTCCTGGGAGATGTGAACTCCTGCAAGGAATAATGGCCATGATTAAGGTTACACTTAAGTGCAACACTACCCACCAATCCTTTTGATGCTCTACAAAATAATATAAATTATTAATTAAACCCCAAAGTAGTGGACTGAATTCAGCATCCCCACATCAAAAGGTTTTCTTGGTTTTGTCTCTGCAAGAAGAATAAATATCCATGAAGAATAAAAAGACAAGCCACCAGTTCATGGGTGTTTTGATAGCCTCCTAGGTGGGGGAAAGAAAAGCTTGATCCATATGATTTCAAAAGGAAAGAAAAGGGGTTTCAATTAGGACTTCAAAATTTTGAGTGTGACCAGCAAAAACAATGGGTAAAAAAATTCTCGATGTGACTTTAGAAAAACATTAAGTCCTAAAGAATTTCTTTTCACATCAAATTATTTAACTAATTTGGTTTTCATTTACAAGCAACCTCCATCACGTTTTTAGGTGAGAGCAACTTCCACCACATTTTTGGGTAGTAACTGACCCACCTATGAAATATCTCATAACGAAATTGCAAGTTCTTATTGTTATTATACTGCTGTGTTGTGGGTTTCATTATTGTCACGGTTTGACACTGGTTAAACGCCAGGCACCCACAAAAAATCATTCACTTATTTTCCTCTGCTATAGCTAAGCAGAGGAGGGGAAACTGAAAACTTCATTTTTGTGAGTTGAAATATGAATTATTGAGGAAAAAGGAAAACTTTAAGGGCAAAACAGGTTCAAAACTTAAAGAGCATAAAGAAGATTTATTATTGACAGAATTAAAAGTAAAAAGGGTAATGAGAACCAAAGAAAACTTTCAGAACACCTTTCTTCTCCAGTCCCTTCCCCTCTTTCTACCAACCGCACAAGGAAACAAACATGGGGTTCTGGTCAGTATTTCACTTCTAAGAGTCCTTCTTTATGCTTAAGGAAAAGAGTTTCTTCTGCTGTGCCATGGGATCCTTCCCATGGTAGATAGGTCTCTGCGAACTTTTCTAGCGTGGTTTCAACCTTCATAAGCAACAGCCCGCCCAAACCTGCTGCAGTGTGAAATCCCTCCCACGAGTAATGCAGTCTTTCCACAGCTGCCAGCATGGGCCATAATAATTCATGGGGTTTAGTCTTTTAAGGATGAGCTGTGCCAGCTGGGAAGCAAAGGCTCTCTTCTTCGATCTTTAAAAGCCTCTCAGCATCTATGCACTCCAGTGTGAGCACTCCTCTTCATGGGCTGCACTTGCATCTCTGCATCCCCTGCCATGCACCTCATGAATTATAGGGAAACTGTTTGTTGTATTATAGTCTTCACCAAGGCTTGTGGGAGAACCTCAGCTCCAGCATTTGGAGCGCTTCTTCCCTCTCTCTTCCCTCACCGACCATGGTGCCACCAGGTTTCTTCTTCAGGTGACCTAACTTTTCTTTTTCTCTGACTTGGGAGAAAGTTGGTGTCTGTAAGTTGCAGTTCATCTCATCCAAGCTCCAAATCGAGGAAATACTCGCCATGCGCCTTGTTGCCTGCTGCGTGGTGTTTTTGCTCTGTTCCGCGCGAGCTGCGCCAGCCTCAGGGGGCCCACCGGCACCGCGCAGGCCACGGCTTCGGGAGGGTTCTGGCTGCACAACTGCTCGCGGCTCTGGGGTGGCTCCTCTTGGCGGCCTGACCCTGGCCGCTGCGCCAGGAGGACCCAGCAGACCCCTCCGGAAAGGGTCACGAAGCCCCTCACCACCCCTCAGAAGGAAGCGGTTTCTCCTTTCTTAAATATATCATCACAGAGGCGTTTCCAGCCCGTCCAATTGGCCTAGCAACCTGCCCATCGCCAGAGGTTCCAGCCATTGGGGCTGGACATAGAAGCCTCAAACAGCTCTTTCTTTTTTTTCTCTGCCTCCACACACCAGGTTTTTGTTAAGCCAGCACAATTATATAATGGTTTTGTGTTGCAATAAAGTGCGAAGCAGATTCCCCAGGCAGGTACAAAGGACAGCCGCTTCATTGCAAAAACCCAGCCTTTTTAAGCAGTTATCCAGTTATCTGTTTACATAGTTTTAAAGCATAACAAACGTAATTCAACCAACCACCATACATCATGATGTGAACACGCAATGATCATGCAGCATGTTTCTCTACTAATTCAGCTGTGTATCTTTCCCACAGTCCTTTTTTCTACGTAGCCAAAGTAACAGGCCCGAGCCATGATTTTACAAAGGCAACAAGGCCTTCATTCAATAAGGTTTTACCTGTGTGCAACAGTTTGGGTTTCAAAACAGAGCCAAATAAGACTACTTTTTGGGGTTGCTCTTTTTTTGCTTTTTGCTTTTTTAAATATTTGTTTTGTTTTTCTGGATTAATCTTACCTGTGTTGGATGCAAAGTTAGATGGAGTTTTTTACCCTCTAAATCATTCTTATTCTGGTCATCAGTACACCCACTAACCCTGGACACACAGTATTCTTGTTATCTCAGTAGCTTCCAGGTTTTTGGTAGTCACTGACTAATTTTCCCCATTTCACTATCTCTTCATTTCCTCTCACAACAGCACTCATGAACTGTAAAGGCATAGAACTGCATTCATGGAATGCTGGCACACATTACTGCTGAGTTTTGCACAGGTAACAGTAGGGAAAACACTAAGGAGTGATCTTCCTGTTCTTTTTGAACTGTGCTGTTTGTTCTGAGAAGATCTCTAAAGAACGTATTTCTTGGGAACATGACTCAATTCCTTCCAGTGCCTAGTCAAGAATTTGGGTTTAGTGTTGCATTCTTCAGCCTTGAAAGAATAATTTTTTCACCTTACTTGAGAGAAATCCACATTTCTGCTTAAATTTTAACAGGATTTTTTTCCTCACTGTGGAAAAAAATAGTATTCAACCTGCTTAGTATCATGTTGTATGTCCCTCTAGATTTTGTGGAAGAAAGAGACTATGAAAATGTATTTCAAAGTGCTGTATGTTCTGAGAGACACAAATCTTGTAAACTGAGATATCTTACAAACTTTTTTATCTGGCGTTATAAAATCATACTCTTGGAGATCAGCAATCTTCATGCTTTGCATTCATAACCTTTCAGAAACTTCCAGAGAAGATTTTAGATGCAGGTAATAATTATATCAAGCATTTCTCACTTGGTCTACCTAGGCTGCTTTTCCTTTTAAGAATTCTTTGGAGTTTGAACTATTATGATGAGAATTATCAAACTGAAAAAACCCCCAACCTGTTTTGTTAAAATGCTTCCCTTAATTAAAGAATACTTATTTGTAAAGGTGACCTTTAAGCGAAAACACTTTGAAGTGTTAAATGTCAGTGGCAACTTTATTTCTACAATGAATTATGAAACATGAATTATGAATCATGATAAGTTCATGAGCTTTATGAGCTAAATAAATCTATCGCACATGAAGATTTAGGAGATATAGGGGGCTGTTCAGGTGAAGAAGAAAGAATGCATTGTGCAATGCACCTTAGAAGTTCATCTACTTATCTGGGGCCCAAGCCTATTGTTGAATCTACCAGGCAGGGCCCATCCCTGTGGACATACACAGAGACTTTTTAACAGTCTCTCCACGTCCTTAGTTTTAATCAGGGTGGAGTCCTGCTTATTCATGGGAATATTCATGGTAATTATAGGGGTTGTCCTTCTCAACATTAAAAAGCACTACATATTTCTATGCTTAAAAATGTTGTCAAAACCCACCAATGTATCCCTACTAATTACTAATACTCCCTAGCTTATTTTAGCCAAAAGTGATGAGCCAAAAGTGGCTAATCATTATCTAAATAGTGGGTTTTTTCCTAGAGTACTGTTGTAAATTTATCCTTTCCATAGATTCCTTGAAAGTAACTTCTCGTTAGGTTTTCATGTCCCCTGTTTCACAGCTCAAGAACTGTAGCAAGAGTTTAAGTTTCAGATTGCACCAATCTCCCTCACGAAAATCACTTGAAGCAAGCCCCACAAACCCCTTTATCTCCAGTGAAAATATCGATTCTTGAGTGACTATTGAGCCAGGAGATTTTTGCAGCAACTAGGCAAGTCAACATGTGTTAGCCACCTATAACTGCTTTTAAGGTGCAAAGCAAGAGAGCTAAATGAT